>NC_139963.1:77031830-77204330 GCF_963993115.1 Abramis brama | reverse complement strand
AATGTAGAGCGAGGCGGTTGTTATAGCGAATGACAACCCCGACAGGCGAAGCGGAGCTTGAATCAGCCTGAAGGGGTTGTATTCACTAGACTAGAGGGTCATTCTTCAATTGGGCTGGCAAATGAGAGGCAGAAATTGTAAAAATGCTTGTTTGTTTTCTTTTAATAAAATGTATTGCTATGCATTTAAAATTAGTTTAATATTCTATATCCATTAAAACTGAAGCTTAATAACATTTAGATTTTTAAATAATTTGAATCAAACACTGGGGAAACAACCACTGATGTCTATGGTGTTACCAATATTTGAAGTAAAATTTTGGTTTCTTCTAAAATGAGCAGGGATATGCAACTTTAGGTAATAATTAATAAATACATAAATTACTTTAAGGGCTCTGTTTCATTGATAATTTAAATTTAATTTTTAAAAAGAAATGTTTAATTGTTCATCTTGGCCCCTATTTTTGCCAAAGAAGATTATTTTATTTTTTTTAAATGCTTTATTCTAAAATATTAAAACCACTTTACAGTCTAAAAACATTAAATTATAATATTAAATGGCTCTGAAGGAAAGAAATTTCAGATAAGTTTTGAAGTAACACTACAGACGTAATATTGCATAAAAGGTTTGACAATTTAAAGTGTATTGAGAAAAATAATTAAATTCATACGATTACAAGAACTATCTTCTCTGATAAAAGAACATTTAGAGAAAAACTGAATAAAAAATATTATTAAAACACTTTAATTGTTTCTCACAGAGAGTGTTTCTCACTTCTCAAAAATTGTCTGCACAATCAGATTGTGCTGCAATCACAAACTTATTTAACATTTTAAAACATCTTCAGTGAATAAATCATGTATCCACAAACTTATTTAACACACAACATTCAAAACAGCTCAAGGGCTGGGCCTATTTATTGCAGTCTGCCTGTAGGTGGTTTGGTTGTTATCAGTATCACCATTTTTGTGTTTTAGATCTCAGTGTTCTTGAAGGTATTCCCAAATGTCCTGGTTGATCTGAACAGACCTTTTATTGACTGGTAGTGGCACTGGGATGAAACAAATCACCTGATCATCACTGTACCAATTTATGTCATCTCTGGGGCTTGGCCAAAAAAACGTGTTTATGCCGTTCCTGTGCATACATTTGATTTTGATGTTGTGGTTCTCCACTTCCTGAATGATGCCAGGGTATGGCTGTTCATCGTAATTAAGAACACACCACTGTCCAATGTGTTTACTCTCTATGACCTCTGGACGAAGTGAACAATCAAATGACAATTATTCAGTTGTTGCAATATTTTCCATTTTTTTCATGCAAAGAGATGCCTCTTGGAGTGCATAACGTGGGCAATTATACACACCCTTGCCATGAGAAGCTCCAGGTGGTTGTGGAAAACCCTTTCTTGAAAGGTACAGTGGACAAAGGGTAGAAATTGGCTTTCTGCTTGTACTGTGAGGCTTGGCCATCACTCAAAAAATGCAGACAGGTCACATTTGGATGTTTCTCTTGAATCATTTTAAGAACAGGATCCAAGTGGGCCCAAATGCTAGGAGGGTCATGTCTTCTGCTTGGTGATATATTGCAGAAGGGCACTGGTGCTGGCTCAGCCTGGACACAAAGCACACCTGTATGAAGGGTTGCCTGTTTGTGTGAACCCCCAAAATGAACTGCCTGTATCTCTTTTGCATATTTGCAGGAGTAATTTTCACTGAAATCTACATGGATGAGGCATTCATTTGGGCCAAGATTTTCACGCAGTTTCCTGTACATGGAATACTGCCATCTGATGTTAAAGATGTGTCCAAAATGGTCTCTGGGCACAAAAAAAAAAGAGTAAGACACTTGCTTGCTCTGCACTGAACTTCTTGTGGAGATTGACCATTGTGTCACAGAGAATTATTCTTTGCTTTTTTATTTTTCTTACAGTGACTGTGTTCTTCTTTCCAGTGACAACCCTACTCACATCATCTCTCAAAAAGAATTGTTTGACAGAGCTCCTTAGACCTTGAGAGATTATATTCTTCTGTCTTATGAAATCAAGTTCTTTCACCTTTTATATGAAAAGCCAATCTGTTTTTTGGCAGAAAGCACTCAATATTCACAATATAACCACTTTATTTGTGTTAAAAATGTTATATTGTTGCAATTACATTCCATGATACCTCTCTGAGGTATGGCGGGAACATGCATATTTTGTTACAAATGCAATCTCTCAAACTCAATTAAATATGTATTTTAAAACAAAAATGTAATTATTAATAGGTGCACAAATTGTGTTTATCCTACAGAATACAAAAATGCAAAAAATAAATAAATTTATTGGTATTTAAAGTTTATTTCAACTGTTTTAAAGTAGAGGGACACCACTTGCCACCACAAATGAAGAATGACCCTATAACAACCGCCTCGCTCTACATTATCCTGCTTATTACATGGCTACCTACAAAATAAATAAATCATTTGACACAAAATATTGATTTAAAAAGGAGTTTATTGATTTAAAAATGATTGTATTGCTTCCACTAAAGAAAATAGTCCGTTCCGCATCCATAGCAACGCTCTGTTTTTCATGGCAACGGTGTGTTATACTTAGCAGCGGCTGATATGAAGAAATAACACACCGCATTCTACATTAGAATTCAACCAAGCCATGTAATAAATATACTGAACACAAAGTTTGTTTATAACTCCACAGGTGGGCTACAGGTGCGACATGAGAACTTAACTGGGATGAAAACTTTGAGAAAAACAACTGATTTACAACATTCTGACTGAGTGACTTATTCATAACTAAAATATACATTTTTAAAGATGATTCTTTTCTTACCATTTTGTTGTTAACGATCCTCCAGAACAAATGAATCTAACAGTGTTGAGTTGTGGATGATGATGATGATGATGATGATGATAAGTACAATGTGAGAGGATTTCAATCAATCAATCAACATTTATTTATACAGCCCTTTACAACACTCAATGTTACGTCCCTGCGTGGTTGCGCGTGCCTCTGTGTCTCTCTCTCTCTTTCCCTCTCTCTCTCGCGCTCTTAGGTTTGCTCCACCTCCCGTTTGCTGGAGGGCTATCATTTGTTATCAGTGGCGTGACGCCACCTCCACTGCAGCCAATCGAGTTCCTCGACAGCAGTTGCAGCAGACAGCAGACGCTGATGGAGAGCGTGGATGCAACTTGTTTTCTGCCGTTTGTTTTGTTGTTGCCTTGTATTTTCTTTTTTCGTTCAGTTTTGATTTTTGTTTGGCGTGTTACGGAAAGAGTACCCTATCGAGTTAAGAGGACAGTTTATATGTCACGTGACCTACATTACAAACACGTAGGTAACTCGATCTGTATAGAACATCAGGGGCCTGTACCATGAAGCCGGATTAGGTGGCTAGCCAGCTATGTTTCAGCTTAGTTTCCGCCAACCCTGGGTTTTAGGTACTATGAAAGTAGCTCGGCTTTAATCGGTGTTCGTTGCCATGGTATCTTACGCTGCACGGCTAACCTGCTCCGGGGCAGGTTATGTTCTGGATTCGAGATCTCAGACTGAAGTTTGACCAATCAGCTGAGAGCAAAGAAACATATAGATGACGTAACTTATTCCAAGTGTCTGTTGCAATGACTTCACCTTTTCTTCCAAATCCGGTGGACATATCAGCGCAAATTGTTTGACAAGCACTTCGTAGAGAAAGAGTTTTTAACCAGACAAAATCCCCTTGCCTTAACTGATAGTTACTTGTATGAAAGATACAGATTTTCTGCGGAAGGAATGTCTTATCTTTGCGAACTTCTTGAGCCGCACATAAAGAATTTAACACGTCGAATTCATGCACTTACTGTACCGCAAATATTGCGTTGCATTTTTTTTTTTTTTTCAAGTGGTACATTCTTGCACGGTTCGTGACGCACAGAAGCTAGGGGAAAACATATGTTTGTCGAACCATTCGCAAGGTGGTCCTCGCTCTGCAGGAGTACATTAAAAGTTTAATTAATAATGTTCCCCGGACATTTATCGACCATGTCCATAAAAGAGGGCTTTTATAAAATTGCCGGTAAGATATATTGATAGGGTGACATCACATGAACACTTTTATTTTTAAGCAAATTTCACAAATGTACTATACAATATAATACATGTTAAGAATTATTTTGAATCTTTTTTATTATTCTTCTGATAATCTTATGATAGGATTCCCAAGTCATTGCAACATGTATGCAGTCTATTGCTCCAATCTCCACTGCTCTAGGGGAACATGAGGCAGATTATGTTAATAGGAAGTCCTATCACAGCCTTAATGTTCAGGTAGAGATGATGTGAATATGTGAGATGATTATTTTCTGTGAGATGAATCTTTAAATTAATAGTAACATTAACAGATATAACAATGATTTACTAAACATTTCATCTGCAGACGACTTGTGGTCATGAACATATGATCAAGTTTGGATGCCAAATGGCCTGGCTCCAGTGCTTGTCTCACAAATTTTCCATGAGTCTGTGTTGTGTCAGCGCTTTGAGGAAAGCAAGTTAAATTTGGTACAGTACAAAACACTGTTCATTTGAACTGAGCTAGAAAAACCTACACAATAACCCCCTATCATGACCCTCAGACAGGGCCACAGCACCACTTCAGTGTGGCCCTCAGTAAAACCAGAGTGAAGATAGCGATGACCTTTGGCATCCTAAAGGCACATTTCAACTGTGTTCGGCCCTTAAGAGTCACCAGAGCGGGCGTCACAGATAGTGGCTGTATGTGCCATTCTGCACAATATAGCCACCAGTAGAAAGGAGCGAGAAACAACACAAAACCAGCTTCTCCCCGATGAAACTGACCCCATCACACTTGACCACCCAGCTGGTGCAGATATATATTACATATATATATTACAATTACAATATTACACTTAATAAAAGCACATTGACTGCAGATATGTCTCAAACTGTTGTATTGGTTTTGTGGGATGGGATGGAGAAAGAGAGCAAGAGAAAGTTGCATTAATAAATATTCATACTAAAGTGTTACTTGGTTAAATAAGTTATACTAATATATATATATATATATATATATATATATATATATATATATATATATATATATATATATACTATATAACTATATACATACTGAGATCAGTTTTATCCCATTGAGATACTTTAATAAGCACTGAAGCCCATTGAGGTAGAGGCCTCAGTTTCTGGGGCAGGTTGTGTAAAATCCTACAATAAAAGAGATGTGTAAGGGCCAGTCCCTTTTTTATGCCACACATTCAAATGTTTGCCATAATAAAAAGCCCAGTGCATTCACATCAGCAACAGTCTGAGAACACACAGACAGAGTGTCTTAATTTCCTCCACCCTAATAAATAAAAATATGCCAATGTAAAGCATAACTGTTGTAAAGCAGGTTATGTTTGGTGTTCTGTCTGCTGCATACTGACCTCTGTGTGGGAGACTGTGTGTGTATGTGTGCTGGCTTCAAGCCCCTGCCCCTTTTGTCTCAAAATGTATTGTGCCCCTCTCTAATAAATGTAAATAATAATAATTATTAAAATAAATATTATAATAAAAACCAATACACTTACACACCATTGCCACGAACAATAATAATACAAACAAATATTAAATATTATTTTTTGGCGGAAGCATTTGGCGGAGGTGAAGTGGCAGTAGGCGGAGTTCTTTTTTTGCAGCGCTATGTACGCAGCAGTTCGCCCCGAGTCTTCAAACTGCACGGCAGCAGGTAATATTAAGCTAATACGGAAAAGTTACATTTATCCTACCATGCTACTGTAAAAGTTGCGGCAGCATGTGAGTTATGCTTAACAATCATAAAATTATAACTCAATTTCAGCCGCATTCTGAGTCTGACAATGTCATTCGTTTTTGTCCAGGCCATAGCAAGTGTTATTAGCTTGGGGAAATACATCTAGTGAAAGGAAATTTCATGTCCAAGGAAAAGTCCATGTCCAGCTCTAAATTGTAAAGGAATTTATATATTTGATTTCATAGAACACTTTACAATGAGGTTTATTTGTTTATTATTCATATTAACCCACATGGAAAGAACCTATATGTGTATATATGCACATATATGAAACCTATATGCAGCATATATGCACATATATTCTGCATATATACAGCATATATGCACATATATGATAATATATATGCTGCATATATGCGTATATATGCCACATATAGGCAAAACTGAGGTGCATATATGTGCATATACAGGCCATATAGGTTGCTTCTTTATATCCACATATAAGCCCTATATGTACATACAAGATATGCCTCCTATATAGCTCATGGCAGGATCTGGTCATTTTGTAGCTCATATCTCACTTTGGCAACTGTCATACATGATGCCTAGCTCTGATAGGCACATCTATCTATTCGAAGCTCACAGAGCTGAGAAGATCAAAAAGATATCTTTTTTTTCTGTTCAGTTTTTTGTCTTATTTTTGTTCTTGTACTATTTGATTGTTGTTAAGTAAATAAGTAATGTACATTTCTACATTTTGGGCTTTTATTTATGTTGTCTACACTGTAAAAAAAAAGTGTAATTTTACAGGTAATGGTGTGTATTATTTTTTTTACAGGATTTTACCATTTTGTCATTATAGTGAATGCCTGTTATTTTACAGATATTTACTGTAATTTAAGGTCCACTATTAAATTTACAGGTAATTGCTTGTATTTTGGTTTTACATCAATTTTACGTTTTTTAAAAGGAACTTGTCTGTATTTTTACAAAGTAATATTTTACAGATTTTTTCTGTGAAATTAGAAAACAAAGAAAAGAAGGTATAACTGCAGAAATCTGCATCTATTCAATATGTTGTCCTTACAGATTATTAAGCATGTGGGGGTTAAAGTGAGTTTTTAAGCGGGATCTGTAAGCTGGATCTGTAAGCGGGAGATTTGAATTCAGTCTACGGTACTCTCGTGAAGTGGATTGTGAGAACAGTGGTTCAAAGCAATCGTATTCGTCGAGAGCAGCCGTGAGCTGGAGCTCTGTTGTCAGTCAGTCCGTTTGGATCACTGATCTATATAATGTCATAGAGATCAATGGTTTGGATTCTTCGGAAATAACGCCCTTTTCAGTGAGCCTGGTTCGTCACAGCGGACATCATGCCAACCGATCACCGGCTGAGGTAAGAGTCTACATGTGAACGATATTTTATATTACATTTGTGTTAAGTTTACGTTACAGTTTTCAAGCTAACGTTATCATGATAGCTAAATGATTCCGTTAACTGGCGAGAGCTGGAGGCAAAACACTGAAAATGTAGCATGCATCTTTACATTTTCCATCTGTTTTAAGAAAGATATCCCACACCTCAAAAGACCTAAAACAAGCTTTCGTAGACTTGTTATACATATCAAAGTCCGTTTAATTGTGTATAAAATCTTTGTTAATATGCGATAGTATCAGTCAGTAACGTTAAATCAATCTCTTAAATGGCGGGACATTTTGAAACACTGTCTGGAAGCTGAAAACTCTTCTCTTAAAAAATAGTAACCACGTTTTTGGCGGATTTTTATTACCATTTTTAATAACCACAGTTATACTACAAATAGACCTAACGTTACCAAGATTTTTTTTTTGTTGGTTAAACCATTTTCGTAAGGGTTAACATGGCTATCAAGACCGTTAAGAAAACGAATTCAGTAAATACTGTAAGTTACTTGTTGATGATACAGGAAAGCACATGAGGCTAAAATATGAACACAACATGATAAATTGCATATTCTGGCTGCATGCTCGCCAACATGTAGCTATAGAATGCTTATGTGCATATATTAGGCTTATAAAGTCAGTTGAGGTTTTGCATTGTCCCAGTGGAACATATTCTGACATGTGTAAATGTAATACTGAGTTGTAAAAACATTTTTTTTTTTTTTTTTTGTGATTTCAGGTCAAGTGGAAAGCAGAATGATCATGGCAAACAAGGTATGCAAGAAGTAATTTAAAAGATTGTAATGGCAGAGTCTTCTGATTCCACATGATTGCACTAAAAGTGGCAGAAAATGTAATTTGTTTTATTTTATATTTTCCAATATAAATATTAATTTGATCCTTGTGAGGCCACTGGAGCTGCACAAGGTTTGGTTTTGCTACAGTAAGACCACGATTGTGTTAGATTTCACCCATCTATTTTTTTTTTGTATTGTAACTAGGTTCTGTCATTTAGAAACATGGCTTTTTCTATCACTTAATGACACATATCTCTACTTTTCATTCCAGCCAGAGGATCTGACGGTTGCTGCTCGCATCTCAGCCTACCTGATGGACAATTCTTGCTGGATGAATGACCTTCACCTTCAACTCAACCTTGCCAAGACAGAACTGCTTATGGTTTCAGCCAAACCATCCTTGCTGTGTGATCCTGCTGATTTGCCTTATACAACACCAGAAAGATCCGGCCCTTCCTATTGGAGCCACACAACTCCTTGTCTAAGCTCTTGTTCTATCCAGACTGGACTATTGTAATGCTCTCCTGGCAGCTCTTCCAGCATCAGTCAAACCTCTGCAACTGATCCAGATGCTGCAGCAAGCCCTAAACTCACTGCTTCAGATCTGTGTGTCTCCAGAAGCTTGTGTTCTGAAAGTGAACGGCGCCTTGTGGTGCCATCATCCCAAAGAGACACAAAATCACTTTCACTGACCTTTCCCTGGACTGTTCCCTGCTGGTGGGATGACCTGCCCAACTCAACACATTTTCAAGAAACCTCTAAAGATCCATCTTTTCATAAACACTTGACCCAATAATACTAAATCTTTGTTAAAAAAAAAAAATGCTATGTGTACTGTGCTACACTAACTGGGACTTGTCACTGCACTTGTTGCTTCTATTGTTCTCTTAATTTTTAAAAGTCACTTTGGATAAAATGTAATTGTAAATGTGTAAAATAAGTTATATTAGAATATAAAGGCATACAGCAATTGCCTTTTAATGTGGATATTTTTACATGTTCTCAATTATATACTAAGATTGTATTTCCTATCATTCACGTATCTTGATGTTCAGTGTTTGTTTAATCAGTAATACTGTAAATGTGCAGGTATTCTGTACTTATGTTTAGTTAATTTAACAGACGTTGACTGTACATTTGCTATTATTAAGTACTTAATTAGAGATTGGTTAAAGTTGTGAAATTTGAAATGCAAAAATTAAAACTGTAAATAATATATTAACTTTGTATTTGAATTTATGTACTTAATGCATTTTTATACATAACTTCATAGTAGGTGAACATATAGGAGCATATATAGGTGAACCTATATAGGTGCATATATGCACACATATATAGGTGCATATATATATATATGTGAACATATATGTACATATATGTGCATATATGTACATATAATATAATATAGGAAAACGGCCAATTTTATATATGTCACATATATTCAAAACCTATATCAAAACCTATATTAAAACATATATGTTTATATAGGTTATTTCCATGTGGGATTACTGTACACACACGCCCATGCAGAGTCAGCTGGCGTTAGTGTTGACATCACCGACGAGCACGCACTTTTAGCCAATCAGCGATCCGCAGGCAGACGCGATTGAGCGCGAGAAGTTGTATTCAAGTGATCGCCAAGGCAAAAAGTGACATAGCCTAGCCTACTATACAGTAAGTTGTATCTACAGTAAAGAGTGAGATAGTGAGCAACTCTAAAAACGTACACATGTGGAGGGAGATCACTCGATGGTGAATATAACTCTGAGAGGAGAGCACAGTTGAATGACTTGAATTGAAATCAAATATGGGACGACTCCTGTCCATGGTCATGTGCACACTAGCCTAACCAGACATCTGCAACTTTTACAACATCCAGACTGCATGCTCTACTCGACCCTGACAGCTGCTGAAAAAGGTTTGAATCAACGATGAATCCGTTTTGACTGCTAAATTCTGCGTTATGTTCCGCAATGTGTACTTCCGAGGGTTAAAGTCATCGGTTAATTTCTTGATTGCCGTTTTGACAGTGTCCACCTGGACATTTTAGTCATATTGGCTAATTCTCCTTAATTATTGCCCTGTTTTGATGTGTTTTCCTGGAAAATGTATTTATTTTTTATTTTATTTTATCATCGTTATTTTGTTTTAAGGAGATACAAATTGTGCTTATCAACCTTAAATGACATGGTAATGAAATTATATCACATTATTTTGGCAGTAAAATTTTGGGCAGTTTTTTCTTGTAGTGGGCGGGTTTTGGTGAGCTTTTGGGCTGGAAATCACCGTCCCAATCTGGCAACACTGGTACTGTTGGCAGTGGAAACGCTAGCCAGATCATGGTTAACAGACCCGAACCGTACCGTACTGTCCCGTACCGTACCATACTGCTCAGTGGAAACGAGCCATTAGTCTTTATCAGAGAGCTGTTCAAATCACTGACACACTCTTAATATGAAGATAATTCTTCATCATCAGATGTTTGAGTGACACTATGTCCAGTATCAGGAATAATACAGTATGATCTGTGTGTATCAATACACAACTCTGAGATCACAACGTGAATGTGTGCAAGAATAAACTGAGCATGTTCAAATGAACTCTTTCCAGACTAATTCCACTAAATGTCTTTAGAGAAAATACAGATTTCTTTACCTGTGAGAAGTGAAGAGAGAATGATCAGTCCCAGCAGACACAGATCACACTTATCAGCCATTTTCTGTTTCTGTCAGTCTTGCTCTTCATTATATATAGTTACAGCTCCTCCTTTAAACATCATCAGCTCCTCCTGTGGTTATTAAACTTCCTCTCATCTGACCAACCAACCATCACTGGTGAAATAAACATAAAGCCTAATGTTGCAGTGCATGATGGGAACCACCAATCATAGCTCATCCATGTCTCCCAAAATAATCATTATTGCTAATATAGCGTATAACTGTTGAGCTGAGTGAACCTGAAGGTAGTGATGGTGAGATGAAGCTTCATGAAGCTTTAAAGCTTTCCAGCCTGATGTGTGTAAAAGTGGCTGATTTCTCCAGGTTTCTAATGCACACAGCGACACCTGCTGGTCAATGCTGATATCATGCAGAAAAAACCCTCAGGAGTCTGACAGCGCCAAAATGTTTGTTAGATGGGTTAGTATATATTAACATATACACATGTATAAATAAATAAATGAGTTCTTGGAAGTTTTGTTGTTTCATAATCTTGTAAGTGGGCAGTGCTTTTGTTGAACAGAGGGGAATGATGGAGTTATTTAGACTGGATAAAAGAGGGTGAAAGTGATTCATATGGACTGGACAGTGTAATGGCCGCCCAACAATACAATTTAAACAAACAAAAACCTTTCTGAAACAAATTCAAGCCCGGCCGTCCATGTGATAAGACGGAGTCCTAACCGCTAGACTACAGTGATGCTTCGAGATACAGCCGCCCTCAGTCTTATGCTGATTCTCAGTCACAAAGAGAAAAATATATATCTATACAAACAATCAATCAGTAATATTCGGGCGCCAGACAGGTATATTCCTGCCAAATAAATATATTTAATCATCCCGGACAGCTAAATAAAAGCCACCCGTTACACACTACAGAGAGACAATAAAGGAAAGCAAAACCACATAAGAAATTGATACGCAATTTTCTTTTAATGATGTATAGGTTTTGAATCACTAAGAAACACAGGTAACACTTTATAATAAATGCATGTTGTTAATCATTAGCTGAGCATTAGTAAACAGTTAATTCATCATTTATAAAGCATTAATATACATTAATAAGCAGTTTATAAATACAGCTATAAATGCTTTGTTCTTGATTTTTATAGTGTTTAATAATTGTATTTTTCATACTTTATTAATGGTATATGTATCATTTCTAAATGAAGTATAGCATTATTTACACACCAGTTGTTTAGTAGTTGTCAGTGGTTCATCAGATCTAAAGTGTAAGTAAATGATAAGTGTAGCACACGGCGGGTAGCACTCGTCTCAGTTACTAGGTGCTATAAAAGCAAAACTATGGACCAGAATCAGAAGATTTGGATCGACTCACTGAAGCAAAAATTAGCAAAGACGATCGTAAGAAAAGAATAAAACCAATTAACCACTCAGACCACTGGAATGCAGCTGATTAATGAAAAGGTAAGTGTGTTTTTCTATTTGTTTGTTCTTTTGCATGAATCGTATCTTTTAAAATTGAAAGAATGAAAGAAAAACTCAATAAAAACAAAAATATAACAGTAACACACAGTATTTCTAATACATGATAAACACAGAAAGAGTCAAAATTTTCCAATATCAATTTCTGAAATTCAACCTCAAGTTTCTCAATTTCAAGTTCAATGTCTTGTTTTCAAATTCCAAAAAATTACTGAGTAGAAAAGTTGTTCAAAAGTTAACGCAGTTCAGTCCATGAAGAGAAAAACAACTTAATTTTGTCTATTTTTGTCTAATAATATGTAAAAATATGTTGATGCCACAAATCAGGATGTTATAGTTTCCTGTAAACATTGCTTCAAATCTAACATTGTAAATCATTCTAGTTAGCTGTTATTTTGTTTTGTTTTTGTGTTTTTGATAGATTAAAGGTTTGCGGTAATTTTATAATTGTATCTTTGCAAACCGTAAGTGGTAGTCTAATGAAGCCGATTCGGTGGGGGACCTATAAATACTATAAGATTCCTATAGTACTTTTTCGTAAGGGTTTACGAAAAAGTACTATAGGAATCTTATAGTATTTTGGGACAAAATATTATAGTAATCTTATAGGAATACTATAGTAATTTGGGACATACTACAGAAGTACGATAGACTACTATAGAAATACTATAGCAGCTTTAGGTATTACAGAACATCACAGAAGTATGATATGTTCTGTACTACCTCTATATTATCCTAGAGCCGCTATAGTATTTCTATAGTAGTCTTATAATACTTCTATAGTAGCCTAATATTTTGTCCCAAAATACTATTTTCCTAATTAGGCCATGCATAACCAACACATAAACGTTACATTTTCTGTCATTTAACATCAGTCATCCTCGTTAATGTATTTTAAATTACATTAATTTACATTAAATTACATTAATAAATTTAATTACAACAGACACTCAATTATATATTTCATCACGACCAGATGAAAACAATAAATTATCTAAATTGACAGAGTGTGTTAAAGATATAAAATACTGGATGACGTGTAATTTTCTGCTATTAAATTCAGATAAAACGGAGGTATTACTTATTGGTCAAAAAAACTGCCCACAAAACCTCTTACAATACAACTTTACTTTAGAAGGATGTCCTGTTACTTTATCCACTACAGTAAAAGACCTGGGTGTTATACTAGACCGCAACTTGTCATAATGGCGGCCGCGCCGTCACGTCATGGGGGCAACTGTTGCTATGGAGCGTTCTATTGAGTTTTGCCTCTTGGGCTTCTATACTCTTTGATAGAGGCTATGCTGTCAGTACCGGAAAGAGAAATGATTAGTTCATCTCTCGAATCTTCGGGTTTGAGTCCTTCGTTCTTTTGTCACGTGACTTGTCAGTCACCGTATTAAATACTAATTCACAACCTTTTTACAAGCGTGTAGTTATTTTTTTTAATTTATTTTTACTTTTACAGTTACGTGATATGTTTCTGTTCTCAAATGTATATTCATTCGATTCACATGACGTCACTGAAGCTTTGCGCCGCCATCTTTGTGACCGACGGTCTCAGTAATGCCTGCAATATGTTGTGCAGTTGGCTGCAAAAACAGCTGAAAGAGGAACCCTAAACTGGTATTTTATTCTATACCAAAAGAAGAGAGAATCATTTATTTAAAAGACTTTAAGTCTCATGTTGGTTTGTGGTTAATTATATTTCCATTATACTCTCAGTGGCTAACATTATACAGACAGATATCGACAGATAATGTTTTGTCTTCATTTTATTGTTGGATCTGTTTAAATGCACTTTATCATGGTAAGTTAGTAAGATTTGGGGTTGTTTTGTTTTTGAACTGTCTGTCTGCCTGTTAGTTAATGCTCATCTAATAAATATTTTTCTGAAGTTCATAAAGATATTGTCTTCGTCACATGCGCTTTAGATGTTATTTTGTGTAAGTAACGTTAACGTTATCTCTGCAGACGATGCATAATCTCAGCCTTGAAATGCATTTTAGGACTAGTTCTTCCAAAAATGATAATTCTGACGTCATTTACTCACCTTCATGTTCAAATCCTTAAGTTTACTTTCCGTGGAAGACAAAGGGACATTTTTGAACATGTAAGTTAGCCTAATGGAGACTCTTCTTGTCGATGTAATGAAAGTGAATGAGTAACGTTAGCCTACTGGGGGCTGTCACGCAAAAAATAATAAAATAATAAAAGACAAAAAAACATCACAAAAGTATCATAAAAGTGATCTAATACGACTCGTCCGTTATATTAATATCGTTATTTATTCATATTATAGCTTTATGTGACGAACAAACTGCAATTTGAGTCGTTATATTATAATCACTGATGAGCTTACCCTTTTAATCGCAGCCGAATCATTCAAAAAGATTCGACTCGAAAGAGTCTTTCATTTCGATATTTGTGTGTATTAAACCTTCTTCTCTGTAATTGAACATCTGTTCTTTCGGACAGATATGGCAGTCTTTTATGATATTCGGCTGATGTCTCTGGCTGTGCTGATGGACGGATTAGATAGATTCATTCATGCCAGCCGAACAGCTGCAGATTCATAGATTCATTCATCGCCTCGACTCTCATGAACGCGCGCCATGAAGCTCTATGACTTAAGTATTTCTATATCATGAAAGGCCAAATGGGACAAGCCTGGGGCAGATAATAATGGACTAAAGAAAACTGGGGGTAACAAATAAGGATCGGAGCCTAAAATAGAAATTTTCTCCAGGTATCTCTGTCTCTCTCGCTCATTCAAATGGACAGTTTGGGCGGCCATACCGGGCGAGTCGGTCGCAAATATGGCGGCGTTCTATTTGTAGTGACGTAGGTGGCATCTATGAATAGGCAATATATGTGAATTTCTGTCATGAAGATTATTTTCTGTAGCATTGAATATTTAAGAGTTGGTTAATGCAAAGCTTTATCCGTATGATAGGGGAAACCACTTTGATGAGACTTGTTTAGAGTGGATTATAATTTTCAGTTAATATCATAGACATTTACAAATATGATGATATATTTTGATTGTCAAATATGTGGAAGTGAAGGTGTTCTGTCGTTTAAACATTTAATTATCTTTGATATAACGCGCCACGAGTTTGCGCCGTAATTCAGAGGATCTGTCGGATCTACAACGCGTAAATTCATCAATTTTTCCCGCAATCCATAAAAGTAAAGCCTTTGAACTGGGAGAAAAATAGAGTCAATTTTATGGTTTCATACACAATAAGCATCTGATATGAATAAAACACTTCGTCAAATTATAATTGAAAGGATTATTATTGCAGCTTGCAGGCAGTGTGGACAATCTGTTACACACACACACACACACACACACACACACACACACACACACACACACACACACACAGCAGTCATTGAGCTGAGGAAATCATGGTTTTTTTTTTTTTATGCATGTATAGAACATTTTAAAATTAAGCCATTTTATTTTATTCAGGTCATATTTGCTGTTGAGTGGAAGCAAAAATGAGTCAAGTAATTGTCTCTGTAATTTTAATCCTAAAGCTAGAATACAATATGATCTGTAAACAACTGAACATACCAGTACACATTCAAGGGAAAATGCAAAAATAATAACAGCATCAAGAAAATAAATCTGGTCAGATGTCAAAAAAAATAAATATATTGCTCAAAGCTCTTTAGTCTGGTAAGAGTTCCTTCTTTAATGGCTCATTTGGATGGATCTGCTCCAGCTACGTCATCATGCAGGAGGCTGCAGCGAGGACCTCTTGAGACCCGAGCGCAGAGAGGCGTGGTTTATCGTTGATCACGTGCTTTCTCTATACGCGCTCCAGGAGCTTCATGAGAAACTGTGCTCCGCGTTCATACGTGATTTGAAGCTTTAGTGCCATAAACTTTTCTTGTTTTTAATGTGCACATGCTTTCTGTGCTCAACTATTGAGACCCATAGACAGTATAAGAAGTGGACAGAGCCATCTCATTGGATCTCAATTGAGACAAGTGAAGCCCATTTTTAGCGATTTCTTAGCACTTCCTTTCCTGACGCGCAGACTCAAACCGAGCAAAGCCTTACACGGACCACCGTCTGTCTTCTAGTAGCTGTGCCAAGAGAAATATTAATCATTCCCTTCCGAATCTTGCAGAGACGGAGAGTGTGAGTAGGAGCTGTCCATGAGCTAGGAGCAGGAGACACTTTTGCTAGGTATTCTGATTAATTACTTTGTCATTTTGCCTCCACGTCCCCCCGATTGCCCGCGAGCTTCTCCTCCCGTCCATACGGTAATCTCTCTACTGTGCGACAGAGAGTCGCGTGGTTATGACGCAATCGTTAGCCTACTTTTACAAAAACTGCTTCTACGGGGCCATAACATAAGCTAAAAGGTAATGGAGCATTTTATACATTGTCGTGTTTCTTTAGAAATAAATAATGGACAAATGGAGTCTTCAAACGCCTCAGATGTAAAGTTATTCGCTGTCAAAGTGACGCCAAAATGAATGGGAGTCAATGGGATGCTAACAGCAGGAGAAGTTCTGCTCAACTTCCGGTCGACTTCCTTCCCGCTTGGTTGAGACCCGAGCGCGGTGAGGCGTGGTTTACCGTTGATCACGTGCTTCTCTGAAAACAACACGCGCTCCAGGAGCTTCATGAGGAAGTGTGCTCAGCGCTGATACGTGATTTGAAGCTTTAGTGCCATAAACTTTTCTTGTTTTTAATGTGCACATGCTTTCTGTGCTCAACTATTGATCGAATGGTTCATATTTTTACATCTGCCTGTTTCACTTTATTATTTTTTTAAGTCTGAGTATGTTATTACCAGACACAATCTGTGAGTTAAAATGACACATCTATTGTGTTAAATTCTATGCAACACATGTTGTGCCTGAGCACACACTACATGTGTTAAAACTGACACAATATGTGTCATTTTTAACACATCCCTTTTTACAGTGTATAATTATTTATTGCAAGCACTTGAAAAACGTGTTGAGGATGTCTGTAATGTGAGCTGGGTTCATTTCTAGGCGTTCACTGATGCGGTTTGATGAATGCGGGATATCTACGGTTACAGGCAGAGATTAAGCTGTTAATAGGCTACAATCTTAAAAACAACAAATGTATTTTGTACAAGTATCACAGTCTTTTATTTAAAACAAAGCCTAATTAAAAATAATAATAATTTGTTTCCATTTTCACCCCATTGTGTGTTTAGTTTCGGTTTCGGTTTCTAAGCGTTTTTATTTCGATGCGCCACTACAATATTATCCCCACAACTCCAATTACTACTTAATAATGCAAAACTGTACATTAATAGACTCCCTCAAACTGACCTCAGTCTTGATCGAAGTTCTTGTGTGTGTTTTTGCGTCCTCGTGATGCGATGAGCTCGACCTTCACGTGCTGAAACGGTGAAACTCTGACGCTACACTTAACAAGCACAACACAGAACTAATCTAAACAATTTCAGTTTAAAACATTTTCGTAAAATGAGATAAACAAGGCGTAAATCAACCCGAAAAGAAATGAAAGCAGCAGAATCTTTCAGCGTGTTATTTGCTCCTCCTTATTTCCTGCTGTCGTCTGGCTGAAAGCACCACTAGAGTCTGAGTCTGCAGCCGGAGAGACTTCAGGACGCAGGTTTTTTCCACTGTCCAAGGCACATCAGAGTACCGCGAGAGCAGAGGCGAAGCTAGACTCTCAGTACAGCAGAGCTTCATCATAAAAAAAAAAAAAAACGTAAAATATCTGATGAATGCATATAATGTGTCAGTTGTTGAGCTAAGTAAGCTTCTATGTTCAATAAAACACAAAGAAAGGTCACATTTTTTGACAAGTTTGTATTGACGAACAAAGACAACAGTTTGCCAGTCAAGTGAAAGTGTTTCAGCACCGCGGACAGCGACACCTGATGGACAGCGATGGTGCTGAACAGGCCACGTGCGCTCAGTCAGTGCCACATTATATAACTGACAACATGGCACTATTATATACTGAACACAACGTTTGTTTACAACTCCACAGGTCGGCTACAGGTGCGACATGATAACTTAACTGGGATGAAAACTTTGAGAAAAACAACTGACTTACAACATTCTGACTGAGTAACTTATTCATAACTAAAATATACATTTTTAAAGACGATTTTTTTTCCTTACCATTTTGTTGTTAACGATCCTCCAGAACAAATGAATCTAACAGTGTTGAGTTGTGGATGATGATGATGATGATGATGATAAGTACGATGTGAGAGGATTTCAATCAACATTTATTTATACAGCCCTTTACAACACTCAAGGTGAACCAAAGTGCTTTCCAGAAAAAGAAAAAAAAGAGGACTAGCATGGATAAGAGCAGAAATAACCCTCCTTGGGGTAAACAGAACGGCAAAAACACTCATAGAGTCAACAAAGTGTCCTTTCATTGACTGCAACACTAGGGTACAGGTCACACAATAGTGCAGAAGAAAGAGGGGAAACTAATAAATGGGACAGCAGCACATCACTGCATTCTGGGTCTCAGATGTTTATATGCTGTGTGTATTTCTAAACACCTTTACCCTTATTGTGATTATTCTCAGGTTAGGTAAAGTAAATCCAATCTGTCCTAAATCATAAGCATCTGAATTTTCATATTACCTTAAATTATACGCTTATCTCTGTAAAGCTGCTTTGAAACAATCTACATAGTTAAAAGCGCTATATAAATGAAGATGATTACAATATTTAGATCACAGAAGACTTCTCCGTGGGGTCAGTTCAGCTCAAGCTTCTTAGAAATCAGAGACGTATGGCAGGCGAGCTTCTTAATTTCAATTATATATAGTTTTATTGAATACAGGTTAACTAGTTTACATACAAGGTACTAATATATGAAACCAAATTGTTTACAAGCTTTGACAGCAAGAGTTGCGACAGCAAGGCGTCTAACACCGGAGAGGCCGTCCTTGAGAATCAGCGTCTGCCCTGATCTTCTCATTACAGAGTTTTAGAGTCCATCAAACATTTAGGAAATCCTCCTTTATTCATTAGTCCTTTACAGACAATGTGTCCAATCCAAAGTCTTGAACCCTTCAGATCTGTTTATATAAAGCCTCTCGTCTCTCCATTCTCCTTCTTCAGGCTCTTCTTCTCTGTGTCCTCTTCTGCGCCTCGTCTAACGGTGCATTAGTTTCTTAATGTGTAGCAAAGCTCTTTCTAATACATGGTCAGTTTCACTCTACTAGCCATTTGCTTAATAAATGCTTAAAACATTAAGGTATGCATAAGATTGCATAACATGCGGTATGTTTTTCTTTCTAAACCACTTCCTTTATATATGGTTACAATGATTATTCTTTATATGGGGTTTCAAGTGTGGTTGACTACAGAATACAGAAGTGCTCCTACTAAAGGCATACTCAGAACAGAACAACTGCATATTTTCCAGAATAAATATATATTTATACATAACTCAATAAACATATGAAATCACGTTTACCATAAGGCAATAATGAAAATAAACTTATAAAAATATAAAATGTAATAAATTGTCAAACCCATCTCTTCGTTCCCTCACTAGGGTGCACTTTAGTAATGAATAATGATTGGCTTTGTCACTCTTTGATCTTTAATGCACACATAAAGAGACAACGCAGCACTGTTCTCGGTAAATAATATTAAAGAAACTAAATACATGCAAAATAATATTAATTTCTCAAATTTTCCTAATACAAAAATAAAATAAAATAAAATAAAAAGAGAGAAAACTACAACCATTCAATGAAATATTTATTGTGTGGCCTCAGCAATGATGCAGTGATGAGCTGTTTGCTAAGTACTTTTACACACACGTGTGCTATTGCGAGCAGTACATTACAATTCAGTACATTATAGTTATTTTACAGTATAATTGCAGTTATAGATTACAGTTATTTTACAGTATAATGGTTTGCAGTGGAGCACTAGGGGTTGCTAAAGATTTACTAGGGGTCGCCAAGCTCTCTCTAGTTTGAGGGTTTGGGATGAAACGGTAACCAGTTTGACGATAAACCGCGATGCAAATCTCCAGCGGTTAATATTACAGTTTAATATTTTAATCATCATTAAAACCGTATTTGATTCCCGGGATTTGAAAAACTCATGGTGAATACTGTCTGGTATTAAGTAAAGAAAGCAACAGTCTCTTGCAGACACAGGCTTGCGGCGTAGGCTTCGTTTTCTCTGAGTGCTGAGGGAAATGATGTGTATTAAAGTATGAATGAATTCTGTGAATGTGTCTCTGAAGGAAACTGACTGCCTTGAGGGAAGTTTTGATGGCGTTTTCCTTTCATCTTCCCTCCGTGTAAAGCGTTAATAAGCTCAGCGCTGCTTTGGCTACTGGGAAACAGCTGTACTTCTGTATTTCTGCTGACAGAGACTGGATTCACATTTACAGTCAGTCCGTCTTATTGTTTGTGAAACTCAGACCAAATGTTTATGCGCTGTTATGTGCTGAAAAATAAGCTAATGTACATTCTAAAAATCGAAACAACTCGGATAAAAAGGTATCTAGAATTATTCAATGATCTGATAAAATACTTAATCATTTTGACTCATCCCATTTCTTAAAAATGATTTAAAGGCTGGAATATTAGGTTTATCGTTTTATAAAACATTTTGGTCAATAGCAAGTAGTACATGTTAGTAGATAATATTATACTGCAAGTCCAATTCGGCCATAGTTGTTAGTTATATTATTTTAATGTTTCTGCTGTTGTTGCATTTATTAAAAATTAACAACTGATTTTGTAAGTAAATAAAATTTGTCTGCAAGTGTTGCAAGGGTCATTACGGATTTGAATGTTACAATGGTGGTCTCCTGGAAGTAAACACTCCCCAAGGGATTACCCCATCAGTCAGGTTCCAGGAAAGTAAATTATCAGACAGATATTGCACTCCCCGCACAGCCCAATTCTGCCTGCTAAATCTGTTTTCCCACACTTCCAAAGTTTTCTTCACACCTCTCAGGTCCCGCACCTCTTCATCTTTTCCCTCCTCCTCCAGTTTGGGAATGAAAAAATCCAGATGTTCAGCAGTGAAATACCAGCCTGTTGTTATTTGGTTCTTTGATAGTTTCATGATAAGCGTATAAGCTTCATGCAGCAGGATGGACTTTTCTGCTTTAACCTTCTCCAGATCGCTCTCCAGGTGTTCTTCTATTTTTGTTTTACTCTCAGACTCTTTCTTGTCTTTTTTGTGTTCCTTTCTAGTGTCATCCTCATATTTAGTTTTATCAAAGCTGGTTTTAGCCCGGCCTCTGGTGGATTCAGTCTCCTGTTTAAGCTCATCAAATGACATTTTAACTTTCGTTGTCTTCATCACGTATTTCTTGTTCTCTTTGATGTGTTTATCGTAAGGACATCTCCCTGTACACACAATGCAGCGGCCATCTATCATGACATCACACACTGAGAGTCTATTAAAAGGGACCCACCAACAACCAAGCTGATGACAGTTTTCCTCACACACAGAACAGCAGCTTGCCTCTTTGTTCAAAACTAATAATAATCTCTCTTCAATCAAGTCTTTTCTCTTGACAGTTTTGTTCACACTAAACTCAAAGTTCTGAGATTTCTCGATCTTGTCTCTGTTCTGTCTTATGGCTTCCAGGATTTCAGTCAGTTCTTTGATTTTGAACTCTTTCTCACTGATACGGTCCTTTAGATTAAAGACACAGGCCTCAAGTTGTTTTCGCGGTTTCTGAGCCGCTACTGTCATCTGAGTTTGTTTTCTGTTGTTTTCTAGCAGAAATTTCAAAAACTTTTCCATGCTTTTCTCTCCCATTTCCCATGATGATCTGTGAGCATGTGCTCTTTGTTCTTCCTGCTGGTTGTTGAATAGGAAGTGAACAGGTTGTTCTCTCTCATCTCTTCTGAAGCGGATCTGTGCAGTGTTAATGGCATCAAGAGCATCGGTTGGAGGTCCTCCATCCGAGTGTGTGATGATGAACACTATGTTGTCCTCTATATCTTTGCCAAACAGAGTCAGAACTGACTGGAATATGTAATGCTCTTTTCCAGAGAGTCGATTCTGAGACGCCTTCATCACAAAACACACGGCATCAATATAGTTAAAATCCTCATCTGAGAATAACCTGCCCAGATACTCAGTAATCTCTCTTTCTTTAGAGTCTCCGTATCCTGGAGTGTCAATGATGGTCAGAGATGTTGGGTTTTCTTTAACAAACACCTCATAAACTGTGATCTCAGATGTCAGGGATTGGGACTGAGCTTCTGGTTTGTCTTCTTCTGTGATTTGATAAAACTCTTTATCCTCAAACTTCACTCCCAGTAAGTAGTTCACCATGGTGTTGATCATGGCGGTTTTCCCAGCGCCGGTTTCTCCCACCAACAGTATGACTTTGTTCTGCTTGTTTCTGTCTCTTCGTCCATATGTCCATCGTCTGACCTTTTCATCAGTCCCATCAATATGTGTTCTTTCCGTGTTCAGCTGGTAAAGTCCTGGGGGACCTGGATTAATGAGGGTGGCTTCATGACGTGATCTACAAAAATAATGTGGCTGGAAAACTTCATAATGTAGTACAAACTCACGTTTGAAAGAAGGAGGTTGATCATGATTTCGATCTGAAGCACAGCTGACTTCACTGCTGACAGACTTTCTGCAACGGCTTGGGATCTTTAAAAATAAGTATACTGCCCTTAATAACTTATCTATCACATCTATGTATCAGTAAATATTGTTGATTGTGCCCACAATGTTCAACAAATCATTAACTATATTACACATTTAACCCGGCAACCCCCAGAAGCCTTTTTTCCCTTGGTCGAACATTATTAAAGTTATTTAGAGATATCAGCTGGATGGCTTAGTGCAGACGCTAATGGATCCTATAATCCTTATGCATCGCTTTCTGCCAGGACTTTTACGTGCTTTTCCCAAACCACTGAAGTGACGTCGATTGTCCTGGTTAGCGGTAGCATGAGCCATCAGGCAAGTGTTATTTAAATAAACTCCTGATGTACCTACAAACTTTCCAATGCCTCGTTTTATGAGTACAGAACCTATTTGTGCTACTGTAGAAGTTTGGTGCCATTCTAGGCATTATTAGTGGGGTAATTTACCAGATACATCATAGGATCCGTTAGCGTCTGCACTAAGCCATCCGGCTGATATCTCTAAATAAGCTCTAACTTTAATAATGTTCGATCAAGGGAAAAAAGGCTTCTGGGGGGGTGGGGGGTGGGGGGGTTTGGCTCAAGGTCATGGTGCAAAGGACCCTAGTGTCACGTTTTGGGTTTGTTCTTGTCATGTTTCCATGTCTGTCATGTGATTCCCTGTTTGTCATGTGATCCAGCCATGTGTCTTGTCATTGGTTAATTGTCTGATCATTGTTCACAGGTGTCACTTGTCTAGTCATTAGTCTGTGTATTTAAGCCCTCATGTTTGCCATGTGTCCTTGTCAAGTATTGTTTCCTGTAACCACTGTTGTGAGTCTCTTCACGTCATGCCTGCCAATCCTGAGTCTCTTCACGTCATGCCTGCCGAGCCTGAGTCTCTTCACGTTATTCCTGCTGAGCCGGAGTCTCTTCATGCCATGCCTGCCAAGCCTGAGCCTCTTCACATCATGCCTGCCGAGCCAGCGTCTCTTCACGTCATGCCTGCCAAGCCAGAGTCTCTTCACGTCATGCCTGCCATGTCTGAGTCTCTTGACATCATGCCTGCCAAGCCTGAGTCTCTTCACGTCATTCCTGCCGAGCCAGAGTCTCTTCACGTCATGCCTGCCGAGCCTGAGTCTCTTCACGTCATTCCTGCCGAGCCAGAGTCTCTTCACGTCATTCCTGCCAAGTCTGAGTCTCTTCACGTCATGCCTGCCGAGCCTGAGTCTCTTCACGTCATGCCTGCCAAGCCAGAGTCTCTTCACGTCATTCCTGCCAAGTCTGAGTCTCTTCACGTCATGTCTGCCATGTCTGAGTCTCTTCACGTCATGCCTGCCGAGCCTGAGTCTCTTCACGTTATTCCTGCTGAGCCGGAGTCTCTTCATGCCATGCCTGCCAAGCCTGAGCCTCTTCACATCATGCCTGCCGAGCCAGCGTCTCTTCACGTCATTCCTGCCAAGCCAGAGTCTCTTCACGTCATTCCTGCCAAGCCAGAGTCTCTTCACGTCATGCCTGCCAAGCCAGAGTCTCTTCACGTCATGCCTGCCAAGCCAGAGTCTCTTCACGTCATGCCTGCCATGTCTGAGTCTCTTGACGTCATGCCTGCCAAGCCTGAGTCTCTTCACGTCATGCCTGCCGAGCCTGAGTCTCTTCACGTCATTCCTGCCAAGCCAGAGTCTCTTCACGTCATGCCTGCCGAGCCTGAGTCTCTTCACGTCATGCCTGCCGAGCCTGAGTCTCTTCACGTCATTCCTGCCGAGCCAGAGTCTCTTCACGTCATTCCTGCCAAGTCTGAGTCTCTTCATGTCATGCCTGCCAAGCCAGAGTCTCTTCACGTCATTCCTGCCAAGCCAGAGTCTCTTCACGTCATTCCTGCCAAGCCAGAGTCTCTTCACGTCATTCCTGCCAAGCCAGAGTCTCTTCACGTCATGCCTGCCAAGCCAGAGTCTCTTCACGTCATTCCTGCCGAGCCTGAGTCTCTTCACGTCATTCCTGCCAAGCCAGAGTCTCTTCACGTCATTCCTGCCAAGCCAGAGTCTCTTCATGAGTGAATAGACTCAGACTTGGCAGGAATGACGTGAAGAGACTCTGGCTTGGCAGGAATGACGTGAAGAGACTCTGGCTTGGCAGGAATGACGTGAAGAGACTCTGGCTTGGCAGGAATGACATGACATGAAGAGACATGCCTGCCAAGCCAGAGTCTCTTCACGTCATTCCTGCCGAGCCAGAGTCTCTTCACGTCATTCCTGCCAAGCCTGAGTCTCTTCACGTCATGCCTGCCGAGCCTGAGTCTCTTCACGTCATTCCTGCCGAGCCAGAGTCTCTTCACGTCATTCCTGCCAAGTCTGAGTCTCTTCATGTCATGTCATTCCTGCCAAGCCAGAGTCTCTTCACGTCATTCCTGCCAAGCCAGAGTCTCTTCACGTCATTCCTGCCAAGTCTGAGTCTATTCACGTCATTCCTGCCGAGCCAGAGTCTCTTCACGTCATGCCTGCTAAGTCTGAGTCTCTTCACGTCATTCCTGCCAAGTCTGAGTCTCTTCACGTCATGCCTGGTAGTGTCCTTGATAGGACCATGGAGGCTGCACCCCCATGGTCACCTGAACTGTCAGGTCCGCCCTGGCCTCCTGCAGAGCCTGCTCCACCCTGGACGCCATGCCACGGCCCAGGTCCTGTCCCCCTGCATAGGCAAGACCACCCTTGTATTATGTTGTGTTTTGTTGGGCGTCGGGAGACGCCCTTAGGGCGATTCTGTCACGTTTTGGGTTTCTTCACGTCATGTTTCCATGTCTGTCATGTGATTCCCTGTTTGTCATGTGATCCAGCCATGTGTCTTGTCATTGGTTAATTGTCTGATCATTGTTCACAGGTGTCCCTTGTCTAGTCATTAGTCTGTGTATTTAAGCCCTCATGTTTGCCATGTGTCCTTGTCAAGTATTGTTTCCTGTAACCACTGTTGTGAGTCTGTTCATGTTTTGTTTTGAGTTTTCATGCCACGCCATGTTTTTGTTTCATGTTTGCTTTTGTTTATAATAAACTGCACTTGGCTTCTCAACTCGCCTCCAGTGGATCGTTTTACACCTAGGTTGATTTTACTCCGAACCATCCCTTAAACATACTCATTTATGGTCATGCAGACTTTACCAATATGAAAAAAATAAACTGTTAAATGTGTACTTTTTATGTGTCCACTTACAAGCGAAAAAATGCATGAGCTATATATCTTTATAATAATTTAATTGTCTGCTTTTAAAAGCTCATAAACAAAGATTGTAACTCACCTTGAATTCAGCCATATCTCCACCGCCACAGTTTAACTGCTGAACACAGAATAATTCACTGATTCAGAATACATGTTTTTATTTCTTCCAATATTTGCATATAAACAACTGGATATTTAATTATCTGTGTGTGAAAAGAGTATTATGCACACTGTAAAACCTTGCTGTAAAAAAAAAAGCCAAATTCTGACAGTAATACCTTTTTTCTTTTCTTTTTTTCTTTTCTTTTTTAAACGGCAATATACCATAAAAACAATGAATTCTGAGTAATATTTGTCATATTTGAGACAGTAGCCTACAGGATTATATTGTGAATTAACAGGAGTTTTTGGCTGTTGTGGTGTTGTGGTGTCGCCATAATCATCATAGACACTGATTCACCGATCTCATCCTTTGTCTTTTAATTTTATATTTATATTTTAATGTATTTCATGTATTTTTGGAGGATATTAAAATCACACAGAGCATAAAAAATGTTGAACTCTTGCATAACTTAAACCCACACAGACATCAACAATCAGCATATGAATATCAACACTTGTGACAATCAAAAATTTCATGTCGCAATGCATGCTGGGTACCACCATAGTACAAAACTGAATAAATGATGCAGCTGAATGGTCTTTTTTATTGTCACCTTTGTTGAGATTCATGAGCTGTTTTGATGTCTGTGTGTGTCTAAATGATGCTGTAACTTTGTTTCATTGTGTTTGAAAAGAGTCCTTTATTCTAACTGATTGCTGTTGAAACTCTTGCTGTTGTAAATGTTCAAGTCTGTTAATTAGGAATGAAGAAGTGAAGCCTCTTGAATCATTGAAGCTTTTCTCTGTTTGTTTCGGGTAAAGAAGCATCAAGAGTGTTACAGACAGCGCCATCTTGTGGCAGGTGCAATACAGCAGCCAGGAGCGCAGACCCGAGCGCAGTGAGGCTTCGTTTATCGTAAATCACGTGTTTCTCTGAAAACAACACGCGCTCCAGGAGCTTCATGAGGAAGTGTGCTCAGCGCTGATACGTGATTTGAAGCTTTAGTGCCGTAAACTTTTCTTGTTATTAATGTGCACATGATTTCTGTACTCAACTACTGATCAAATGGATAATATTTTTACATCTGCCTGTTTCACTTTATTATTTTTTAAGTCTGAGTATGTTATTACCAGACAGAATCTGTGAGTTAAAATGACACATCTATTGTGTTAAATTCTACACAACACATGCTGTGCCTGAGCACACACTACATGTGTTAAAACTGACACAATATGTGTCATTTTTAACACATCTCTTTTTACAGTATATAATTATTTATTGCAAGCACTTGAAAAACGTGTTGAGGATGCCTGTAATGTGAGCTGGGTTCATTTCTAGGCGTTCACTGATGCGGTTTGATGAATGCGGGATATCTACGGTTACAGGCAGAGATTAAGGTGTTAATAGGCTACAATCTTTAGTTAAACAACAAATGGGACATTTTGTACAAATATTACAGTGTTTTATTTCAAACAACGTCTAATTTAAAAAAAAAATGTTTTTTGTTTCCATTTTCTTCCCATTGTGTGTTTAGTTTCGGTTTTGTTTTTATTTTTATTTCGATGCGTCACTATAATATTATCCCCACAACTCCAATTACTACTTAATGCAAAACTGTACATTAATAGACTCCCTCAAACTGACCTCAGTCTTGATCGAAGTTCTTGTGTGTGTGTTTGCGTCCTCGTGATGAACGATGCGATGAGCTGAGCTCGACCTTCGCGTGATAAGCCAGATAAGCAAGTCGTAAATCAACCCGAAAAGAAATGAAAGCAACAGAATCTTTCAGCGTGTTATTTGCTCCCTCTTTATTTCCTGCTGTCGTCTGGCTGAAAACACCACTAGAATCTGCAGGACTTCAGGTTACGCCCCTTCAAGTTGCTCAGTTTTTTTCCACTTGTAACGCACTGTACAAGGTACATCAAATTACCACGAGTTTAACATTAACTGAGCATACTCGAGTTAATTAAACTCCATGTAATGAAACTGACTCTTAGCTGTTCACGAACACACACCTCTGAGATGACATCTTCAGAATGTCTGTCTGTATACAGTAAAGCAAGCTGCAGTCTGCATTAGTGCCAGCGTATTGATCATGTACTGCAAGAAACCATATTGCAATGTATTGTTTGATCAAATATATGTCCCACATCAGCTAGACTGTGGAGCAAGCACTAATAAATCCTCTTGGAACTGGACTTTGTCTAAACATATTTTTATTTTTTAAATAGATATGTTTAAACATCTTTTCATGTCGTATTGTATGCCTGATTTGCTGATGATTCATTTTTGACATAACACTAATGAACAGCTGTAAATGCACTGCTGTCAAACACACCTTATGATCCTTGTGAGACAAACTAACTGCAAGCACACTCATCACCAAATCTTTAACTGAAGGGCAATGAGGGTTTATGCAAACCCGATCTATATGTTCTGGCACTAATATTGTCTGCAGAAGATCAGATTGTGCCTCCAGCCGCATAACCCTGTCGCTGCTGCAGTCTCCTGCAGTTTTCAGAGTAGAAGAACACTTGTAGTTTTCCTCGTTGTCCACATCCCCAGTATCCTTCACAGTCTTGTACATATCATCACAGTGAAGGCAGCGGGAGATCAGATCGGGAGTTCTGCAGGTCCTTCTATATGCTCCTCTGTTTACCACACCTGATGACAGAGAAGAGAAAGGTTCATGAGTAAAACATGTTCAGATTTCTCTGTTTTTAATGTGAAATGTTCTGGTAGCAGTGTTTCCTCAGCATTCAGTCCAGTAGTGGTGTGCCACATCAGCAAGCATTAGTCTAGTGTAGAAGTGATTGTTATATTATGATGATTAAGATAATTTTAGCGCTAGAACCTTGACTTGAATCATAACTGTGGCCCACACAAAACACAGGGTTCGTACACTTTTTCCAAGATCAAATTCAAGCACTTTTCAAGCACTTTCCAGGTCCATTTTAAAGCTTTTTCCAGCACCTTACACTACCGTAAATTACATACCAATACATAGTTAGAATTATTATTTAGTGTTTTTATCACATCAAAAGAGATAAACAGCCAAATGTTTCATAATAGCAGAGGGCTGCACGATATTGAAGAAAAATTAGATATGCGATAACTCATTAAATAATGTGATATTCAATATGCGATACGATAATGCTTAAAGTGTGTCAAATTAACTTAAATTATCTTTAAAATGATATAACCTACACATACGTGTTTCACATTCTTTTTGTGATAAGAAAATATCCCTACAACTTCAAGACAGTGAACATCAGTGTTTTACTGTAGCATAAGACGTGTTATTTTAACACCACTGGGGTTTAGGGGTTCAGGTTATCCTACATTAGGTTTATTTAACAACAGAAACTGATTAATCAAATGTAAAAATAAACACTGCTTAGTTTTCACTGCATGAATTAAATATACTGATTCTTATTAAAGCTACAAAAGTTAGCCTATTCAGCCAAAAGCAGTGAGTGATTTTCTTTGTCTTTTGTTCATGACCCCAGTTATTGCAAGCCGTTGCGATATGCAAGCAATTATGCATATTGTAATATATACATTTGCAATATTTCGATATATTGTGCAGCCCTAATATTTAAGCCAATCACAAGTTTTATTCTTCAAAATGTATCACTAAGTATATAGCTATATGAATAATATACTTTTCATTATATTAATGTCCAAATATTGCTTACCAGATAATGTGATTTATAGGCTGTAAAAACTGAATTAATTTCAAATATGAAGACTTGAAGATTTGAACAGAAATATTTGACAGGCCTTCCCGTTTTGGGACACATTATTGATATAGACAAGGTTTGAACAATATCTGAGTGCAGAGGCACCTGCCTGATAAATGTATTTCATTGTCTTGGGCCAAGACACAACGTTAGCTACTACGTTTACTGGAATAGAGCAGTGTAAATATTGCATAGGGCCATCCTAACCCTTACAGTAACAGTATACTACTTATGACACTGACTGATTTCAGTTCAGCAATCAGCGACTGTTGTTATGCACTGGGCTAACGTTTGCAGGTTAATTTGCACGTTACAGTTCTGTAATTTTGGCAATGTTCACTGCATATTCCACAAATGAACGTGACATAACGGACATGCAATACTTACATTACATTATCACACCAAGTACTCTCAGTCACTAATGGCCCTTTAGGACGCGGGCCGCGCTGCGCTATGAAATTAAACCGATATATTTCAATGGCTTGCGCCGCGCGACTCGGACCAAAGCGGAGCTCAGCGCGCTCGCGCGCACGCCGCGGTCAAAGTTTAAAATAGTTCAACTGTTGCCGCTGCGTGGCCAAAAAAACGGTGCATCCAAACAACCGCGGAAATCAAAATGAAAACTCCGCCTACTTTTGCTCTGGCCAGCGTAACGCAAATCACTCTGTATCTGATTCTGAAAGGCTGCATTTTTTTCTCCATTTAATAAAGAACTATTTCGTCAGAAAGATATTTCTTGTGAAAGAAATACAGTTACAAATTCAAGCATTTTCAAGCATTTTATCCAAAATTCAAGCACTTTTCAAACCTTGAAAACACAACATCAAAATTCAAGCACTTTCAAGGATTTCAAGCACCCGTACGAACCCTGAAAACAACAAATGTAGAAGCGTCACTCAAAACCACCACAGCTGCACATAAACCACAGAGGAAACAGCAATGCAAGCCGGCATGTCCCAGTTGAGTGCGCTGTGATCGTGAGAACGAGTGGCTTTCACCTACAGTTCAGAGGTGCTTTACCTCTAGAAATATGGCAGGAGGGCAGAAGGAAAGAGACCAAACTTACTGTCCAGCCAGCAGAAGTGTCTTCCTTCAGAGAGGAGTCCGCTCTCACTGTCCTCCAGAGACGAGTGCATGTGAGAGCAAGGGTACGAACTGCAGGATCTCCATCTTGTAGCTCCACAGGGATGAAGATCTTGTGCAGAATGTCCTCAGACAGCTGTGAACATACAACATGAGTCTCTACAACATCAGCAGGCTCAATAACGGGCCTCCATCATCATCATCATCGGCCAGGAAAAGGTGAAGGACCACTCTTAATCTTGTTGTGTGTGGTTTTAATATATTATCAACTCCAGAACAATACCAAAATGTGTTACTGCTGTATGAGAATGACTTACACACTTCAGTTTAAACCGTCTCTATACGAGCTGCCATCTTGCCAACAACAGCTGCTTCTGACATGTTGTGTGCTTTATGTTACTGTCTATGGTTGTGCGCTTGTGTGTGTGGTCTGGACATCTTCCTGTTACGCCCCTCATCTCTTCCAGACACATCTCGAAAACACTCACGCCATGTCTGAGGAAAATAACCCCTACAATAAAAAAGCGGGTTGTAATAAGGATAGGCTATGGCAGAGTGTAAACACTGACTTTATAAGAACAAATGCAAATGACCGTATTGGACCTGTTTCATTTGTGTGTGGATCGTGACAATACTGTTTTACGGGGACGCATTGCTGCCACATACATATTCATTCTTCCACTCAATTATGTAATAATAACGAGATGTTATGTCATTAAAACAACATTTTTTCTTGGCCTTATAAGGACATGTGTAGTCATGTACACAATATGCCTTTATCCACATAACACTGATATAGCCTATCATGTCTTTATCACACTTCTACATTCAACAAGCTTCAGCGATTAGCAGCAGCCTCGAATCAGGCAAAGCTAATCAATGAGGCCCTTTTTAAAAAAAAAAAAAAAAAAAAATGTATATAGGCCTATAAGTTTTTTATATAATATATTAATATATAAGACTTATTTTTGTTAATAGGTTATATCTTCATTACCTAGTGATTTAATTTAACAAAAAGTAGTCAAAACACATCTACAGTAACAGAACAGATGTAAACATAAGTTGTTTATTTTTTACAACATTGTGTTCTTATCTTATTATTTAATTAACGAAAGGCCAATCTTCGTCTTTATAACAGAAGATATAATACAGAAATCTTCCAGATAAAGCCTATACAATCTTCACATGTATAACGGATCGTCGCCTTATAAACAGGCCTTTGTGTGGTGGAATAAGCAATGCTATATAGACATATATAGTATCTTAATTTAAACTTTATTTTATTAGTTCATTAACTAATTGTGTTAACTCAAGTTAATGTAAATATCTGGATACTAATTACTAATTAAATTAAAGCTGCAAGCAGCATTTATCGGGGTTCAAGCATTTAAGGCCTTTAAGCACATAAGCATTTAAGACATTAAGATTTATTTAGAAAGCTTTTTAACCACTGAAATAATAGATGGAAAAGTCCATTTACAGCCAATACAGGCAATTTACCATAGGAAATATATTGTTTTCAAAGCTTTTTAACAGTTATAGCGCCACCTATCATCCGATGTACATGAAATTTTGCATGCTTGTTTAGAATGTTATGGCACATATTCTCACCAATTTTCGTGAAGTTCTGAGTTTTTGTTTAGGATTTATAGGCTTTTGAGTGCATTTTGCTACGCCCATTTTTTTTATGACCCAATATACCCATGCGAAAAATGCAAAAGTTCAACTTTTTTTTTGATAATTACTGATCTAGAGAGTCCAGAGAATTGTCCTAGACTCGTTTGGTTCCGATCGGGCGAAAAACCTAGGACTAGTTCGCAAAAGTAGGTTTTTAACATGTTCGCGAATATTTAATGAACGGATTGATTGACAGCAATGGTTCTTGAGGCAAAGTTGTTCAGCATGAGCAGATCTATCAAATGATATGCATATTTTGTGGATGTGTGCAACACCACGTGATTACAGACCCATAAAACTTGTTAGCGCCAACTAGTGGCTGATTTCTTTCAAAATTCTTACAGACCTTTACGGCCATGAGTCGAACATGCCCATCGAGTTTCGTTCCGATCGGCCTCCGTTAACCTTGTCTAATAGGTGCTCAAACTTCATTGGCCGAAGGCGGCCATGTTTTTTGAGATACACCAATGTCCTCATAGACATACATGGCACCTTGGACCAAGACACTGCATACCAATTTTCAAGTCAATCGGACTGACGGTCAGGTGGTTATAGCCCGTTTTATGTTTTTTTCATGTTATAGCGCCACCATGTGGCCAATCGCGTTTTTTTTACTGTGACCTCAGATTGACCTCTTACACATGTGTACCAATTTTGGTGAAGATACCTCATTTACTTCTGGAGTTATAGCCATTTTAGTAAAATAGGCCCCTCCCACAATGTACGTTTTGGCGCCCCTTAGCGTCCGTGAAACGAAATTTCGATAATTATTGATTTTCAGTCTCTAGAGAACATTTCTGCACTGGTTTGGTTCCGATCGGGCGAAAAACCTAGGACTAGTTCGCAAAAGTAGGTTTTTGACAAAATTCAAAATGGCGGAAAATCTATCATGGCAGAAATGAAATCGGAGATAGACGTTTTGTTCAACAGGCGTCCAACTTTCCAATGATATAAGACACTTGAGTCTACGACATACGGTCTAGGAGTTATGAGCAGTTTCGCGCTTTTGGTTGTTATAGCGCCACCTATGGGCCAATCGGGGTCATAATTTGATAACCTCTCCTCGATTTTTGTACTACCATCTGGCAAAGTTTCAACGTTCCAGCTCTTACGGTTTGGGCTGCACGATGCGTTTTACGGCAGAAGAAAAATAATAATAAAAATCGGTACAATTACAATAGGGTTTCAGCACTTCGTGCTTGAACCCCTAATAATGGCAACTATTAAATATAGGCTGTTGATTAGAGTTGCCATAGACTAAAGATTGTTCTAGACTTGTAGTCACTCATTTAAGCAATTAGGTGTCACGGTTCATAAATCCTATGCCTCTTTCTTGTCTCGTGTTTCTGTTGTTGTGTGTGTGTGTGCTGATTGTGTGGGCGTGCCGGCTGATTAACACTCATCAGCGATCAAGCTCATCACTCCCGTCACCAGCTGCAGCTCATCTCATCACCTATATATACTCACTCATTTCTCATCTCCTTTGTCAGATCGTTGTATGTGGTTCCAGTGTTTGATCTCGTCTACGTTCCAGTCTTGTGCCCTCTTCGTGTCCTGTTCGTGTTCCTGTGGATGTCACCCTGGATTTATCACGTCACGTCATCACCCTGGATTTATCACGTCACGTCATCACTTCTCATCACGGCACTCATCTGACCATCGAAGTCCCTGCGCCACTACCCTGTTTCTCTCTGGACTGTGTCTATCATCATTTTGTTACTCAATAAAGAGAGAGAGTTTTACTTGCAAACTGCTTCCGTGTTTCCATCATGACAGAACGATCTGACCGTTCAATGGAAGCAGCGAGTAGCTCCACCAGATCGCTGGAGGAATTTGTGAACATCAGCATACTTCGAATGGACTCCCAGGAGAAGAACCTCAGCGATACAGCTCGCACTGTGCAGGCTCTAGTGGCGCAGGTGTCCGGCTCACCCAACAGCTTCAACATCTGCGAGTTCCCGCTGCGCCCCCCACACCGCCGGTTCCCCCACCACCACCAGAGAACCCCTCCCAGTCGGAGCCCCGCCTACCAGTTCCCGAGTCCTATGCAGGTGAACCCAACTTCTGTCGAACTTTCTTAACACGATGGTCCATGCACTTTTCTCTTCAGCCCAGAACATTCAATAACGAGCGAACTAAGGTCGCCTTCGTGTTGACGCTGCTGACTGGGAGAGCGGCACCTTGGGGAACAGCGGTGTGGGAGAGTCAAGATCCATGCTGTGCCTCGTTCCAGGAACTCTCCGCCGAAATGAAACGAGTTTTCGATCGGGCCGTCGCTGGACGAGAGGCAGCAAGGATGCTGGCCGATTTGCGACAGGGAGAATGGTCCGTTTCTGACTTTTCTATCGAGTTTCGGACTCTGGCGGCGGAGAGCCAATGGAACGAGGAGGCACAGTGGGATATGTTCCTGCATGGGCTGGCTGACCGCGTCCAAAAGGAGATTTATGCGTCCAAAAGGAGATCCACTTCGCTCAATGACCTGATCGCGTTGGCATTAAGAGTGGACGCACGGTTATCACGAATGAATCGTCGCACTCTGCCCAGTCGTCCCACAGGAGGGTTCGAGGGCCAACGGTTTGGAGGCGGGGACGCGGTCAGCCCTGTCTGCGATCACGAGCCCATGCAGGTGGGGCGAGCCCGGCTTTCCCGGGAGGAGAAGGAGAGGTGGAGGTCCCAGGGCCTCTGCATGTACTGTGGAGGAGCGGGCCACTTTGCCTATAACTGCCCGTTAAAAAGGCCCAGCCCGATAGTAAGTATGAGGCTACTATCGGGTGGGATCTCCGCCGAGAAGTCCTCATCCACATCTACTCTCCTTCCGGTAAGACTGAGATGGTCAACTCACCTTCACGACTGTCAAGCACTTCTGGATTCTGGGGCGGAAGGTAATTTCATGGACCATTCATTTGCACGTAAACTCCAAGTTCCCCTCAGACCCCTCACACACAAGATCTCAGTACACGCTCTCAACGGCCAGGAACTTCCCACCATCTCATTCATCACAGAAGACATCACCCTCATCACATCAGGAAATCACACAGAAACTATCTCCTTTTACATTCTGGACACTCCCCTCGCACCCATCGTCCTTGGTCACCCCTGGCTCACCCGTCACAACCCTAGAGTGGACTGGCAATCAAACTCTGTGTCTGCGTGGAGCAGTTTTTGTCATAAGTCTTGTCTAGTGTCTGCCTGTCCGTCTGTTTCTGTCCCTGTGTTTCAGGAGGAGGCAGTGGATTTATCTAACGTGCCCGCGGAGTACCTGGACCTGAAGGAGGTGTTCAGTAAGTCTCGGGCTGCTTCTCTTCCCCCGCATCGTCCCTATGACTGTGCCATAGAGTTACTGCCAGGTACGTCTCCGCCTAAAGGCAAGTTATATTCACTCTCTGTTCCAGAGAGGGAGGCCATGGAGAAATATATTTCTGATTCTCTAGCAACAGGGTTCATCCGTCCTTCCTCTTCTCCAGCGGGGGCGGGGTTCTTTTTTGTGGGGAAGAAGGACGGGTCCCTGCGACCTTGTATTGACTACCGGGGGCTGAACAGCATCACGGTAAAGAATACTTATCCTTTGCCGTTGATGTCTTCAGCCTTCGAGAGGTTGCAGGGAGCGTCCGTCTTCACAAAGTTGGATTTACGTAATGCTTATCATTTGGTCCGCATCAGGGAGGGGGATGAATGGAAGACCGCTTTTAACACCCCCAGGGGGCATTTTGAATACTTGGTCATGCCCTTCAGGCTGTCTAACTCCCCAGCGGTCTTCCAAGCACTTGTCAATGATGTGTTGCGAGACATGGTCGATCAGTTCATATATGTCTACCTGGACGACATATTGATTTTTTCTTCGTCTCTCCAGGAACATGTGCAGCACGTCCGACAAGTACTCCAGAGATTGCTAGAGAATGGGCTTTTTGTCAAGGCGGAGAAATGCGATTTTCATGCACAGTCTGTTCCTTTTTTAGGTTACATCGTGTCGGTTGAGGGAATGCGCATGGATCCTGAGAAGATCAAGGCTGTGGTAGAATGGCCAAGCCCAGATTCCCGTAAGGCCCTACAGAGGTTTCTGGGGTTCGCCAATTTCTACCGGCGTTTCATTCGCAATTTCAGCCAACTAGCCGCACCTCTGACTGCCTTGACCTCCCCCAGAACGACATTCAGGTGGTCAGACTGAAGGGTTGCTTCGTTTCAGCCCCCATTCTGATAACCCCTGATCCATCACGTCAGTTCGTGGTGGAGGTCGATGCGTCAGAGGTGGGGGTAGGTGCAGTGCTATCCCAGCGTTCTCCTTCAGACGATAAGATGCATCCTTGCGCGTTTTTATCTCATCGTTTATCCCCTGCGGAGCGCAATTATGACAACAGAGAGTTGTTGGCAGTCAAGTTAGCATTGGAGGAATGGCACCACTGGTTAGAAGGGTCGGGGGTACCTTTTATCGTCTGGACCGATCACAAGAACTTGGAATATATTCGGACGGCTAAAAGACTAAACTCCAGGCAGGCTCGGTGGGCTCTTTTTTTCGGTCGTTTTGATTTTACTCTCTCGTACCGCCCGGGTTCCAAGAACATCAAACCCGACTCTTTATTGCGTATTTTTGACCGTTCCGAACGCCCGTCTACTCCCGAGTGCATTTTACCAGAGACTCTATTCATCTCTACACTCACATGGGAGATCGAATCGAAGGTCAAGAAGGCCTTAGAAGGGGTAACGCCTCCGGCTCGTTGTCCATCGAATCGTTTATTTGTGCCTGAGAGTTTACGGTCCAGCGTTATTCAGTGGGGACATTGTTCCAATGTGGCTTGCCATCCAGGAGTTAATCGCACTAAATTTTTGGTCAAGCAACGATTCTGGTGGCCTCTCATGGCTCGTGACGTTCACAATTTTGTCTTGGCTTGCTCAGTTTGTGCCACGGGTAAGACTTCCAATCGTCCTCCAGATGGGTTACTTCAACCGCTGCCGGTGCCTTCGAGACCCTGGTCCCATATCGCTCTAGATTTTATCACCGCCCTCCCACCCTCCCAGGGTCACACGGTAGTTTTGACCGTGGTGGATCGGTTCTCGAAGGCGGCCCATTTCGTTCCCTTGCCCAAATTACCCACAGCCAAGGAGACAGCGTTGATAGTCGTTAACCACGTCTTTCGGCTACATGGCCTCCCGACAGACGTGGTTTCTGACAGGGGACCCCAATTTGTGTCCAAATTTTGGCGAGAGTTTTGTAAATGCCTGGGTGCGACTGTCAGTCTGTCCTCTGGGTTTCATCCCCAGAGCAATGGTCAAACTGAGCGAGCCAACCAGGATTTGGAGAGAACGTTGCGATGTTTAGTGTCCAAGAATCCTTCCTCTTGGAGTCAGCAACTGTCTATGGTGGAGTACGCCCACAACACGTTGCCAGTGTCATCCACGGGCCTATCACCGTTTGAGTGTAGTGTAGGGTACCAGCCACCAATTTTTCCTAGTCTGGAATCCGAAGTCGCGGTCCCCTCCGCCCACGCCTTCGTCCAGAGGTGTCGCCGCACTTGGACTAGAGCCCGTGAGACTCTACTCCAAGTGGGGGCGCGCACCAAGGCCAAAGCCGATCGCCACCGGCGTAAGCCTCCCGTATACATCGTCGGTTCCAAAGTGTGGCTTTCTACCAAGGACATTCCTCTCCGCTCCGTTTCTAATAAACTTGCTCCTAAATTTATTGGCCCATTCTCTGTCACTAAAATCATTAGTCCGGTGACAGTCCGCCTCAATCTTCCTCCAGTGTACAGGAGGATTCATCCCGTCTTTCATGTGTCCAAAATCAAGCCCGTTTTCTTTGCTCGCATTAATCCGCCAGTCCCGGTTCCCCCCCCGCCGCGACTCGTAGACGGGGAACCTACTTATTCGGTCAGTCGTGTTCTGGACTCAAGACGGAGGGGACGCGGATTTCAGTACTTGGTGGACTGGGAAGGTTACGGTCCGGAGGAGAGAAGTTGGGTACCAGCTAGAGACATCCTGGATCACTCCCTTATCGATGATTACAATCGGCAGGTAAGGGAGTCTGGGAACGCCAGGAGGCGTTCCTAGGGGGGGGGGGGGTACTGTCACGGTGTCTATCATCATTTTGTTACTCAATAAAGAGAGAGAGTTTTACTTGCAAACTGCTTCCGTGTTTCCATCATGACATTAGGACTAATCACACGTTTATATTCAGTCCTGGGTTCATATGTGGCTATACCCTATACTCATGCATAAAATATATGCATAAAACTTGCCGCAAAGCACCGGCAATGATAATAAATGTGTCTGAACAAATAACAAAGCATTTTAATTGTTTATTAATAAACTAGTGTTTTGTAATTCAGTGTCGGCTGCAAACATACACAAATCTCCGCTGTAAAGTAGATGTTTTTGAGACGTGCTCCAGTTCACGGAGACCATGAAAGCGCGCCCTGTTCGTTTTCTATTCTTCTACAAAAGCACAACATGTTCTTGTTGTTGTGAGTTTACACAAATAAAAGTAGTTATGACTGATGTATTATTCTCTATGAACAGAAATGATGGAGTATTTTAAGTTGTTTCCATTGTTGATAGGAAAATACGAATGATGGCGCTGGCGCCTCCATGTCATGCAGTGCGTGCTCTACACTCCACACAAACACTTGGATACGCGCCTAATAATAGCGAACATTTATCTAGGTTAACGTTAGAGCGAGCGGCCATGCCAGACGGATAATCCTCTTCATGTTTAACAAATCAAATTCTGTTGCATTTTCTTGCTCCAGTTTGAAAAGGGCGACTGAAAAACTTATAGATATTATACTATACTATACTACACTATACAGATAAATGCCCAACGCTGGTGTTTTTCTTTAAATAAACTCGTTTAGGCTTTCAAATATTGTTTGTGGGCTAATTAATGGCACAATAATTTGTTTATTTTATTGGCTACTTATATTTTTACTTTTTGTTTTGCATTGAACACCATTTAAAGGATTTGCTGTGCACCGCAATGCCATCCTCCCATAGAAAGACATGTTAAGATCCACCTTTATGGGAGGAAAACGCTTAACGTGTAATTAAATGCATTGTGTTCATATTCTGGGCTCATCTGCTTTTCTGTAGAATAGTATGGTTTATTAATAAGGTGTGTACAGCATCTTTATCACTGAAGTAGCCTATTAAGCCACATTAAGCTTTTTCTTTATCATAAGGGTTTTCTATGGGAGGAAAACGCTTAGCCTAATGTGCAATTAAACACAATGTTCATATTCTAGGCTCATCTGCTAATCTGTAGGCTACACATGCTGTAATAATAAGGTGTGTACAGGATTTGATCTTTTAACATGAATGTCCATTGGGGGCTGCTATTGCTTCAAATTGGAAATTTTGTGCAAATAATGTTGGGTGTGTTTCTGTGTTTATCATTTATTCGAAATACTGTGTGTTACGGTTATCTGTTTGTTTTTATTTAGTTTCTTTAATTATTTCAATTTCAAAAGATACAATTAATTCAAAAGAACAAACACTCAGAGCAACACACTCACCTCTTGATGATCAGCTGTGGTCCAGTGGTCTGAGTGGTTCATGTATCTAGTGTCGTCTTTGCTAGTTTCTGCTTCAGCGAGTCGATCCACATTTCTGATTCTGGTCCATGGTTTGCGTTTTCCCATAGTTGTTGCTTCTAGTGACCTAGTAACTGTGAGACAAGTGCAATGCAATGTATTTTATTTTTTTTAATTAGTGCAATTCAGTGAGTTTTTTTGTTTATCATTATTTTACTTCCATAATATTCTCTTCTTCCACTTGCACCCAGAACAATTCATTCAAAACAACGTCAGAATCACTCCCTATTATTAAATATATGGCATGGCCAGACTAACACACCACATGCAGTCCAGCTCAGCTTTAGATCTGACTGACCGCTCACAGAAGAAGAAACATGAACTCTTCCCTGACTCCCTATTGCCCAAAACCTGGAGAAAAGGGTTACTCTAAAGCGCTGGTGAACAGAATATAACAGAGTATTAGCCATGTGAACAAGACTCAAGTCCCCCTTCATAGACACCAAACCAGAGAATCAGTGCTGTGTTCATATGTTAATGCTGTGATCATAATTACCTGATCTTCCAAAAACCCTTTTATTGCTAGAAACAAAGACCAGAGGATAATGGGAACGTTTGAGTCGGACACACACACACACACACACACACACACACACACACACACACACACACACACACACAACATCTGAGCAAATATATATTTGAGTGTCATCAGCATAACAATGGAAACTAATTCCATGTTTCCTTATAATATTTCCAAGTGGCAGCATATATATTGAGAATAATAGAGGGCCCAACACAGATCCCTGCGGCACTCCATAGTTTACTGGAATTATGATAGATTTTTCTCCATTTAAATAGACAAAATGGTAGCGGTCTGATAAGTATGATCTAAACCAGCTTAATGCTTGTCCTTGAACACCAGTATAATTTTGTAGTCGATCTAAGAGTATTGTATGATCTATAGTATCGAACGCAGCACTTAGATCAAGTAAAACTAGTATTGAGAAACAGCCTTGGTCAGAAGCTAAAAGTAAATCATTTGTGATTTTAACGAGCGCAGTTTCAGTGCTATGATGCGGCCTGAATCCTGACTGAAACTTTTCATAGATATCATTTTCTTGCAAGAAAGAGCCCAGTTGAGCGGACACAACTTTTTCTAGTATTTTAGACATAAAAGGTAGATTTGAAATGGGTCTATAATTTGCTAGATTATGCGGGTCTAATTGTGGTTTCTTAATGAGAGGTTTTATCACTGCCAGTTTAAATGTTCTTGGAACATGACCTAAAGATAAAGACGAGTTAATAATATTGAGGAGAGGCTCTTCTACTACAGGTAACACTTCTTTCAGTAGTTTAGTTGGTATAGGATCTAATAAACATGTTGTTGTTTTAGATGAAGTGATAAGTTTATTTAACTCTTTTTGTTCTATAGTTGTAAAGCACTGTAATTGTTCTTGCGGGGGGAAAATTGAGGCTGAATTATAAGGTGCGATTGAGGATTGAACGTTTACAATTGTGGTTCTGATGTTTTCTATTTTCTCAGTGAAGAAGTTCATGAAATCATTACTACTAAACTGTAACGGGATATTTTGTTCGGGTGACGTCTGTTTATTTGTTAGTCTAGCCACGGTGTTAAATAAAAACCTAGGATTGTTTTGGTTGTTTTCTATTAGTTTGCGGAGATGCTCAGCCCTGGCCGCTTTTAGGGCCTTTTTATAACGTGACATACTGTCTTTCCATGCGATTCTAAAGACCTGTAAATTAGTTTGTTTCCATTTACGCTCTAAATTACAGGTTTCTCTCTTTAGAACATGCGTAGTATTATTGTACCATGGTGCTTTAATTTTCTCTGTGACCTTTTTTAATCTAACGGGTGCAACAACATCCAATGTTCTAGAGAGAATGGTGCTCATAGTGCTAGTTAGTTCTTCTAGTTCATCTGTTTGTTTGGGTTCAGGCAGCAGCTGAGACAGATCAGACAAGCAACTCGAGAAATTATCTATGGTGGATGGAAGGATTGTTCTGCCTGGTCGAAAACGCGGCGCCGCATGACATATTACAGCAGTACGTAATATGCAAGTTACCAAGTAATGGTCAGTGACATCATCACTTTGTGGAATGATATCTATATCGGTTGGATCGGTTCCATATGATATAATTAAATCGAGTGTGTGATTAAGACGATGAGTTGGTCCGGTGACGTTTTGTTTGACCCCAAAGGAATTTAATAAATCTATAAACGCAGCCCCTAACGCATCATTTGGATTATCTACGTGTATGTTAAAATCTCCAACAATTAATGCTTTATCTACATTGACCAATAGATCTGAGAGAAAATCTGCAAACTCTTTTAGGAAATCAGCGTAAGGCCCAGGCGGTCTATATACGGTAGCCAAGGCTAGAGATAATATGGATTTTTTTCTAACATCTAAGAGCGTAACATTTAGTACAAGTATTTCAAACGAAATAAACTTATAACCCGTTTTCTGAGTAACATTGAGAATATCTCTATAGACCGCTGCAACACCGCCGCCACGACCAATCAGACGGGGTTCGTGCTTATAGGAGTATCCTGATGGAGTAGACTCATTTAGACCGAAATAATCATTAGGTTTAAGCCAAGTTTCAGTAAGGCAAAGTACATCGAAGCTATTATCCGTGACTATTTCATTTACAATAACTGCCTTAGGTGTGAGTGATCTAATGTTTAGAAGACCTAGCTTTAGAAATTGTTTTTGTTTACTAATAGCAACATTTTCTGGTTTAATAACAATTAGATTTTTTCTAGATCCTGCAGTAGATTTATTATTTGATCTCACTAAACGAGGAATAGACACAGTTTCTATGCAATGTTCTACACTATTTATATCAGCTAATTTGGTGCAGCAGAGACTATGATTTGAACTTTTGGTTACTAGTCAAAAGGTATTTAACATTTTGGAGATGTTATCTGACAGAAGATCCGATCCGAATCTGCTTGGGTGTAAGCCATCGGCACGGTAAAGCCTAGGACGCTCCCAAAACAGATTCCAATTATTTACAAAGAGCAGTTTCTGCTCATTGCACCATGACATTAACCATTCATTTAGCGCGAATAATCTACTAAACTTTTCATGACCTAGTCGGTACGTGGGAAGCGGTCCTGACACAATGATCGTTATATCAGGCGATGTGCTGCGTACCGTATCGATCAGATTCCTGAAGTCTTTCTTCAGAACCTCTGTCTGTCGCAGCCTGATGTCAGCCCCTCCCGCGTGCAGGACCACAGTTCCCACGCGCTCGTTCAGAATCTCAGGAACGTGAGCAGCGATTTCAGAAACACGAGCACCAGGAAAGCAGTGACTATGCACCTTACTTTTATTTAACGTAGCTTGTACGTGTCGAACGATGGAATCACCGATGATTACAGCATCGCGTTCTGTTTCGCGAAGCGGTTTTGTGTGGATATCTCGAAAAATCATTTCAGTCAAAGTTTAGTTCATTTTATTTTGCACTGAAGTATGAAGCAGGAAAAGTCTCATGAAAACTAAAGCTGTTCTTCAGATTGTGATAATACTCAGTTCAGCACAAGTTTCCACTCTTTGGAAAACTTAGTAATTACACACACACACACACACGTTAAACACTGATAAGTTTATTAGTGAAACCTCACTTATTTGATTGGATATTTAAAGAACTCGGGATAGCCACCTCTCATTACGGTCAAACACGCTAGAGAGGCGCTACACAGCTATAACTGAATTACAGCAGCCAAACTAAATCTAAAGTTAAAAAATGAAGGGTCAAGAGCACAACTAAAGCAAACACTGATCCCCATAATGGTGATGTAAAATTTGTGCTTTTCTCCTTCAGTGATTCTGCTTGTTAACATCAGTTCTGAGCATTGAGCAGCAATAACCCCTCTTGGGGTAAACAGAACAGAACCAACATGAATGTTTGCAAATATATTTAATTCAAGATTTTAAAGTACAACATAATTCGAGAATTTATTCTGATTCAAGGGGAGTAAGAATGTCAAATCCTGACTGGCGAGAGGTGGAGCTGGGGATGGAGGAGGGTAATCCGCTCCTGAGAAACGCGATATCTGCTGATAATGCTGAGGAGGTTCACATTTACAGTCAGTCCGTCTTATTGTTTGTGAAACTCAGACCAAATGTTTATGCGCTTCTTAAAAATGATTTAAAGGCTGGAATATTAGGTTTATCATTTTATAAAACATATTGGTCAATAGCAAGTAGTACATGTTAGTAGATAACATTATAATGCAAGTCAGATTCAGCCATAGTTGTTAGTTATATTATTTTAATGTTTCTGCTGTTGTTGCATTTATTAAACATTAACAACTGATTTTGTAAGTAAATAAAATTAGTCTGCAAGTGTTGCAAAGGTCATTACGGATTTTGAATGTTAAAATGGGGGTCTCCTGGAAAGAAGGTTGGGAACCACTTCCTCAGGGCTTACCCAGCGATTATCAGGCAGAGAACTCAGTGCCAGCCCAGTCCAGTCCGCTGTGTTTATCCTCACTTCTAAAGATCTCCTCACACCTACCACTTCCTCAGAGTTTACCCCATCAGGCAGAGAACGCAGTCTCCAGGAAAGTAAATTATCAGACAGATATTGCCTTCCCTGCGCAAACCAACTCTGCTGGCTCAATCTGTTTTCCCACTCTTCCAAAGATCTCCTCACAATCTTCAGGTCCCGCACCTCTTCATCTTTTCCCTCCTCCTCCAGTTTGGGAATGAAAAAATCCAGATGTTCAGCAGTGAAATACCAGTCTGCTGTTATTCGGTTCTCTGACAGTTTCATGATAAGCGTATAAGCTTCATGCAGCAGGATGGACTTTTCTGCTTTAACCTTCTCCAGATCTCTCTCCAGCTTTTTTTTTTTTTTTGTTGTTATTTCCTCATATTTTGTTTTATCAAAGCTGGTTACAACCCGGTCACCAGTGGATTTAATCTCCTGTTTAAGCTCATCAAATGGCATATTAACTTTCGTTGTCTTTGTCACATATTTCCTGTTCCCTCTGGAGTGTTTACTGTAATGACATCTCCCTGTACACACAGTGCAGTAGCCATCTTTCATGACGGCACACTTTGAGAGGTCATTGAGAGGGACCCACCAGCAACCAAACTCATGACAGTTTTCCTCACACACATCACAGCAGGTTGCATAATTGTCCCATGATAGCCAATTGTATTCAACCAAAACTTTTTCTCTGAAAATTTTGTTCACACTAAACTGACGGTTCTTAGATTCCTCAATACTCTCATTTACAACTTCGATTTTGAACTCATTCTCAGTCATACGGTCCTTTAGACTAAAGACACAGTCTTCAAGTTGTTTTTTATCTCTCAGAGCATCTACTGTCATCTGAGTTTGTTTTCTGTTGTTTTCTAGCAGGAGTTTCAAAAACTTTTCCATGCTTTTCTCTCCCATTTCCCATGATGATCTGTGAGCATGTGCTCTTTGTTCTTCCTGCTGGTTGTTGAATAAGAAGTGAACAGGATTGCTCCTCTCATCTCTTCTGCAGGGGATCTGCGCTGTGTTAATGGCATTCAGAGCATCGGTTGGAGGTCCTCCATCCGAGTGTGTGATGATGAACACTATGTTGTTCACTATATCTTTGCCAAACAGAGTCAGAACTGACTGGAATATGTAACGCTCTTTTCCAGAGAGTCGATTCTGAGACGCCTTCATCACAAAACACACGGCATCAATATAGTGAAAATCCTCATCTGAGAATAACCTGCCCAGATCATCAGTAATCTCTCTTTCTCTGTCGAATCCTGCAGAGTCTCCGTATCCTGGAGTGTCAATGATGGTCAGAGATGTTGGGTTTTCTTTAACAAACACCTCATAAACTGTGATCTCAGATGTCAGGGATTGGGACTGAGCTTCTGGCTTTTCTTCTTCTGTGATTTGATAAAACTTTTTATCCTCAAACTTAAGTAAGTAGTTCACCATGGTGTTAATCATGGCGGTTTTCCCAGCGCCAGTTTCTCCCACCAACAGTATGACTTTGTTCTGCTTGTTTCTGTCTCTTCGTCCATATGTCCATCGTCTGACCTTTTTATCAGTCCCATCAATATGTTTTCTTTCCGTGTTCAGCTGGTAAAGTCTTGGGGGACCTGGATTAATGAGGGTGGCATCATGACATGAGCTACAGAGAGAGAGAATTCATTTGGAGATCAGATAGGGCGTTTGGAGATCAGATAGGGCATTTGGAGATCAGATAGGGCATTTTAAGATCAGATAGGGCTATTTGGAGGTCAGATAGGGCTGTTTGGAGATCAGATAGGGCGTTTGGAGATCAGATATCAGATAGGGCATTTGGAGATCAGATAGGGCCATTTGGAGATCAGATAGGGCATTTGGAGATCAGATAGGGCTGTTTGGAGATCAGATAGGGCCGTTTGGAGATCAGATAGGGCGTTTGGAGATCAGATAGGGCATTTTAAGATCAGATAGGGCTATTTGGAGGTCAGATAGGGCTGTTTGGAGATCAGATAGGGCGTTTGGAGATCAGATATCAGATAGGGCATTTGGAGATCAGATAGGGCCATTTGGAGATAAGATAGGGCGTTTGGAGATCAGATAGGGCGTTTGGAGATCAGATAGGGCGTTTGGAGATCAGATAGGGCATTTGGAGATCAGATAGGGCCGTTTGGAGATCAGATAGGGCATTTGGAGATCAGATAGGGCATTTGGAGATCAGATAGGGCATTTTAAGATCAGATAGGGCTATTTGGAGGTCAGATAGGGCTGTTTGGAGATCAGATAGGGCGTTTGGAGATCAGATATCAGATAGGGCCGTTTGGAGATCAGATAGGGCCATTTGGAGATAAGATAGGGCGTTTGGAGATCAGATAGGGCGTTTGGAGATCAGATAGGGCGTTTGGAGATCAGATAGGGCATTTGGAGATCAGATAGGGCCGTTTGGAGATCAGATAGGGCGTTTGGAGATCAGATAGGGCCGTTTGGAGATCAGATAGGGCGTTTGGAGGTCAGATAGGGCGTTTGGAGATCAGATAGGGCCGTTTGGAGATCAGATAGGGCGTTTGGAGATCAGATAGGGCATTTGGAGGTCAGATAGGGCCGTTTGGAGATCAGATAGGGCGTTTGGAGATCAGATAGGGCCGTTTGGAGATCAGATAGGGCGTTTGGAGATCAGATAGGGCCGTTTGGAGATCAGATAGGGCATTTGGAGATCAGATAGGGCGTTTGGAGGTCAGATAGGGCATTTGGAGATCAGATAGGGCATTTGGAGGGGTGAGAGTTGAAGTGACAGAACAGGGTCAGTTTTGTGCTGAACATTTTACATTCATTTATCTTGTCCTGTTGTTGCAAGTTGACATTAAGGTTGACAACAAGATGATGTTATTTAGCTGGCTAACAGAGATTAATAAAGAAAAGCTTACCGTTTCCCCACCGGTTTATTTCCATCACCTGTATTTGATAATAAGCATTTTCAACAATGGTAATAATAAATAAAGAACAATATAAATTACTTTTGAATAACTGTTGTATTATTTGTGACATTAGATGTTGCTGAACAAAAATAATGTGGCTGGAAAACTTCATAATGTAGTTCAAACTCACGTTTGAAATTAAAAGGGTGATCAAGACTTCGAACTGAAGCACAGCTGACTTCACTACAGACAGACTTTCTGTGACGGCGTGGGATCTTTAGAAAGTCTTCAATCTTTAGAAAGAAGTTTACTGCCTTTAATAACTTATTTATCACATCTATGTATCAGTGAATATTGTTGATTGTGCCCACAATGTTCAACAAATCATTAACTATATCACACATATAACCCTCTGGCCTCTGGTAATGCTTTGGATTACAGCCCAGAAAGTACTGCGTAATTAAAGCGATTTTACAGTGTTACTTTCGGTAATTATAGTGTACCTATACCTATGCAAGTATAAGGGAACAATATGTAAAATTTGGGGAATAAAGGGGTAACAACCAGGAGAATAAAACAAATATTTATACTGTAAGTATTATAGAACTAAGGGGTACTTATTCTACTATTATGATACAACAATCTTACATTTGGGAGCAATTTAGCAAGAACATACACATGCGTACCTTTTTGTAATAATTGTGTACCAATACATACTGTATAGGATTTTTAAAAATTACAGTGTACATATCTATGCATTTATACAGTTATGCAGTTTATACAGCAATTTTTTTTGGAAAAAATATACTCTCGTTCCATGAAGTTACAGGGTAAGTACAATAAAAAATACATACAAACAATCTAATATCACCTGACTCAGAAACCTTTATTTGAAAAACAGCTTATTACAGCTGGTCTGAAGCGATAGTCTACAGTTTAAAATTTTTAAAATATTGTAATTCGTGCTACTTTCTGTCAAGACTTAAGCATTTGAAATGAATTGTTGATTTAAAAAAACAGTTTTAAACGAAAAAAAAGTGTTGTAAATCTGTTTTGAATTAAGTTGTTTTTCGGATAAAGGTTTCTGAGTCAGTGATATAAGATTGTGTGTATGTATTTTTATTGTACTTACCTTGTAACTACATGGAACAAGAGGGTAACAAGCACCACTACATGAAACAAGAGTAACTTTCCCCAATATTTAAGCAAAAGTTGCAATAGTTTTAGTTTTCAGTGCACTTTTGTTAAAAAATATTACTGTATAAATGCATAGATATTTACCCTGTAATTTTTAAAAAGCCTATATAGTATTGGTACACCATTATTACAAAAAGGTACGTTCTTGCTAAATTGCTCCTAAATGTAAGATTGTTGTATCATAATAGTAGAATAAGTACCCCTTAATTCTATAATATTTACAGTGTAAATACTTTTTTTTAAATTCTCCTGGTTGTTACCCCTTTATTCCCCAAATTTAACATATTGTTCCCTTACACCTATGTAAGTACTTTATAGGTACACTATAATTACCGAAAGTTACACTGTAAAATCGCTTTAATTACGCAATATTAATGTTGTTTCAACATTAACTTAGTACATCAGATGGCAACATTGGTTGACATTCCTTTTCAGTTGTATTTTCAGTGTTTCAACTAAATGTATTTAGAATCAACATCACATTGTAACATTGATCAAACATATTACCAAAGATTATTTCTGTTAATTTCAGTGTTACTTCAACAGCAGTGATGTAGATTCAACATCATAGTGTAACGATGATTCAACAATATTACCATCGATTTATTTGAGTTAATTTCAGTGTTGATTCAACAGCAGTGATGTAGATTCAACATCATAGTGTAACGTTGATTCAATATTACCATTGATTATTTTTGTTAATTTCAGTATTGATTCAGCATCGGTGATGTAGAATCAATCATAGTGTAATGTTGATTCAGTAGCATTACTATTGATTTTTTGTTCAACAGTTTCAACATTAACTGATGGTGCAAAAGTGATGCTGAAACAACATCACTTTTAAATGTTGAAGCAATATTAACACCATTGATTTGTGGTTGAAATCTGAACATTATTTCAATATTAACTGAGGGTGCAAGAGTGATGCTAAAGCAACATCACTTTCTAACGTCATTTCAATGTAATCAGCGTTGATGCATCAACACTGACTCAACATTGTTTCAATGGTTACATGCTATCTGTGCACACTGTAAAACCTTGCTGTAAAAAAACAGCCTAATTCTGACAGTAATACCTTTTTTTTTATTTTTTAACCAGCAATATACCATAAAAACATTTGTCGTATTTGAGACAGTAGCCTACAGGAATATATTGTGAATTAACAGGTGTTTTGGGCTGTTGTGATGTTGCCATAATCATCATAGACACTGATTCACCGATCTCATCCTTTGTCTTTTAATTTTATATTTATATTTGAATGTATTTCATGTATTTTTGGAGGATATTAAAATCATACAGAGTATAAAAAAACTATTTTTTTTTGTAAGAACTCTTACATAACACACAGACATCAACAATCAGCACATGAATATCAACAGTTGTGACAATCAAAAGTTTCATGTCGCAATGCATGCTGGGTACCACCATAGTACAAAACTGAATAAATGATGCCGCTGAATGGTCTTTTTTTTTTTGTCACTTTTTTTGAGATTCATGAGCTGTTTTGATGTCTGTGTGTGTCTAAATGATGCTGTAACTTAGTTTTATTGTGTTTAAAAAGAGTCCTTTATTCTAACTGATTGCTGTTGGAGCTCTTGCTGTTGTAAATGTTCAAGTCTGTTAATTAGGAATGAAGAAGTGAAGCCTCTTGATCCATTGAAGCTTTTCTCTGGTTGTTTCGGGTAAAGAAGCATCAAGAGTGTTAAAGACAGCGCCATCTTGTGGCAGGTGCAATACAGCAGCCAGGAGCGCAGACCCGAGCGCAGTGAGGCTTCGTTTATCGTAAATCACGTTCTTCTCTGAAACAACACGCACTCCAGGAGCTTCATGAGGAAGTGTGCTCAGCGCTGATACGTGATTTGAAGCTTTAGTGCCATAAACTTTTCTTGTTATTAATGTGCACATGCTTTCTGTACTCAACTATTGATCAAATGCTTAATATTTTTACATCTGCCTGTTTCACTTTTTTTTTTTTTTTTTTTTTTTAAGTCTGAGTATGTTATTACCAGACAGAATCTGTGTGAAATTCTACACAACACATGCTGTGCCTGAGCACAAACATTACATGTGTTAAAAAACTGACGCAATATGTGCAATTTTTAACACATCTCTTTTTACAGTGTATAATTATTTATTGCAAGCACTTGAAAGATGTGTTGAGGATGTCTATAATGTGAGTTCTAGGCGTTCACTGATGCGGGTTGATGAATGCGGTAATCTGCCATTTTAAGAGCCAGATATTACGCTTACAGGCAGAGATTAAGGTGTTGATAGGCTACAGTCTTTAGTAAAACAACAAATGTGTCATTTTGAACAAGTATTACAGTGTTTTATTTCAAACAAAGTCTAATTTAAACAATTTTTTGTTTCCATTTTCGCCCCATTGTGTGTTTAGTTTCGGTTTCGTTTCTAAGCGTTTTTATTTCGATGCGCCACTACAATATTATCCCCACAACTCCAATGTAACCGCACTGGCATTAGTAGTACATTTAACATTAGCTCAAATGATTTATAGGGAATTTTAATAATTAATCATGAATATGATTAATATTTTGCATAATACAGTTACATTAATTTATTCGAATATCTGAATAATCAATCACAACTAATTATAATTCATCATTCATATACTAATAATCCTATTTCAGATCGATTATGAGATAACCCTTAATGGAAATGAATAATCATCAAACGGGAAAACTTTGTCCAGCAAAACGGCCGTAAGATAACTCAACAATTTCCCAACAAAAATGATCTCTTTCTTATAATTTGAAGAAAGCTATTTTCTGGCCATAAAACAACTCTCCTGTTCTTATAAGATTAGGTTACTTAAAGTAACAAATCAGCTTTGTAGCTTAAGATCGAAAACATCTCATTGACTTTAGTTATGAGCAGGCAGACAGAATCAATCAAGTATGAATTTTAATAATTGGACTATACATGGAACTAATGAATACAGAAATACTACAGTTTACACGAGTAAATATGTATGTACAGGACACGTAAACAAAATACAAGACTAAACGAATAACAGATGAGAGAGGGAGAGGATGAAAGGGAGAAAGTGAAACTAAAGTTCAGGATGAGAGAGATCACCGAGATGATCTCAGCATGGTAAAATCACAGGCAATGTAACCTTTTGAGAGACAGCAAGGAATCAAATCACATTAGAAGTTCAATAAACTTATCTTGCAAAATGGTTCTCTTTGTTGCTGAAGAACGCCGAGTTCGTGCGTGTGTCCTAAGAGCAGCGTGCGTGTGTTTCTTTAAGAAAGCAGGGCTTGCTTCGGTGCGCGCGTGCTGTGTCTTCCATGCGAGCGCGAGCGCGAGCGCGGGAGGTTCAAAGAGTCTCTTTCTTTGAGGTGAAGTTGCCGGGAATGATTCAGGCTAAGTTCATTCAGCTCGTGAATGAACAGAGGCGAATTGGAAAACGAAACTAGACTATAGAAAAACATAAAAAGAAATAAAAGAGAAGAAAAGAGAAGCAGGCCGAAGCCGGTCCGGACTTGGGTTTCCAAAGTTTTTGAGGAGGGAGAAGAGAGAGAGAAATGAAGGTTTGGACTTTTTATCAGTGTCCCGTGTACGCCTCCATTGCGTGGAGGACGAATCAGCTCAGAGCATTTTAAAAGGGAGAAGTTCCGCTGTCCAGTGGACGACGCCCACTGGAATGAGTCATGAGGAGATTTAACTTGAGAAGATTTGCTCAAGAAATATGAAATGTATAAAACAATGCACATTACTGCATTCTGCTATCAGAATTCCACTCCGTTAGCTGGAGAGGATTACAGAGATATCAGAAATAGAATATAGATGTTGTAGTAATGCAAAGATACATTATTATGCATTAGTATAGGCATTTGCAGTTCGATTAATGTTACAATAGGATATATATACATGCTTTCCTATGGTTTATAAACATAGTACATCGAAAAGTGACGTTATGGGTAAAAGTCCCTTGTGTGGTGGGTTTCTGCATGTGTTTGTGTGCGTGATTGTGTGTGTGTTAATGTGTGTTTTGGAATGTGTGTGCGTTGGAATGTTGCGCCCCCGTTATCAATGAGATCGGGTTACAGGATGCGATTCTACTGGGAGAACATTCTTCAGAGAAAAATACAGAGCCAACACTCGAAGATCATAACTATACGATCAAAACAACATTAATCACACATACATAGGGGAGAGTGGGGTAAAATGAGCCAGTGGGTAAGTTGACCCACCCCCTGTTTCTAGGAAACTATGCACATTTGGTGTCATGGGACCATACATTTTGAAGGACTCCATCATTTATATATTACTGTGAAGAGGAGAAGCACATGGGACAAGAGGGAAGTTGTCTTTTCCACAAAAACACCTTTTTTGCTTGTTAAAGTAAATTTTCTGCATTTCAGGTATATTTGCCGTTTTGTCAAAGCAAATTGATCTAGGTCTAAAGTTGTGTATGGTACATGTTGGTGATTTGTCAACATTTAAAACCATGTGAATCATTAAGCTAAAGGTTATCCTGAATTGCTAAGCTAGGCCGTTTTTACCAAAATGGTGACTATGGGGCAAAGTGAGCCAGATGATGTGGGGTAAATTGAACCAGTGGTTCAACCTTTTTGAAATGGAGAAAATCGACTGAAATGTGTTGAAATAAAATATCTTTGTATAAGAAACATATTAAACTGCTATTAACATTTATATGCCCTAATATTTCATAAAAACAATACAGTCGGCCGAAATATGAAAGACAATATTTTGTTGACTAGTTTTGGATAAATTATAAAGTTTTTTAAAATAGACTATTGCCACATCAAATAAGCTTTTGTTTAGCAATTTCTGCTCATATGTTATATATATATATATATATATATATATATATATATATATATATGTATATGTATATATATGTATATATATATATATATCTGTATATATATATGTATATATATATATATATATATATATATATATATATATATATATATGCACAGTATTTATTTATTTTTGTCAAAAATAAAGTCATCAGCTAAGATGTTACTATAGTATTTGTTCCAATAGGCTATATTCAAATAAATGAATACATATAGTAAAATGTAGGCCTATAATTTATTTTTTACAAAGAAAGAGTACACTTGAAATATTGATGAAATTGTAATTGTTGTTGTAATTGTAATCTTTTTAATAAAATAGCAAAAAATATATTTACAAGGTAGATAAGCTAAATCTTAAAAGGTCAATATAAGCCTTCTCTTTAAATTATTTGTATTGTGCTTTATATTAGTGACACATTTGGGCAGAAGATTTTGTTTTTTTAATAACCACGCATAAACATTATTCTCTCAAAAATACAAACATGTACATACATGTTGCACACATATTATGGTAGCCCTGTTTTGTGCTAAATAGTGCATTTACACCTTTGCCATTAATATGTGTATAAGCAACTGAAAAAAGCACAAATGTCAGGGCATTTCAAAACATCCCAAGGGCCCCAAAAACACCTCAGACCCCAGAGGGTTAACATTGTTTAGAAAGGTAAGTGTGTTATAACCTGATAATGGACACCTCGTCGGGCATTAACCCTTACATAATGGACACCTCGAAGGGCATTAACCCGCTTATACCATGGTTACTTACGAAAGAAATATTTAATCAATTAATAATACTTGAATGTGTTTTAGAGTAAAAATCGTGAGGGTTTTTATTTATTAAGTCGAGCGCACTATTTAATATCTCCCGTATACAGGCGTTGCCAAGCAACGTGGCCACAGCGACCCGACCGCAGCAGTTGATCAGTGAGTTTGAGCCAGCGCAATCATTTATAACTGTCATCAGGCAAATTGACGGGACGCCTTTCCTAGGTGTCCATTATCACTTTTTAATGGACACCCTGCAGCCAATCAGAATCGAGTATTCACCCAGACCATGGTATAATAAATTATTATTTTAAAGAGGCAAGTTTTTTTATTATTATGCTTGCATAAAAAAGCGAAAGATAGGATGGTCAATTTACCCCCAGATGGCTCAATTTACCCACTGACTGGGATCAACTTACCCCTAGCCTGGGGTAAGTTGAGTCACATGAACACTTTTTTTTCTGAGGTCATATTTTCAAGGCTCTTTGTCATAGGTGCATTTTTTAATTTTCAGTTTATAGGCAACATCCCAAATTAACAGTGGATGTCTTCATTGTACTTCTGTCTCAATTTCCCTTGCCTTGAGATCCACATAAGTAAAAACTGGCTCATCTTACCCCACTCTCCCCTACAGGAAGTTCAGATACAAGTCTGAGTTACATACATTAAAAGGATATTAAGTTAAACACAACGGATGTTTGTGTGTATATGTATGTATGTGTGTGTATCTGTGAGGTCGGCATCTGTTGCATCTCGTGGTGCATACCACGTGAGGGGTTGGGGGCTATTTGAGAATGTGTTACTCGGCAAAAACAAAGGTAGTTCTGTGGGCAGACTAACTTGACAGCCTGAGGCGTCATATAATTTTGCTGAGAGAAGCAAGATAGTCCTAGTTGTCCCAAAACAACTGAATGGGGTAAGTCTTGCAATTTTCCTTCAGTACACAAAGAACAAACGTTAGACACAGTAAGGGAATTGTGGTCGCAGCACGTGATAGTATGAGAAACAAACAGGGGCCTGTTCGTTGATTTCATTAGGTCGGGTAAAACATTAACCAGGGCCTGCTTGTAGAGACTTGTGTCAGAAAGCTAGTCAATTAGGGCTTTCTGAATATGAACGTGTAGTGTTCATATTTAGTCAGCATGAGAAGAACAATCATGATTCGCTACTTCAGAACATCTGACCGGACAGACGGTCAGTGTCGTTACACCAATTACTACTTAATAATGCAAAACTGTTTTAGTAGACATTAATAGACTCCCTCAATTGACAATCCCAACCTTGTTGCAGTCTTGATCGAAGTCCTCGTGATGAGCGATGCGATGAGCTCGACCTTGTACGTGTTGAAAAGGTGAAACTCTGATGCTACACTTAACAAGCAGAACACAGAACTAAACATTTTCGTAAAACAAGGCGCAAATCAACCCGAAAAGAAATGAAAGCAACAGAATCTATCAGCGTGTTATTTGCTCCCTCTTTATTTCCTGCTATCTTCTGGCTGAAAACACCACTAGAATCTGAGTCTGCAGCCGGCGAGACTTCAGGGGGTGAGCAGGGCCGAAGCTAGACTCTCAGTACAGCGGAGCTTCATCATAAAAAAAACGTAAAATATCTGATGAATGCATATGTAATAATGTGTCACTTGTTGAGCCAGGTAAGCTTATATGTTAAATAAAACACAAAGAAAAGCCAAATTTTTTGACAAGTTTGTATTGACGAACAAAGACAACAGTTTGCCAGTCATAAGTGAAAGTGTTTCAGCACCGCAGACAGCGACACCTGATTGACAGCGATGGTGCTGAACAGGCCAAGTGCGCTCATTCAGTGCCACATTATATAACTGACATAGCACTATTATGTAAGGGATAATGTAGAGCGAGGCGGTCGTTTTAGCGAATAACAACCCCGACAGGCTGAACGGGACCCCGACGCGAAGCGGAGCTTGAATCAGCCTGAAGGGGTTGTTATTCGCTATAACAACCGCCTCGCTCTACATTATCCCCCTTATTACACGGCTACCTACCAAATAAATAAACAATTTGACACAAAATATTGATTTAAAAAGGAGTTTATTGATTTAAAAACGATTGTATTGCTTCCGCCAAAGAAAACAGTCCATTCCGCGTCCATAGCAATGCTCTGTTTTTCATGGCAACGGTCTGTTGTCAAGAAATAACACACCGCATTCTACATTGGAATTCAACCAAGCCATGTAATAAATATATTGAACACAAAGTTTGTTTACAACTCCATAGGTGGGCTACAGGTGCTACATGAGAACTTAAAGGGATACTTCAAACAGTTAACTGGAACCATTGACTTCCATATACCTTTTTTTCCTACTATGGAAGTCAATGGTTCCATTAACTGTTTGGTTACTGACATTCTTCCAATATCTTCCTTTGTGTTCAGCAGAAGAAAGAAATTCATACAGGTTTGAAACAACTTGAGGGTGAGTAAATGATGACAGAATTTTCATTTTAAAGTAAAATATCCCTTTAACTGGGATGAAAACTTTGAGAAAAACAACATTCTGACTGAGTGACTTATTCATAACTAAAATATACATTTTTAAAGACAATTTTTTTTCTTACCATTTTGTTGTCTGCTTAACGATCCTCCAGAACAAATAAATCTAACAGTGTTGAGTTGTAGATGATGATGATGATGATGATGATAAGTACAATGTGAGAGGATTTCAATCAATCAATCAACATTTATTTATACAGCCCTTTACAACACTCAAGGTGAACCAAAGTGCTTTCCAGAAAAAATAAAATAAATAAAAAAATAAAAAAATATATAATGACAACAATATAATGCAAAGTATAATAAAGTATATATATACAAAATATAGAATGCCACAAAACAAAGTATAAAAACAGAATGTATGCCACAAAGAAAACACAAAATGCCACAACAACTGCTATGAATTTTTACGGATTTACGGATACTTTTGAATCCAAGATGGCGGCTTGCATGTAGACGTGTTTGTTGGTCTGTCCTCAATCTGTTTTAATCAAAGTATTATAATTAGCCTACGTTTCTCTGGTGTGCGTGGCCAAGTAACGATTTAATCAAAAAACAAAACAAAAATGCGTTTATTATTTTTATTCTTTATTTTGTGTTGTCGTACGACCTTATGGATTCCTGAGATTGGTATGCCTTTTACTGCTGAGGATACCGAAAGCAGTGACTGTGAGCGTGAAGTAACCGCGCTGTATCAGCGGCCTCAACGGCATGATCTGTTTGCCGGGACTGCATCGGGATTGCCTGACGATCATGGCCCGACGCTTCTGCTTTCCTGGAGAGGCATTTCTCGAGAACTATTACTCTCTTCTGGAGATGTACCAAGTGGATTACGCTGTTTGTGGTCGCATGGGAATCGGAGTCTCACAGCTAATGCGACGCCTACCTGTGGTAAAGATCCGACGATGGAACGCACAGGAAGGAGATCGTGGTTAGTTCTTATCATGCTTCTGTTATCGGGTAATATTCACCCCAATCCGGGTCCAACGTTAGCCCAACTTTAAACGCCCGACGATTTCAAAGCATCAAATGGATTACGCTTTTTTCACCTGAATGTGCGCAGCCTTATCAACAAAATGGACTCCTTAAGAGTTTGGGCTGACACGACTGGTGCAGATATAATGGTCCTTACTGAGACATGGCTAAAAACATCATTCACAAATGATATGATTAATATTGATGCATATAATGTCTTCAGATCTGATCGTGCAAAAAAAGGAGGAGGAATTGCAATATATGTGAAATCTAATCTAAATTGTTCCTGCATTCAGTCAATCAGCATACCAAATGGCCTTGAACTTTTAGCGCTCAAAGTAAAACTTCCTTGTTCGGATATTGTTGTGGCTGGATGTTATCGCCCGCCTTCTTCATCTTCAAGTGAGGTATGTACTTTACTTGCACATTTCTTTCATGACTGGACTAAACATGAACTGATCATACTTGGCGATTTCAACTGGGACTGGCTGTCGTCATCTTCTGATCTCTTTAAAGAGATTTGTGACTCTCTTAGTTTGGTACAGTTGATTAATTCAACAACCAGGATGAATCAAAAGGACATAGACAGATCCACGTTATTGGATTTAATTTTAACTAATGCTTCCCATAGATACTCCTCATTCTGTGTTTTTTGTAATGATATTAGTGATCACTGTGCAGTTGTCTGTGTGAGAAATTGTAAAACTCCCAGAACTTCACCGCGTTACATTTATAAAAGATTTTTTAAGCATTTTAATGATCAAGCTTTCCTATGCGATCTCTACCATAGTGATTTGGGTGTTGTTTCACGCATGCCAGATGCTACCCTGGCTTGGGATTATTTTAAATCGACATTCACATCCATATGTGATAAACATATTCCAATCAAAAGACTCAGGATAAGTGGTGAAAATAACCCCTGGTTCAATGACACTGTTTCTACCTTTATAAAACAGAGGAATGCTGCTTGGGCTAAGGCAAAGAACTCAAACAATTCCTTAGACTGGATTTCCTATAGAGCATTATGAAATAAATGCACAAAATTAATAAAAAGTGCAAAACGTGATTATTATATGTCCGCGATAAATGAAAATTTAAATAATCCCATAAAGTTTTGGAAATTAGTCAAGTCTACTTCCGTATCAAATCTGTCATTTAAATTTCCAGACCATCTTAAAGCTAATCATATTGTGGTTAAGGGCAAAGAAGCTATTGCAGATACTCTTAATAGTTATTTTATTTCAGTTGGCTCCACCTCTGAGTCTATTAATTCGGGTGTTAATACTAGTAAAGAAACTGCAGAATCTATCCAATACTGCCTTTCACAATCATTTAATTTTGTGCCCATTACTACCGCACAGGTTCATGAAGCTCTATTGAAACTAGATCCAAAAAAAAAGGCAGGAATCAATCAAATTGAGCCCCATCTCCTAAAATTGGCAGCTGATTTCGAAGCAGAACCTATAGCCTCTTTATTTAATTTAAGTCTGGTCTCCAATACTATCCCAAAAATGTGGAAATCGGCAATGGTTACTCCTTTATTAAAGGGCGGAGATCCTGAAGATCCAAACAACTACCGTCCTATATCTAGATTGCCGGTTTTAGCCAAAGTTTTCGAATCATTAATAAATGACCAATTAAAACAATATCTGTCAGCCAATAATATTCTTCACGATTATCAGTCTGGATTCAAAAGAGGACATAGTACCATTACTGCAGCAATGTCAGTGTCAAATGATATTATAACCTCTCTAGATAGCAAAAAGTCATGTGCTGCTTTATTTGTTGATTTATCAAAAGCCTTTGATTCGGTAGACCATAAATTATTGTTACAGAGACTCAGGTGTATTGGCCTTAGTGAAGCTGCTTTAAATTGGTTTGAAAATTATCTTTCAGATCGTACTCAATGTGTGTCTGTGGAAAACTACAATTCACCATTCCTACAAGTTAATACTGGGGTTCCTCAAGGATCCGTTCTAGCCCCTCTTTTATTTTCTATTTATATTAATGATCTAGGTCATGGAATAGATTCCGCTAAATTACACTTGTATGCAGACGATACAATACAACAGCATCTTCCTTAAATCAAGCTATGAAGCAACTACAGAACGCTTTTCAAGTACTGCAGCACTCTTTGGCGCAATTAAAATTGGTTCTAAATTCAAAAAAGACAAAATACATGATTTTTAGCCGGGGTCGTTCGAAAGTAACTGACATTTCAATTATGACTTCAAATGACTTACCATTAGAAAGAGTGAGTTCTTATAAATATTTAGGTATATGGATGGACGAAAGATTAGCATTTGATGTACATATTGATCATTTGTTGAAGAAGCTTAGGCCAAAACTAGGTTTCTTTTATCGTTTAAAAAACTGTTTTCCCTATGAGGCCCGAAAGAAAATAGTAGAGAGTGCTTTTTTATCTATAATCGACTATGGTGATCTTCTTTATATGCATGCAGCTACATCTCTACTTAGAAAACTAGATTCTGTGTATCATGCAGCTCTGCGTTTTGTCTCCGGTGCAGAGTCACGGACGTATCATTGTATTTTATATGATTCTTTATCTTGGTTATCTTTATATCAAAGGAGAAAGCTACACATGTATTTATTTATCGCAAAAGCTCTTTTAGGTAAATTACCTTTTTATATATCAAATCTTTTAATTTATTATACAAATAATTATTGTACTAGGTCAGGTTCCCACATTCGGTTAAAAGTCCCAAGGGTATTGTCAGAGTTTGGCAAAAGTGCATTTTCCTTTTATGCTCCATGGGCTTGGAATGAATTGCAAAAAGTTCTTAATTTAGACGTACTCCCAACCTTAAGCACTTTTAAACGTCTTTTGCAAAATGTCTTACAGGATACTTGTAATTGTTTTAATTGATTTGCTTTAACCTAACTTTCGATTGTTGTAAATTGTGGTGTTGTCTTATTGTTATTCTTTTGTGTGAAACTCTATGTGCCGCTATCTTGACCAGGTCTCGCTGGAAGAAGAGATAATAATATCTCAATGTGATTCTCCTGGTTAAATAAAGGAAATAATAATTAAAAGCCAGTCGAAATAAATAAGTCTTAAGCTTAGCCTTAAAGAGGACCAAGTCAGTGATTGTACGTACTTTTCCTACTAACTTGTTCTTCTCGTTCTTTTCTTTTTAATGCGCCCGATTTATATTTTCTCTCCATTTTTAACTATTGGTAACTATTCTCTACATTATACATTCGCACCTCACGCCTGACTAACAAGAGCTGGATTATCTCAACATTAGCTAATGCAGTAATCCGCTTTTTTCAGCTAATAATCTGCAATATATGTTATTACATATTATTGCAATATAATATTATGATGATTAAAATTATTTTAGTGATTAAAATGATTTTAAAATGACTTGCACACTTCAACGGTTATCTCAGGAAAATATTCTTCCCGCTGTCTCTATACGAGCTGCCCTCTTGCCAACAGCATCTGCTTCTGACATGTTGTGTGCTTTATTTTACTGTCTGTGGTTGTGTGGTTGTGTGTGTTCTGGACATCTTCCTGTTACGCCCCTCATCTCTTCCAGTCCGCAGAGACACATCTGGAAAACACTCACGACACGTCTGAGGAAAATAACCCCTACAATAATAAAGCGGGTTGTAAGGATAGGCTATGGGGGCCCGGGCCAAACTAATTAGTGAGGCCCTTTTTTTAAATATATTTTATATAATAGGCCTATACGTTTTTTATATAATATATTAATATATAAGATTTATTTTTGTTAATAGGCTATATCTTCATTACCTAGTGATTTAATTTAACAAAAAGTACAACATGTGTTCTTATTTAATTATTTAATTAATTAACAAAATGTCAATCTTCGTCTTTATAACAGAAGATACAATACAGAAATCTTCTAGATAAAGCCCATACAATCTTCACATGTGTAACGGATCGTCTCCTTATAAACAGTCCTTTGTGTGGTGGAATAAGCAATGCTATATAGAAATATATAGTATCTTAATTTAAACTTTATTTTAGTAGTTCATTAACTAATTATGCTAACTCAACTCTAACTCTAATTTTACGTAAATATCTGGATATTAATTAGGGGAGACCGGGGACAGTTGCAACACTTTTTGCATTTCTCTCAGTTACTCAGAGACTATTTGGACTAGACCAGTGGTTCCCAAACTTTTAACAGGCATGTACCCCCTGAGACATTATAGATCTTCCAGAGTACCCCCAACACCACCAATTGTTAACAAGTTTTTTTTATTTTTTATTAATATTTATTATTATCAATTTTGTCGATAATAGTGAATAGAATCATGATACAAATCTCATCAAAAGTCAACATATGATATAGGGCTGTGACGGTGGCAGTTTTTTACCACCGCGGCAGTAATGGACCCAAATACCGGCGGTGTTGCAGTGGTCGGGGGGTTGTTTTGAAATAAATAAAACAAAAACAAAGAAACAACACACTAAAGCCTGTAAAGCATTGAAATAAATATCAGAAAAATACTGGTAACTTACATAATATAATAAAGTTGAATCTATTTATAAAAAATAAAAAAATATAAAAAATAAAAAAACTTTCGTTTAATATTTCCACACAAAGACGCGTGATACATCCTACCACTCTGCTCTTTGAGAGGAATGTGGGACACGAGCAGGAAAGAGACCATCGATCTATTTTCTGATATCTACATGTTTTCTACTTGTAAAAGGTATGAAGAGCGAATTCTATCTTCCACAAGGGCAAAGCATTTAGGCTATGTTTGCGCGCTGCCAGAGAAAGCCAAACTAAAATCACCCGCGCGTGTGAAACGCGCTTTACAAATGAACTTGACGCGCCTTACCAATTATCATATGTCTAATAGCCTAACAAGCACAAACTGTGTTAAAAAGAATTTGACGTACAAGTACAAATGTAGGCTATCTGTCCTACAGCGTTTTTCTACTTTAACACAGTAAAGAATACAAAAATAATTTACCTAAAAGCAAACAAAGGAAGAAACGTTTATAATCCCCTTTGGAAATGGGTGAGACGCGAGTGAAGATATGGGAAAAGAAACAAGAGATTCCATGCATTTTCGTTTTGAATTGTTTTGTTTAAAAGTAGACAATTAAAGCTTTCTATAAGGAATAACTAATGGAATATTTTTAAATTCGCTAATAATCGGGTGACCAGATCGCAAATCAGAATTCAAAGCCGAAAAAGCTTAAGTTTATGGGCTCGCGCACAACTCTCTCATTCGTCATGAATTCAAACTTTTCCATGGCTGCGATATAACATTTAATTGTTAACCTATTATTTCTTTTGTAAACAAAGCTTTGTGTGTCATAATATTAATGTAAAACAGCATTAATTTTTTTGGCAAACCACCGCCGGTACTACTCAGCCACCGCGGTGGTGCGGTTGTCAAGATTACCGGCAATTCGCGTACCCCCTGAAATCAGTCCACGTACCCCAGTTTGACAACCGTGGGACTAGACCAACCAAATTTGTATATATTAAACTTGCTTGTCTGCTAATTACCCATACCATTTAAAGATGATTATATATGACATATCGTCTAACTGTGCATGTGCAGTGTGAGTGTCATCACTCTAGCTTGTTTCTGATTGGAGAAAAATGACATGTTGCAACTGTCCCCGGTCTCCCCTACTAATTAAATAATGTAAATTATAAAATATAGGCTATTGATTAGAGTTGCCATAAAGATTGTTCTAGACTAGTAGTCATTTATTTAAGCAATCAGGACTAATCATACGTTTATATTCAGTGCTGGGTTCATATATGGCTATAGCCTATACTCCCCCTCAAGCGCATGCAGAAAACTTGCCACAAAGCACCGGCAAAAGTAGGCTAATGATAATAAATGTGTCTGAACAAATAACAAAGCATTATAATAGTTTATTAATAAACTAGTGTTTTGTAAATCAGTGTCGGCTGCAAACATATCTCCATATCTCCGCTGTAAAGTAGATTATTAGAGACGCGCTCCAGTTCACATAGATCATGAAAGCGCGCCCTGTTCGTTTTATTTTATTCTACGAAAGCACTTATACAGATAAACGCCCAACGCTGGTGTTTTTCTTGAAATAAATTCGTTTAGGCTTTAAAATAATTATTATTTGTGGGCTAATTAATTCCACAATTATTTGTTTATTTTATTGGCTACTCATATTTTTCATTTCTGTTTTGCATTGAACACCATGTAAAGGATTTGCTGTGCACCGCAATGCCATCCTCCCATAGAAAGACACGCTAAGAGTTTTCTTTATAATAAAGGGTTTCTATGGGAGGAAAATGCTTGACGTGTCATTAAATCATATTCTGGGCTCATCTGCTAATCTGTAGGATATGGTTTATTAATAAGGTGTGAACAGCATCTTTATCACTGTAGTAGCCTATTAAGCCACTTTAAGCTTTTTCTTTATAATAAGGGGTTTCTATGGGAGGAAAACGCTTAGCCTAATGTGCAATTAAACACATGTTCGTATTCTGGGCTCATCTGCTAATCTGTAGGCTACACATGCTTTATTAATATAAGGTGTGTACAGCATTTGATCTTTTATCATGAATGTCCATCTGCTATTGCTCCAGCTGTCTGAATGTAGAAGTGTGATAAAGTGTTACGTCCACAAGGACGTTTATAGTATTGTATGTGTGTGTGTGGTGTATTATGTTTCCCGTCCTGTCTGTTTCTCTTACTTTCGCTTTCTTAGGTTGTTGCTGATTGGCTATCTTGCTTGTCAGTCAGGACTAACGAGATGAGTGGCCCCGCCTTGGGAGGCGGGATCTGCATCAGCATGATGAGTCACACCTGGGGCACGTTCAAGTTCAAAACGGTGCGCAACGTTTTGCTACGGTTTCCGGGTTGAACGTCATGTTTCCTGGAAACGGCGTGCACCGGTGTGCAACGGGGTTTGAGATACGTTTTCTCTTGTTTGGTGGGTGTGTCAGAACTGCAGTCCAATCAGCAGCAACATGTATATAAAGCACGCGGTATTAAAGTGAACTCGCACAATGGGTTCAAGGAAAGTAATTTACAAATGTGTTCGATGCAGCTCGGTATACGCAACAACTGAGGATATTAGACGACATGTTTGTCGTAAGTTTTATTGTAAAAATATAGGATATCAACATAATGATGTAGTTGTTTATATTTTTAGCTTCATTGCAAGTGTATGACATTTGGTATAGAAATAAACAATGGTAATTAAGTGCTTTTCCTAAAAATGAGAAAGAAAATACAGGGTATTAAAACAGTATGAACTACAAATAAAGTCAGTATGTGAGGCTAAATAGATGTTTTAGTCTGAATTAGGTAAGATGTGTGCTTCAGTTTCAGTTTCAGCAATCCCTTCACTCGATTGGGATGTTCTCTTTTGTTCTGGGCGGCAAGTGCAGTAACTGTAACATCGGGCATATTTTGTAGTATTAAAAACATATTTATACCGACTTCATCAGGCTCCGAAAATTCTTCACAAAGAACACAAAGAATGGCCTTCTCAGCTGCCATAGTTGCAACTCTTGCGTCATCAGAACAGTGTGTTCAACGCATCACCGTTTCTGTTTAAAAAACGTTGTGCAACGTTTTGTCGGGGCTGAACGCAGCCCTGGTGAAGCAGATACTTGAAGACCATGCGCTGCTGCCAGTGTGACTAGAGGGGTCTAAAAATCCACAGAATGGAAAATCAAGCTGTGCTTATTACATTCCAGAATTAAAATTAAGGTGTTTAAAAGATTAACTGATCATTTATCGGTATATGCAGCAGAAATGATGGCAATTTTGTTTGCATTACAGTGGATAGAGGAAGTCAAACCCATGACAATGCTAATTTGTTCTGATTCAAGTGCTGCTCTGATTAGTCTCAAAAGTGGAACGTCAAAATGTAGGGAGGATATTATGTATGAAATTTTGTTATCTTTATATAGAGTAAGTAATATGGGGATTGATGTTCAGTTGTTATGGGTCCCAGCACACATTGGCATACAAGGGAATGAGATGGCAGATAATTTACCTAAAAATGGGTTGGAAAATCAGGTAGAGGTGGCAGTACCAGTTAGTAAAGTAGAGATCAAATCATATGTACGGAGCAAAATTAAGTTACAGTGGCAGAGATTATGGGATAATGGAAATAAAGGAAGACATTTATATAAGATACAGCAGAAAGTGGGGGAAGAAAAGTCATTGGGGAAGAGCAGGAGAGAACAGTGTCAATTTAGCAGAATTAGACTGGGTCATACAAAGTTAAATGCATCAATACATCTTATAGGAATACATATATCTGGAAATTGTGAGACATGCAGTCAACTGGAAACTGTTGAACATGTTGTTTGAATGCACTAAATACTCAACTCAAAGACTGGCTTTAAGGAAAGGACTGGAACATGAAGGAATTAAACAAATGGACATTACAACTATTTTCTCAAATAAATCTGGAAAGATGAAAGAAAGTTTAAGATACTTAAACACATTTCATCTTTTTTACAACAAACTGGACTGAACACAAGGATTTAAGTTAAAGTAATCAAGATACAGTAGATGGCGATAATGCTCCATATGGTTGCAAGTCGCCATTAAAAAGAAGAAGAAGAAGTGTGACTAGAGCCCAATGCCTTTGATATCCAGCTGCTTAAAGAAAAGCATATCGATACAAATGGATTAGAAACTTTAGGCATGCAGCAATACATATATCAAACTTATTATAGTGCAGTGCAAATATACACTGATGGTTCAAAAGACCCAGACTTTGGGAAAACAGCAGTAGCGGTATATATTCCACTTTTTAACATTAGAATGTCAAAAACAACCTCAGATCATATTTCGGTATTCACTGCAGAAATAATAGCAATATGTCTAGCACTTCAGTGGATAGAAGAAATACAACCAACAAGGGCAGTGATTTGTACAGATTCTCTATCAGCTCTAAATAGCTTGGAAAGTGGAACATCATCAGCAAGGCAAGACATGATAGATGAAGTAATGCAGAGTCTTTACAGAGCAAGACAGTATGGACTTCTGGTAAATCTTGTATGGGTTCCATCGCATATGGGTGTGAGAGGAAATGAGGAGGCTGACAATCTGGCTAAACAGGCATTAAGTCATTCACAAATTGACGTTGCATTGAGTAAAACAGAAATTAAAGTGATAATAGCGAAACAAATACAGGAAATTTGGCAGAAGGAATGGAATGAAGGAACAAAAGGTGGACATTTTTACTGCATTCAAGGAAAAGTTGGTTCAGAGAGAAGAAGATTCGGAAAGAGGACGTTTTAGTCACAAGAATGCGTATTGGACATTGTTTATTAAATCAAAGCTTACAAAGAATTGGTAGACATGAGAATGGAAATTGTGATAAATGTGGGTTAGCTGAAACTGTAGAACATGTGCTTATAGAGTGCGAAGCTTATGAAAGAGAGCGGTCCCAGCTAAGACACGCTTTAAAGCTACACTGTGTGATATTATTTCGAGAATAAAGTCGTTGTGTTTCGAGAAAACTCGTTAAATTTTGAGAAAAAAGTCGAAATACAATTTTGAGAATAAACTCATTAAATATCGAGAATAAAGTCGTTGTGTTTCGAGAAAAAACTTGTTAAATTTCAAGAAAAAAAGTCAAAATACAATCTTGAGAATAAACTCATTAAATATTGAGAATAAAGTCATTGTGTTTCGAGAAAAAAGTCGAAATAATCGTGAGATTAAACTCATTAAATATCGAGAATAAAGTCATTGTGTTTCGAGAAAAAACTCGTAAAATTTTGAGAAAAAAGTCTAAACAAAATGTAGAGAATAACGCATTCGATCAGTGTTCATTCAGAGAGAAGAAGATTCGGAAAGAGGACGTTTTAGTCACAAGAATGCGCATTGGACATTGTTTATTAAATCAATGCTTACAAAGAATTGGTAGTCATGAGAATGGAAATTGTGATAAATGTGGGTTAGCTGAAACTGTAGAACATATGCTTATAGAGTGCGAAGCTTATGAAAGAGAGCGGTCCCAGCTAAGACATGCTTTAAAGCTACACTGTGTGATATAATTTCGAGAATAAAGTCATTGTGTTTCGAGAAAAAACTCGTTAAATTGAGAAAAAAGTCGAAATACAATCTTGAGAATAAACTCATTAAATATCGAGAATAAAGTCATTGTGTTTCGAGAAAAAAGTCGAAATACAATCTTGAGAATAAACTCATTAAATTTCGAGAAAAAAGTCGAAATACAATCTTGAGAATAAACTCATTAAATTTCGAGAATAAAGTCGAAATACAATCTTGAGAATAAACTCATTAAATTTCGAGAATAAAGTCGAAATACAATCTTGAGAATAAACTCATTAAATTTCGAGAATAAAGTCGTCGTGTTTCGAGAAAAAAACTCGTTAAATTTCGAGAAAAAAGTCTAAATGAAATGTAGAGAATAACACATTCGATCAGTGTTCATTCAGAGAGAAGAAGATTCAGAAACAGGAAAGAGGACGTTTTAGTCACAAGAATGCGCATTGGACATTGTTTTTTATTAAATCAATGCTTACAAAGAATTGGTAGACATGAGAATGGAAATTGTGATAAATGTGGGTTAGCTGAAACTGTAGAACATATGCTTATAGAGTGCGAAGCTTATGAAAGAGAGCGGTCCCAGCTAAGACATGCTTTAAAGCTACACTGTGTGATATAATTTCGAGAATAAAGTCATTGTGTTTCGAGAAAAAACTCGTTAAATTGAGAAAAAAGTCGAAATACAATCTTGAGAATAAACTCATTAAATATCGAGAATAAAGTCATTGTGTTTCGAGAAAAAAGTCGAAATACAATCTTGAGAATAAACTCATTAAATTTCGAGAAAAAAGTCGAAATACAATCTTGAGAATAAACTCATTAAATTTCGAGAATAAAGTCGAAATACAATCTTGAGAATAAACTCATTAAATTTCGAGAATAAAGTCGAAATACAATCTTGAGAATAAACTCATTAAATTTCGAGAATAAAGTCGTCGTGTTTCGAGAAAAAAACTCGTTAAATTTCGAGAAAAAAGTCTAAATGAAATGTAGAGAATAACACATTCGATCAGTGTTCATTCAGAGAGAAGAAGATTCAGAAACAGGAAAGAGGACGTTTTAGTCACAAGAATGCGCATTGGACATTGTTTTTTATTAAATCAATGCTTACAAAGAATTGGTAGACATGAGAATGGAAATTGTGATAAATGTGGGTTAGCTGAAACTGTAGAACATGTGCTTATAGAGTGCGAAGCCTATGAAAGAGAGCGGACCCAGCTAAGACACGCTTTAAGAAATATAGAAATAAATGAGCTGACACACAGGTTCTCCTAGGAGAAGGCACCAAACAATCAAGAATTTAGCATGAGTTATTTATATTTTTAAAGGAACCAGGATTATTAAATAGGATATAAAACTCCATTCTGTGTAAACTCTTATAATATGTTTTTTTTGAAAGAGTAGATCTAGCTTAAACTTCCGCTTCACACTCCACTTCAGTAGGTGGCGGGAATGCACCTTTTGAGTTGGATTGCCGACCGCCATTAAATCTTAGAAGAAGAAGAAGTGTGACTAGAGAACTTTGTTTTGAGAGAAGCTTTGTAAAGAGAACCTGTGTTATGAACATTTGTTTGGCGATACGATCTTTGTCTTAGTTTTGCTTTGCGATTGAAAGCCTTTTAGGGTATTAGAGAACCTTTATCTTAAGAGAGGTTGGAGATTGAGAGAGCTTTATACACGACATTTTTTATTTTTTTTTGGAAAAACTGTTTGTGTGTTTTATTTTCCTTACGTTGTTCTCATTTTGTGAGCGTTGCGGTCTGCAAAGGAGAAGGGGATAGGTGGGTGAGATTGTCACGTGACATACATTGTACACACTTGTCTGTATTAAAACACTAGGTAGGGATTTGTTTATTAGTTAGTGTAGTTTAGTTACGACGTCCCGGACGTTGAAGACTTTGATTTTTTTTATTTTTTTAATCTTAGGATTAGAAGTTAAATGTGTTAGATAACCTTTTTGCTTATATTACTTTTGTTTGTTTGGCACAATCCGTTTCCCCCTTTTTTCCCTTTGTGGATGGGTTTTTGTTATGGTATATATTTATTAATTATTATATTAATTAAACTCATATTACCTTTATTCAGTGGTCGTGTTTTCTCATCTCACTCAGTGTTATATGTGGATGTGTGTCTGAGATGGTTACATGTGTTAGGACAGGTACGAGTCATAGGAGGGTCGTAACATAAAGACATGATAGGCTATATAAATGTTATGTGGATAACGGCATATTTTGTACATGACTACACATGTCCTTATAAGGCCTAGAACATTTGTCGTTTTAGCGACAAAATATCTCGTCATTACGACATAACTGAGTGGAAAAATAATATGTCAAGTCAAGTCATGACAACGCAGTGCTGAAGTGCCAACTAGTCTCTCCCTATGGAGGATCCCACTACCACTATACAGATAAGGCGTTGTCGGGAAAAGTCGTTTCGCGTTCCTACCCCAAAGCAACAAAATAAAATAAAATTCTTTATCAAAATTTATAAGGAAACACCAGTACTTTGTTTAGGCTTGGCTTGTAGGGAATTCCAAACCTGCGTATATTCAAACGCACATAACTATAGAACCAATTCTTAATGCGCATGTGAACGCCATCAGCGTTTCTCACAGGTTCGCGTTTAAAGTCTGTGTAGAGAGAATGGTGTCGTCTTAGCGGCCCCTAATTTAATAACATGATCGTTGCGACGGAAGCAAATCAATCAAAACTAACTTTAGCTGGAAATAACTTAACTCTGCTATAAAGCCAAAACAATCTCTGTTACCTTAAATTATACGCTTATCTCTGTAAAGCTGCTTTGAAGCAATCTACATTGTTAAAAGCGCTATATAAATGAAGATGACTTGACTTGACTTGTTGTGTGTTCAGGGACAACACTTGTGGTATCACATTGTTTCTTAACACACCTTGTTGTTTATATAGGACTACAGTCACGTGTGTTTACATGTGTTTACATGTGTTAGGTGTATTTTATCCAAAGTTACTTGCTGTGTTTTTACAACACTGAGTGTTTGGATGAACACTGAAACTCATTGTTAATTTGTTTTTATGTTGTCCAGTGATGTTCAATAAAGAGTTTGTTTAAACATTTGTATTAAATGGAGGTTTTAGACATCATGAATCTACAAGCTCTTACTGAGAACTGACAGAGGTTTAGATGTTGAGTTTGCTCTGCATGAGACAAGTCCAGATAGCAAATGAAAGTTATCTGTTGTTCTTGATATAGACATGCTATCTTTGTTATACATAAGGTGCAATTCACTGTACAGACAACAATGAACTCGAGTCAAGTCACCTCTATTTTTATAGAGTTTATATAATATTTTAGAGTGATTAACAGGACAGAAATTATGTATTGACACCGAACATAGCTCAATTCTGCTGTAAAGAATCAATCAATTTTGGAGTTTTGATGCCAGGAAATAATCTAACCTCAAAGAAGTTAAGATAGACAGTGTGAGACTTTATTCTCCTGCTAAGACCAAAGCTGAGATAAAACGCACCCCTGCAATAAAGCAGTAACACACCTTGGAGAGACTTACGGCTCGCTTTGGCAGTTCAGAGCCGATTCTTTCTTTCGGGAGACAATAACTTAATGATCTTTAACACTTTGCAGACCTATTCACAAACAGCTGTATTACACTGCACAATATTACACTACACAAACAGCTGTATTACACTGCACAATATTACACTCCACAAACAGCTGTATTACACTGCACAATATTACACTACACAAACAGCTGTATTACACTGCACAATATTACACTCCACAAACAGCTGTATTACACTGCACAATATTACACTACACAAACAGCTGTATTACACTGCACAATATTACACTCCACAAACAGCTGTATTACACTGCACAATATTACACTTGTAACGAATACGACTCTGGGTAAATTTGAATTAGCTCAAGAATATAGGGAATTTTGGAAATATTAATAATTATGACTCATGGTCATAATTCATAAGTCGCATGTACATTTATTTTATCAATTATAGAGATTAACTTGTTCTGTAACTGATCTAATCGTTATTCGTCCAGCGAATAAAGGTGAGATTATCACAGTTAAGAAGGGTTATCTCTTTACAAACTCCAAGAAAGTTTGATCTCCTGGCCACGGACATCAAACCTTCTGAGTTTATTAATTAAAACTACTCACTGTAGTCTATCGAGCGTGTAGCAAGATCTTTTCGTCTCATTGACTTTATAAAAGTGGGCTTTCAAATACAGAGACAGTTAAAAGGATATATGGATTTTAATAATTGTAAAACTAAAGATTATATGAGCTACAAATACAAACGTACGTAAAAATACAAAACAATAAAACAAACACACATTTAACCAAACAAGAAAATACGTGATCAGGATAACATGAAATGAAAGAAAGAAAGAAAGAAAGAAAGAAAGAAAGAAAGAAAGAAAGAAAGAAAGGCAGAGAAGGGGAAAATAATAATTACATACAGAAAACCTAAATTCACGAGACAACCTGGAAAGCAGTTTTATCAGATAAGGTTACCGTCACTTGCACGTTTGTTCTCTGTTCGGCGCGAGGCTGAGGCAGGACAAGAGGGTGGTGTCGATCCTGTTTCTGTTGCGTCTTCAGGTGCCGCGAAGTTTAAAGGCTCACTGGATGTAACATTACCGAGAAAGTTTGTCTTCCGTGCGGAAGAGGCCAGAAATCTTGGTTTCTAAGGCAGCAGGCTTTTACATGGCGCGGGGGTTTGTGTCCCAGAGGCCACGGCGAGGCCTGTTCAGCTGGTTGCCATGGAGCTGCGCTACACGTGGATGAGGTCCGGGATGAGAGCGACCGGAGAAGAGAGGAAGTGGAATCAGCGGGGTCGAAGAAGGAAGAGAGAGAGAAGTGGGGGTCTCTTCCTTTTAACAGACAATCTGTTTACGCCTTGTTTTGTGACAGAGCGAATCAAAACTTCTGATCTGTAGCGGGAAGACGTCTTCTTTGTGTGAAGAACAACACGCCCCCTTGTATCATATGTCTTCTGAGCGAAATAATTAATATTTCCTCTTAAGATTATACATACAGAATAATACATCTTACGATAATACTATGTGCGGGACTGGTTGAATTAAAACAGGACGGTCCGACAGATATCAAGAATTACAGGTAGATATTGGACACACATAACATTACGTTCATATGCATCATTACACACAAATAAAGCTTGATTAAACACACAATAAAATTGTCAGTGTTTCCGTTATGGCAAACGACGACACTTTGAGAAACATAGGAATACATATCCACCTTCAGTGGCTTGTTATGTGGGGGGGAATATCTGTTTCAAAGTCCAGAGTGTGTGTTCTGGAATGTCTTACGAACGTAAAGTTTTATGGTCTGAGGTAGGGTTACCACAAGACACTATTGAGGAACTTCTTTCAGTGAACATTTAGAATTCAAACTTATACTCTAGCAAACCACACTTCTATTATAAAGCAAAGCTAATCACACACATACATATCGGAAGGTATACACTCAAGAGCCATATTTCTACATGAAATGGTACTCAAGGGAGGTTTTGTGTGTGTGGGGGTGTGTGTGTGTGTGTGGGTCATGAGGTTGTAAAGTCACAGGGAGTCCATGCTGACATGGGGGGTTTTACAAGGGATTCTCCAGAACAGGGTTCCTTTGTGACTAAAATGTCCCTCTGGGGAACACAGATTGCAATTTTGACATGTCCAAGCAGACTTAGCGACGTCGTGGACAGACCCGTTGTCTAAAAAGACAACGAAGGATGTGTTTGGAAACAAGGAATTACTAATTGGAACAGCATGTGACCGCATGTCAGGCATTGTCGCTACACACTACACAAACAGCTGTATTACACTGCACAATATTACACTACACAAACAGCTGTATTACACTGCACAATATTACACTACACAAACAGCTGTATTACACTGCACAATATTACACTACACAAACAGCTGTATTACACTGCACAATATTACACTGCACAATATTACACTACACAAACAGCTGTATTACACTGCACAATATTACACTACACAAACAGCTGTATTACACTGCGTGAAAGGGAATATTTGAAGAAACAAGAATGGCTTTAGTTTAAGGAGCTTGTCAATATTCTTGTGTGTCTGATTATCAATTTTCTTACTGAATCACACACACACACACACACACACACACACACACACACACACACACACACACATCACTGAGGTGTCTTTACCAAACCTGTCTGCTGTTTCTGACTGACACACTGTATAGTTCAGTATCAATGATGGTGTTTCCAGACTTTTCCCCCTCTAAAACCAGTGTAACCTGATCTTTCCTCTCAGGAATCATATGAAACTCATCTGGACTCTGGATATCCTGGTAAACTCTTTCCTGAAACTACAACTAATGATTTTCTATCACATCAATGTGCTGTTTAATTAAACCTCAATATTCTCAACGAACCCCTTCTTTATTTTTGAAGTCATTTACAAACACTACTTGCGTCTGACATTATGAATGTCTATGCTGTCAGTCCTCTTCATTTGTTCCATAAAACAGTTTCCTCTGTTCTCGTCTACTGACATCCGAGTGGTCGCGTCCCCGTGTTGGCGTGAAGTTCATCTGCACGTTCCGTCCTGGTTATCACTTTCGTTTGGAGATCTGTGGATCGCGCCCGGATTTATGTGGATTCTGTTCTCTGCTTCTTCCAGAAGGATCGTTGAACATCCATGCGCCACCCAGACTGACTGTTACCTGCACTATATTTACATTGAGTCATTTAGAATCGCTTTGGACAAAAGCGTCTGTTTTGTCCAAAGCGACTTACAAATTAGGACTAAATTAAGCGAGTCATCGTGAAGAGGCAAAAAACAACGCAAGAAAATACGAACTCAAAAGTGCTCAAAATACGAACTTCAGGTATTGTTCAGAGTAGCATAAGCCCGATAAGCGAGGGTATAAAGGAAAAGGATTTTTTTTTTTTATGCGGTTAAGTGCTCGTGGAAGAGATGGCTCTGTATTAGCCATGTTCAAATCATATTGTCATATTTTAAGCTCCATAAAATCAATGCTTACAAAGAATTGGTAGACATGAGAATGGAAATTGTGATAAATGTGGGTTAGCTGAAACTGTGGAACATGTGCTTATAGAGTGCGAAGCTTATGAAAGAGAGCGGTCCCAGCTAAGACACGCTTTAAAGCTACACTGTGTGATATAATTTCTAGAATAAAGTCGTTGTGTTTTGAGAAAAAAACTCGTAAAATTTCTCGGAAAAAAAAACCTTGAAATACAATTTTGAGAATAAACTCATTAAATTTAGAGAATAAAGTTGTTGTGTTTCGAGAAAAAAATCGTTAAATTTCGAGAAAAAAAACTCGAAATACAATCTTGAGAATAAACTCATTAAATTTCAAGAATAAAGTCTAAATGAAATGTAGAAAATAACACATTCGATCAGTGTTCATTCAGAGAGAAGAAGATTCGGAAACAGGAAAGAGGACGTTTTAGTCACAAGAATGCGCATTGGACATTGTTTATTAAATCAATGCTTACAAAGAATTGGTAGACATGAGAATGGAAATTGTGATAAATGTGGGTTAGCTGAAACTGTAGAACATGTGCTTATAGAGTGCGAAGCTTATGAAAGAGAGCGGTCCCAGCTAAGACACGCTTTAAAGCTACACTGTGTGATATAATTTCGAGAATAAAGTCGTTGTGTTTCGAGAAAAAAGTCGAAATACAATCTTGAGAATAAACTCATTAAATATCGAGAATAAAGTCATTGTGTTTCGAGAAAAAACTCATTATGGCCTGGTTTCACAGACAAGGCTTAGATTAAGCCAGGGCTAGGCCTTAGTTAAATTATGACATTTAAGTAGCTTTATAAACATGCCTTAGAAGAAGAAAAATCATTACTGGTGTGGATCTTGAGATGAAAAAATGGCACTGACATATTTTAAGATGTGTCTGTACAAGTTGCTTTTTTAGCTCAAACATGCATTTTAGTCTGGGACTAGGCTTATTAAGCCTTGTCTGTGAAACCGGGCATAAATTTCGAGAAAAAAGTCGTTGTGTTTCGAGAAAAACTCGTTAAATTTTGAGAAAAAAGTCGAAATACGATCTTGAGAATAAACTCATTAAATTTCGAGAAAAAAGTCGAAATACAATTTTGAGAATAAACTCATTAAATATCGTGAATAAAGTCATTGTGTTTCGAGGAAAAACTCGTTAAATTTTTAGAAAAAAGTCTAAATGAAATGTAGAAAATAACACATTCGATCAGTGTTCATTCAGAGAGAAGAAGATTCGGAAACAGGAAAGAGGACGTTTTAGTCACAAGAATGCGCATTAGACATTGTTTATTAAATCAATGCTTACAAAGAATTGGTAGACATGAGAATGGAAATTGTGATAAATGTGGGTTAGCTGAAACTGTAGAACATGTGCTTATAGAGTGCGAAGCCTATGAAAGAGAGCGGTCCCAGCTAAGACACGCTTTAAAGCTACACTGTGTGATATAATTTCGAGAATAGAGTCGTTGTGTTTTGAGAAAAAGTCGAAATACAATCTTGAGAAAAACTCATTATATTTCTAGAATAAAGTCATTGTGTTTCGAGAAAAAACGTGTTAAATTTTGAGAAAAGTCGAAATACAATTTTGAGAATAAACTCATTAAATTTCGAGAATAAAGTCGTCGTGTTTCGAGAAAAAACTCGTTCAATTTCGAGAAAAAAAGTCAAAATAATCGTGAGAATAAACATTAAATATCGAGAATAAAGTCGTTGTGTTTCGAGAAAAAACTCGTTAAATTTCAAGAAAAAAAGTCGAAATACAATCTTGAGAATAAACTCATTAAATATCGAGAATAAAGTCATTGTGTTTCGAGAAAAAGTCGAAATACAATCTTGAGAAAAACTCATTATATTTCTAGAATAAAGTCATTGTGTTTCGAGAAAAAACTCGTTAAATTGAGAAAAAAGTCTAAATGAAATGTAGAGAATAGCACATTCGATCAGTGTTCATTCAGAGAGAAGAAGATTCGGAAACAGGAAAGAGGACGTTTTAGTCACAAGAATGCGCATTGGACATTGTTTATTAAATCAATGCTTACAAAGAATTGGTAGACATGAGAATGGAAATTGTGATAAATGTGGGTTAGCTGAAACTGTAGAACATGTGCTTATAGAGTGCGAAGCTTATGAAAAAGAACGGTCCCAGCTAAGACACGCTTTAAAGCTACACTGTGTGATATAATTTCGAGAATAAAGTCGTTGTGTTTTGAGAAAAAAGTCGAAATACAATCTTGAGAATAAACTCATTAAATATCGAGAATAAAGTCATTGTGTTTCGAGAAAAAACTCATTAAATTTCGAGAAAAAACTCATTAAATTTCGAGAAAAAAGTCGTTGTGTTTCGAGAAAAAAGTCGTTACATTTTGAGAAAAAAGTCGAAATACGATCTTGAGAATAAACTCATTAAATTTCGAGAAAAAAGTCGAAATACAATTTTGAGAATAAACTCATTAAATATCGAGAATAAAGTCATTGTGTTTCGAGGAAAAACTCGTTAAATTTCGAGAAAAAAGTCAAAATACAATCTTGAGAATAAACTCATTAAATATCGAGAATAAAGTCATTGTGTTTCGAGAAAAAACTCGTTAAATTTCGAGAATAAAGTCATTGTGTTTCGAGAAAAAACTCGGTAAATTTTGAGAAAAAAGTCGAAATACAATCTTGAGAATAAACTCATTAAATTTCGAGAAAAAAGTCTAAACGAAATGTAGAGAAGAACGCATTCGATCAGTGTTCATTCAGAGAGAAGAAGATTCGGAAACAGGAAAGAGGACGTTTTAGTCACAAGAATGCGCATTGGACATTGTTTATTAAATCAATGCTTACAAAGAATTGGTAGACATGAGAATGGAAATTGTGATAAATGTGGGTTAGCTGAAACTGTAGAACATGTGCTTATAGAGTGCGAAGCCTATGAAAGAGAGCGGTCCCAGCTAAGACACGCTTTAAAGCTACACTGCGTGATATAATTTCGAGAATAGAGTCGTTGTGTTTTGAGAAAAAGTCGAAATACAATCTTGAGAAAAACTCATTATATTTCTAGAATAAAGTCATTGTGTTTCGAGAAAAAACGTGTTAAATTTTGAGAAAAGTCGAAATACAATTTTGAGAATAAACTCATTAAATTTCGAGAATAAAGTCGTCGTGTTTCGAGAAAAAAATCGTTAAATTTCGAGAAAAAAAGTCAAAATAATCGTGAGAATAAACATTAAATATCGAGAATAAAGTCGTTGTGTTTCGAGAAAAAACTCGTTAAATTTCAAGAAAAAAAGTCGAAATACAATCTTGAGAATAAACTCATTAAATATCGAGAATAAAGTCATTGTGTTTCGAGAAAAAGTCGAAATACAATCTTGAGAAAAACTCATTATATTTCTAGAATAAAGTCATTGTGTTTCGAGAAAAAACTCGTTAAATTGAGAAAAAAGTCTAAATGAAATGTAGAGAATAGCACATTCGATCAGTGTTCATTCAGAGAGAAGAAGATTCGGAAACAGGAAAGAGGACGTTTTAGTCACAAGAATGCGCATTGGACATTGTTTATTAAATCAATGCTTACAAAGAATTGGTAGACATGAGAATGGAAATTGTGATAAATGTGGGTTAGCTGAAACTGTAGAACATGTGCTTATAGAGTGCGAAGCTTATGAAAAAGAACGGTCCCAGCTAAGACACGCTTTAAAGCTACACTGTGTGATATAATTTCGAGAATAAAGTCGTTGTGTTTTGAGAAAAAAGTCGAAATACAATCTTGAGAATAAACTCATTAAATATCGAGAATAAAGTCATTGTGTTTCGTGAAAAAACTCATTAAATTTCGAGAAAAAACTCATTAAATTTCGAGAAAAAACTCGTTGTGTTTCGAGAAAAAAGTCGTTACATTTTGAGAAAAAAGTCGAAATACGATCTTGAGAATAAACTCATTAAATTTCGAGAAAAAAGTCAAAATACAATTTTGAGAATAAACTCATTAAATATCGAGAATAAAGTCATTGTGTTTCGAGGAAAAACTCGTTAAATTTCGAGAAAAAAGTAAAAATACAATCTTGAGAATAAACTCATTAAATATCGAGAATAAAGTCATTGTGTTTCGAGAAAAAACTCGTTAAATTTCGAGAATAAAGTCATTGTGTTTCGAGAAAAAACTCGGTAAATTTTGAGAAAAAAGTCGAAATACAATCTTGAGAATAAACTCATTAAATTTCGAGAAAAAAGTCTAAACGAAATGTAGAGAATAACGCATTCGATCAGTGTTCATTCAGAGAGAAGAAGATTCGGAAACAGGAAAGAGGACGTTTTAGTCACAAGAATGCGCATTGGACATTGTTTATTAAATCAATGCTTACAAAGAATTGGTAGACATGAGAATGGAAATTGTGATAAATGTGGGTTAGCTGAAACTGTGGAACATGTGCTTATAGAGTGCGAAGCTTATGAAAGAGAGCGGTCCCAGCTAAGACACGCTTTAAAGCTACACTGTGTGATATAATTTCGAGAATAAAGTCGTTGTGTTTCAAGAAAAAACTCGTTAAATTTCGAGAAAAAAGTCGAAATAATCGTGAGAATAAACTCATTAAATATCGAGAATAAAGTCGTTGTGTTTCGAGAAAAAACTCGTTCAATTTCAAGAAAAAAAGTCAAAATACAATCTTGAGAATAAACTCATTAAAGATCGAGAATAAAGTCATTGTTTTTCGAGAAAAAACTCGTTAAATTTCGAGAAAAAAGTCGAAATACAATTTTGAGAATAAACTCATTAAATATCGAGAATAAAGTCATTGTGTTTCGAGGAAAAACTCGTTAAATTTCGAGAAAAAAGTCGAAATACAATCTTGAGAATAAACTCATTAAATATCGAGAATAAAGTCATTGTGTTTCGAGAAAAAACTCGTTAAATTTCGAGAATAAAGTCATTGTGTTTCGAGAAAAAACTCTGTAAATTTTGAGAAAAAAGTCGAAATACAATCTTGAGAATAAACTCATTAAATTTCGAGAAAAAAGTCTAAACGAAATGTAGAGAATAACGCATTCGATCAGTGTTCATTCAGAGAGAAGAAGATTCGGAAACAGGAAAGAGGACGTTTTAGTCACAAGAATGCGCATTGGACATTGTTTATTAAATCAATGCTTACAAAGAATTGGTAGACATGAGAATGGAAATTGTGATAAATGTGGGTTAGCTGAAACTGTAGAACATGTGCTTATAGAGTGCGAAGCCTATGAAAAAGAACGGTCCCAGCTAAGACACGCTTTAAAGCTACACTGTGTGATATAATTTCGAGAATAAAGTCGTTGTGTTTTGAGAAAAAAGTCGAAATACAATCTTGAGAATAAACTCATTAAATATCGAGAATAAAGTCATTGTGTTTCGAGAAAAAACTCATTAAATTTCGAGAAAAAACTCATTAAATTTCGAGAAAAAAGTCGTTGTGTTTCGAGAAAAAAGTCGTTACATTTTGAGAAAAAAGTCGAAATACGATCTTGAGAATAAACTCATTAAATTTCGAGAAAAAAGTCAAAATACAATTTTGAGAATAAACTCATTAAATATCGAGAATAAAGTCATTGTGTTTCGAGGAAAAACTCGTTAAATTTCGAGAAAAAAGTAAAAATACAATCTTGAGAATAAACTCATTAAATATCGAGAATAAAGTCATTGTGTTTCGAGAAAAAACTCGTTAAATTTCGAGAATAAAGTCATTGTGTTTCGAGAAAAAACTCGGTAAATTTTGAGAAAAAAGTCGAAATACAATCTTGAGAATAAACTCATTAAATTTCGAGAAAAAAGTCTAAACGAAATGTAGAGAATAACGCATTCGATCAGTGTTCATTCAGAGAGAAGAAGATTCGGAAACAGGAAAGAGGACGTTTTAGTCACAAGAATGCGCATTGGACATTGTTTATTAATTAAATCAATGCTTACAAAGAATTGGTAGACATGAGAATGGAAATTGTGATAAATGTGGGTTAGCTGAAACTGTGGAACATGTGCTTATAGAGTGCGAAGCTTATGAAAGAGAGCGGTCCCAGCTAAGACACGCTTTAAAGCTACACTGTGTGATATAATTTCGAGAATAAAGTCGTTGTGTTTCAAGAAAAAACTCGTTAAATTTCGAGAAAAAAGTCGAAATAATCGTGAGAATAAACTCATTAAATATCGAGAATAAAGTCGTTGTGTTTCGAGAAAAAACTCGTTCAATTTCAAGAAAAAAAGTCAAAATACAATCTTGAGAATAAACTCATTAAAGATCGAGAATAAAGTCATTGTTTTTCGAGAAAAAACTCGTTAAATTTCGAGAAAAAAGTCGAAATACAATTTTGAGAATAAACTCATTAAATATCGAGAATAAAGTCATTGTGTTTCGAGGAAAAACTCGTTAAATTTCGAGAAAAAAGTCGAAATACAATCTTGAGAATAAACTCATTAAATATCGAGAATAAAGTCATTGTGTTTCGAGAAAAAACTCGTTAAATTTCGAGAATAAAGTCATTGTGTTTCGAGAAAAAACTCTGTAAATTTTGAGAAAAAAGTCGAAATACAATCTTGAGAATAAACTCATTAAATTTCGAGAAAAAAGTCTAAACGAAATGTAGAGAATAACGCATTCGATCAGTGTTCATTCAGAGAGAAGAAGATTCGGAAACAGGAAAGAGGACGTTTTAGTCACAAGAATGCGCATTGGACATTGTTTATTAAATCAATGCTTACAAAGAATTGGTACACATGAGAATGGAAATTGTGATAAATGTGGGTTAGCTGAAACTGTAGAACATGTGCTTATAGAGTGCGAAGCCTATGAAAGAGAGCGGTCCCAGCTAAGACACGCTTTAAAGCTACACTGTGTGATATAATTTCGAGAATAAAGTCGTTGTGTTTCAAGAAAAAACTCGTTAAATTTCGAGAAAAAAGTCGAAATAATCGTGAGAATAAACTCATTAAATATCGAGAATAAAGTCGTTGTGTTTCGAGAAAAAACTCGTTCAATTTCAAGAAAAAAAAGTCAAAATACAATCTTGAGAATAAACTCATTAAAGATTGAGAATAAAGACATTGTTTTTCGAGAAAAAACTCGTTAAATTTCGAGAAAAAAGTCGAAATACAATTTTGAGAATAAACTCATTAAATATCGAGAATAAAGTCATTGTGTTTCAAGAAAAATTTCGTTAAATTTCGAGAAAAAAGAATGAAATGAAATGTAGAGAATAACACATTCGATCAGTGTTCATTCAGAGAGAAGAAGATTCGGAAACAGGAAAGAGGACGTTTTAATAAGAATGCGCATTGGACATTGTTTATTAAATCAATGCTTACAAAGAATTGGTAGACATGACTAAATTAAGCGAGTCATCGTGAAGAGGCAAAAAACAACGCAAGAAGTGCTCAAAATACGAACTTCAGGTATTGTTCAGAGTAGCATAAGCCCGATAAGCGAGGGTATAAAGGAAAAGGATTTTTTTTTTTTTTATGCGGTTAAGTGCTCGTGGAAGAGATGGCTCTGTATTAGCCATGTGAACAAGACTCAAGTCCCCCTTCATAGACACCAAACCAGAGAATCAGTGCTGTGCTCATATTTTAATGCTGTGATCATGATTACCTGATCTTCCAAAAAAAACCTTTTATTGCTAGAAACAAAGACCAGAGGATAATGGGAACGTTTGAGTCAAAATCACTGTTTAAAAATCATTTTAGTCAAAGTTTAGTTCATTTTATGTTGCACTGAAGTAGGAAAAGTCTCATGAAAAACTAAAGCTGTTCTTCAGATTGTGAATTAATTACAGAAATCACGTAATAATCAGTTCAGCACAAACTCACTGATTTCAGCACTCTTGGGAAAACTCCCGTTCTGATCAGGGAATCTAAAGTGCAGGATAAATCTCTCATCTACAGTGTGTGTCTGTGTGTGTTTCACTTGGGAGTGTGGAAACTGATGATAGAACTGAGTTTGGCTGAAGAGGAACACGTCTTTTGTGTCGTCTTACATTCCCAGCTAGAAATGTTTGGTTCTAAACATGTTCTGAGAACATCACCTGCATTTGTTCTTATAAATGTTTTCAGCGGGTAGTTTTATTATTGTTCGTATAGAACAATTAGAATAGTTAGAATAACATTCTTTAAAAACATAATAAAAATGTTTAGTGATAACATTGTTGGCAGTGTTGTGCGTTTAACGATAGTTGATGAACTTGTTCATATTTTGGCAGAACGTGAACTGAACGTACCGTATTAACCTGATGAACGTTACTGTGAACTCGTTCATTCTGGTGTCTGTGAACGCCACGATCTCTCAGTTTAATTTCGTTCAGTAGAGTGCCAGATTTCTATAGAGCCTTCCAGGCGAAAACCCACCTAAAACCCACCGTAAACCGGCCTTAATATGTAGCGGAAAAAACACCCAATCTGGAACACCAGCCACCAGTGTCCACTGACTCTCTTGTTCGATCTCGTTCATCAAAATTAACAAATCTTTTTTCGAGTCATTTCGTTTATTTAAGGGGCTTTAATTGTTATACTATTAACTGGCAAATTCCCCGAACACATCCACCTACACAATCTTGATCATATTCTGAATTAAGAAATCATTATAATGCAGTCAAAAATCGTTTACAGGAAACATAAATAATTACTTTACCTTCCTTCGTTAATTTGTCACGTGACAGATGCAATGAATGGATCGTTCATGAACGACTCATCACTTACGTTACAAATCAAAACAAAAAGCAGCAAGGAGGCGTCGTATGATCATTTAAACGAGTTTTATGACAAGGTCGGTGAGGATGGGGAAAATCTGACGCTAGCTTCAGTGTTAAAACTGATAAAATAATTGTCTGTGGTTCTATATGGGCTGTGGCAATCATTTTGAAAAATAATATCTTGCAGCAACATGGAAAAAAAAGAACTATGAACTAGTTCATTTCTGGAACTGTGAACTTAGTTCAAAATGTTGAGTATATGAACTATGAACTGAACTAGTTAATTTTAAAATTTGTGAACTGAACTTTGAACTAGTTCATGTAGAAAGTGAACTTTCCCAACACTGATTGTTGGAACATTATGCCCTAACATTGTTAAAGTTTTTTTTCCCCAGTTTGTTAAATGTTTTATTTAGAGTCGAACTTCATGCTTTAATAACATGGAAATGTTGTGTAGTGACATTGTAAACTTTATTAGCTCTAACAGAAAGAAAGTGTGCACATCATCAAACAGGATAAATAAAATAAAAATAAACATAATTCTGAACATTTGAAAACATTTGTTTATGTAAAAAATATGTAAAATAAAAAAATAAACTGCTCTAGAAACAACTATGAATAAACAACAATCTCAACATTTTTATACATTTTGTATGATTCAGACGGGCGGGGTGATCTAGAGGGCTGAGCGGAGTTACAGTGGGGAAGGCTCTAGTGGAGTAGATGCTGTAGGGTGATTAGAGATAGGGTTTAATATGTCCCCGGTGTGATTAATGAGGGGTCACTGACGGCAGGGTTAGGGGTGAGGGGTCACTGACGGCAGGGTTAGGGGTGAGGGGTCACTGACGGCAGGGTTAGGGGTGAGGGGTCACTGAAGGCAGGGTTAGGGGTGAGGGGTCACTGACGGCAGGGTTAGGGGCGAGGGGTCACTGACGGCAGGGTTAGGGGTGAGGGGTCACTGACGGCAGGGTTAGGGGTGAGGGGTCACTGACGGCAGGGTTAGGGGCGAGGGGTCACTGACGGCAGGGTTAGGGGTGAGGGGTCACTGACGGCAGGGTTAGGGGTGAGGGGTCACTGACGGCAGGGTTAGGGGTGAGGTGTGGGTGGCCGTTCACAAGGGTTCTGGCCTGAACCACTCAGATCCCTCAGAGACCATGCTGGATCCGCCTGGAGACACACTGAGTATGTGTGTGTGTTTGAGAGAATGAATTTACTAAAGCCATACGTAAACAAAGAAAACAGTTAAAATAGATGAACATACCGTCAAGTCTTCCACAGCTCCTGGGAGCAGCATGTGTCCAGAAGCCAAGAGCGCCTCACAGTAATAACGGTGAAGGGTCTCGTCTGCATTAGACACTTCCCTGCCCAACTGCAGATCCTCTTGTGTTCTCTGAAGATCGTTAAACGCAACCTTCAAAATCCTCTGGCATTTTTGAATATCAGAAGATGAAGACGCAATAGACTGTCTGTTTGGATTAAACCGGAAACAACAGAGAGGAAACTTAAAACACAACCCTTAAGATTAAAGGCACAATATGTTTTTTTTTTTTGCTTTAAAAATATAAAAAAATCACTATATCTATGTTATATATTTTTTAAAGTTGTGTATTTACATTATCCCGACAGTTCCAATTAACTTCTAAATCCAGAGAAATTAATATTTTAATTCGAAGACACGGACCGTGTCTTTATTTCCGTTTTGTCGCAGTCAATGGCGTCATATCCGCGTTGTCCCTGGTTTCCGCTCGTGCTGCCATGGCAACCAGAGCTATGAACCAGAAGATCCATAATTCTTAGCAAATGTTGCGACATCAAACTACGCCTTTGTTATTGTAAATAGGTTAGCGACCACTAGTGGAGAAAAAATCCCATACTGTACGTTTAAGTGAGACAAGACAGGTGAATGTGGATAATAACAGTGTTATTACAAACTTTTATACTGAGATGATGAAGTCGCATTGCAAACAATGCTTGCAAAACTACACTGTACTTACGTTTCCGTATTCGCAGGGCTGTCGACATCATGTGTGCTGGTTAAACCAGCAGAGGAAGGGGGGTCAGATGTCGGGCTGGTTATGGACCAGAAAACCCAGGCGAAGAAGCTCCTTCAGCATCGCCACCTGACAGCCTCTGTCTGGAAGCAGCACACAGAGATAATGCTGATAATCCCACGCGCGGGCCAAGTCACAGGCCGCAGTCCTCGCTCTCAGTTCCTCAGCATCAGTCTGAGCCGGTGTGCCCTCTCTCGTGATGTCCTCCTGCGGCTCGAGGCACAGCAGACCGTGGACAACCATATTATCCATCAGGTCTTCAAGACAAAAAAACATTTTATAATATACACTCATATTGAATTTGATAGCATTATTAAACAGTTAAATCATTATTTATACAACATTAATAGATACAGTTTATACATGCTTTACTATTGATTTAGAAGCATATCTGTAATGTGTTTAATAATTGTATTTGCATATTTTAATTATGATCCATATATTTATAAATTAAGTATAGCATTATTTACAAACCGGAGTTGTCAGTGATTCATAAGATCACTTAGAAAGTGTAATTAAATGTAGTAAATGCAGATAGTTATAAAGCATTTATTTAAAAATTAAATAAAAAGAGTCATTTGGATCAATAAAAATGACGTACAATATTTATTAACAAATATGTTGTTCAAAAAACGTACATAAAATGCACATAAAATAATCAACATTTTGGTCCCTAACATACAATGCCAACAACACCTATATTGTTCAAAATACAGTATTAAATATCCAAAAGAAAAGAAAACAAGTCATTTGTGGCATTACAACACACGTACAACATAAATGAACAAGTAGCCTAGCTTATTCAAAATACTGCAGTGCACGTCTACATTACACACAAACAAACACTAACCTTTCCAATCATCCACACAAATCAACTTTGAACGGTTGATTGTTGATTCCTCCACTTTCAAATCCGTTTGTTTATGTTTTGATTAACTAAAGAGACCCGTTTTTGTTTTTTTTCAAAATAAAAGTCCCGATTGCTGAATGCAACTTTGTTTAAATTAAAGGTAAAAAATTAAACTATTTAGTTAAATTATATTTATTTAATTCTCCTTTTTAAAATTACCAAAAAAGTAAAAAAAAAGAAAAAAAAAGAAAAACATTGCAGCATTAATTCACTTAGCCTACCACGTTGAAACCCATGTGGCAAACCATTATGTGCATTAGTGAATTTTACAAATTTTCCAAGTTTCGTTCAGATAAAACACACCGTTGCAGATATATGGACAGTTAAGCTTCGGACAATCAGATGCCATATATGCTAATGAGGGTGGTTACTAATGAGGGTGAAAGTCGTTTTTACCTCCCTACCCTAACTCTAACCCTAAAAATAAAAAATTATATTTGTTTTTTTTGGCATTTTGTTAGCCTCTTTTTAAATAACCAGAGGATTTTGTTCCAAAAATGCGGTTTGAAAGAGATGATTCAGTGTAACCGTCATCAAAAGGCGCCCAGAAAGCCCATGTGCTGCAGAAAGGGGAGTTCACTGCTCTTAAATATCTGATAACTCCACCTAACCCATGGTGTGCTAAGTTACAAAAACACACGTCATTCAGTGAGATGCCCCAAAAAAACACTTGTATTGTTAGATTTTTGGAAAAATAAGCAGATGTTGTGAATAACTGTGATTAACAACAATTAACAAGACTAAATATCTTGCATCATTTTGCTTATCTAATAAATAGATCTTGATTTAAGAATGTTTAGATATTTTGACTGGAAAAAAACAACAATGTTACTTAGTAATATACGTGTTTTTTTGCAGTGCAGTATCACTGTGTACATAATTTTGGCATCCTATTTATAGTAGCCTACAGATAAATAATTTGTTTTATTGATTACCAGAACTGAACACCTGCACGGTGTGAGAGCAACAGGAAATATATTTATAGAGTGACTGTTAATAAAAACTGTTTTTAATTAGAACTTTCTTCTTAGTGTTTACTTCTTCATCTATACATTGGTACCAATTACCACAAAACTCACCAAATACACCATTACCGCCCATTTAAAAATGTTACATTTGAATGAAAACATCACTTAAATGATGATCTAAATTATATACTTATAAAGTTGTTTCTGGATATTGATTTAGATGTAGAATCATTTGCTGGTTAGAGATTAAGATAAAATATTTACAGTTTAAGAAACAAATTGATTTTACCAGCAGAGGGCCATAGGAGCCATTTATCTCACTGGATGTGGCCAACTGCTCATGAATCACATTTTGTGATACATTTTGTGAATGTGTGTATATTTATAAAACAGATTCAAAATAAATAGTATTAACCCTTTCACGCATAGTGGTCACTACAGTGGACAGCTATTAAAAAAGCATTTTCTTGAATTTGCACGGGTTTTTATGGCAAAGTTGCACATCAATCTCTTCATTGGACCCTGGTGCATCATCCTATAAATTGCAACCAAGTGGCAAGCCTTTGTGTTTCGATTTTTTCCCCCTCCAAACCAAGATGGCCATGGGTCAGTCAGACATGCCAAGTTGCTCCAGAATATCCACCCATTCCTTCTATCCTAGGAGACTCTTGTAGGTAAAAAAAATATTGCAGCATAAAGCAATATCTAATGAGTCATATCACAGTAAAATTTTGTTTTGATTTTAGATTGAGAGAAAACTCTGATTAATCACATGTCCACTGTAGTGGACGTCATGCATGCAATGGCTATATTTCAGCTACAATTCATAATTATAATGTGAATATTGTTTTTGAAATTTAAAACTTAACTTAATATGCATTGACTTTTTCTACTGTAAATAAATGTATTTGTATTATTAGAATGTAATTTTCATTGACATCGAAAAAAGTCATGTGATTACATAATGTATGACACTTGTAATGCATTACTTTACTTGTTAGATCAAAAAGTAATCTGATTTTATAATGCATGTTATTGTAATGCGTTTTTTTACTCATAACATCAAAAAGTAATCTGATTACGTAATGCACATTACTTGTAGTTAATTACTTGTTAGATCAAAAAGTAATCTGAATGTGTTATGCATGTTACTTGTAATGCATTACATCCAACACTGATCATTTCAGATGAGATTGAAAAAACGTATCGCTAGGTTTTCTCAGAGGAGGGCTATGATAGAAATGTGCATGTCCATCTTGAACATAATCAGAATTTTCAGCTAATAAGGGTAAATATTCATACTCTGGTGCACTGGAGGGAGCATCTGAGTGGTTTCCACAGTTGTAGCTTGACAGGCTGTAGAAAATTCTGATGGAATCACGTCCTCATGTTCTGATATCATAGATACGCGAAGTGCAACTTGTATGAAGTTGTATGAAGCCATTGCAATATTTTGCATTTATATTTTTTGTATATAATTTATAGTTTTCACATTATTTGATATAATTGCATTGATTAGTTTGTTAAATTCACATACTTTATCTGTTTGATTATTGTCTTATATTTAATACAGTATATCTTCAGTTTAAACCAACCGCATGCTGTCTACTCAAGTGGACATCTGAAGATCTCTTTGAAAAATTTGTAAAAAAATAAAATAAAAATCAATTCTTGTTTTTCATGCCCTAAGAGCAATAAAAACACATAGGAAAAAAATCCTGACTGAGGTTATCATAATTCATGCATGAAAGGGTTAAAGAATAATATTCTATTAATTGTTTTAATATATTTTTGATTCGTTATGAAATGTATGTTTTACTACCACAAAAGTTTTACAGAAAACACCTAAAGGACAAGACCTGGAGTCAGATTGTAGTAGAACATTTATTTTATTGAAACAAAAAAAAAACTTTAGTATATATTTTTTTTGTATAAAAAAATTATTTAAATAATATAAAAATAAAGAACAAACACAATATGAAGAAACAAACATGAACTTCTTGAACTTTATACATTATAAAGAATAAACCCATTAATTGTTGATGTTAATTGTCTGATGTCTCTTCAGCGGTCCTCTTGATGAGCTTTTTGACAGTTTTTTAATTGTTCTTCCAGGTACTTCTGGGAGCTGGTCTTGATGGCTTCAGGAGCCCAGTCATCCTCACACACACCCCTGGAAACTCCTTCACACTGCACTATCTGTGCATTACGCTGTAAGTCTCTCCGATCTGACAGACATATCAGGAGTTAGTTAGGGGTTCAAGCATGAAATGCTGAAGGTGGCTTCACAGCAACCAAAAGTACAAAATCCCTCATAACTCTTAGACCAGTTGTCCTAGACTCAAGTGTCTTACACCACTGTGATCCCTGGCTCAAGGCGGACAAAATGGCTATCTCCAAATTCGATCAAATTTTCTGCTATGTCGAATTTTGTCCGAAACCTACTTTTACGAACTAGTCCCTGTTTTTTTGCCCGATCGGAACCAGACCAGTGCAGAAATGTTCTCTGGAGTCTGAATATCAATAATTATCGAAAAAAGTTGAACTTTTGTATTTTTCGCATGGGTTTCGCATAAAGAAAATGGGCGTGGCTAAATACACTCAAAAGCCTATAAATCCTACAGGAAAAATCAGAACTTCACAAAAATTGGTGAACATATGTGCCATAGCATTCTAAACAAAAACAGCACATGTTATTATCATGTGACATGACTTCTATTGTGTTAAACAGTAAAGAGACTCTGTGCGTTCTCACCTTTTACTTTCAGCTGGTCCATCATGCAGTTGAAGGCCTGCTGTCTTTCACTCAGCCTCTCGCGGGCATCTGATTTTTCTGGAGGATCTTTTCCAGGTCTTCAGATCGGCTCTTCTTCTGCTCTGGAGTCCAATCCGGTGAAGGAGCTGATCTCTTCCTCTGGACTTCAGTGGGATGGTCCACTGGTTGCCTTTTCTTCAAGAATTGTCTTTATTTCCCCAATCTGCTGGTCTTGAGCTTCCACTCGTGATCTTAAGGCACTGAGGTCAGCCTTAACTGCAGCCATGTCACTGGGCATCTTGTTGTTCATCGACTCTTCAAGGTTTTTCTGTTTTTGTTGCAGATCTGAAATCTGAGCAACAGCAAATTTCTCAAAACAGTTTATTCTAGTTATGATCACCTCCTCGATAGAAAGGTCCAGGTCATTTTCTTCAGAGCTGCTCATCTTTCGTCTTGTCCTGATAAACACGGAACAGAAATTAGAAATATAATTGAAAATATCTTGTGGAAACGGTATGTGTAGATCATTAACAACATTTTGGTGACAAACATGCACTTCAGAGTGAGCTAGGGGAGACCCTGGCACAAACCATCAAAATAATATCATAATAATAAAGTTTGTGATTACGGTTAGGCTAATGTGTTTGCAACTAGCGGTAGGAGAACAACAGAACTAAAGCGATATTGGTCTTTGAAAAAATCAATACAAATATCAACAACCCCGTAGAGCGCATGTCTTTATCGACATGTTTTAATTTGTGCGTGAGTGTTTTTTGCAGCATACGGGTATTACAATGTAATAGGCCTACAAGTGCGGTCGATCTCAACAGACACGCGACAACAACAAAGAAAGTTACAGAGGATTGATTGTCTACACAGCAGTAAATATAACACATAACTACATAAAGACTAGCAGGATAAAGCACCTGCTGTCACTCGTCGACTGACTACTGTAGCTGCTCATGTCCCATCGAGTGCATGCTGTGAGATGGCTATTTCTTTCAATGCAGATCTAGACTACCCAAAATAAGTGATAGGCTATTTGTGCGTTTTATTTACCTTGATTGTGGACTGATGGGCTGTGTCACTCTGAATAGGGCAGATGAGGCGGCGGATAAACTACATGACCCTGAATGATGACAGACCGTGGGTCAGGAAATGCTGAACTAGATGTCGTCGCTTATCAATACTGTGTGTGCTGATAGGCTCTGACCCTCAGCTCATTCTTCATCTGACACACGTATTGTTTGCGACATCTCACACAGAAGGCACAGATACAGTTAACAGTCGAGTGGGTCAGAGGTTGAGTGTTTTTAAAGATTTGTTTATTAACCCTCTGAGGTCTGAGCTGTTTTCTGGGCCCTGGAGGTGTTCTGACATGCTCTGACATTTCTGGTTATTTCTGTTACTTGTGACATTTTCATGGCTAAAGTCTAATTAAACTGTATTCAGCACAAACTCTGCTACAATAATATATCAGCAGCATGTATGTAAAAGTTTGTAGTTTTGAGACAATGACATTTATGCGTGGTTTTTGAAAATACAAAAAAAAATTCTCACTGAAATAAGGCCATGAAACCCATACTGATTATTTCTTCACAAGACTTTTGAAAATTGTATGACGTAGCCTAGAATATTTGCTGCAAAACTATGTGAAAATCACTCTGACTGCTCATTCAGATAAGACAATATATTGATTTAAAAATTTTACGACGTGTTTTGTGTGAAAAAGCTCTATGCGGGAGCTCATTAATATGTAAGCTTTTCTCACCTGAGAAAGACAAAGAACCTCCCCTAACGGCCCTATTAGGAGCTATCAGGCCCTATCATTCTGAGCAACCTTGCACAATACTGTAAATGAGGAGATTTAAAAAAGAATGGCTTTTAAATTGTTTGGATTTATTTACAACACAACATAATCCAAAGATACACAACAAATGCCAAAAAAGCACTTCAAAGACAGAGACCTTTGTGCCATTCCTAAAAACATTGTACATACCTTTCATTTCCAAGATTTTCACTTTACCATGTTCACGTACTGAGACTCATGTGAATGTTGAAGTCCTCAGTGGCATCTGGGCCCTGAAAAAAAAAGTGAACATACTGATATCAAGAGAAAGGCCTGCACGATTTTGGAAATAAATATTAGATTTTTCTGGTTAAAATTGCTTTTTAAAATTCCTTTTTAAAATTCACAGAATACACACACGTTTCCAACGATATATAATATAATGAACACCAGGTTTGTTGTGTCTTGTAGGCATAAGGTATATGCACAGTGCGGATAAAATAATAATAACAAATAGCAGCCTATAAATCTTCCAAAAGATTTCAGTAACAACTAAGCTAGAGAAAAATATATTGATTATCATGTTACTTCAAATGTTTCCATCCATTATGATGATATGAAATGAGATAATAATAAAAACATGAAGCCGTTTGGTGTGTTTTGCTTTCATCCAAAATATGATACATTCAAACGCGATCACGCTCAAATATAAAACATTATGGTTACCATAAACATATCTATGTTTGAGCAGATATCCACAAACACAGTAAACACGGGTCTAAATATTATAATATTCCCCATATATCTAGCAACAGTTCAACTGCAACGTGACATTTATGCAACAATAACAAACTAGGCTATGTAAGAATTTCTTACCTTAGGCTACATCTTTCTTGTCTTCAAATCGCGTTCTTCTTCTGAGGTAGCCTAAATCCAATGTAAGCTCAGGCACGTCTTTCAAACTCGACGAAAAGTGAAGTGAAGTGTTTTGTTGTTGAGGTAATGAGCGAGTTCGCGCTCCATGTGGAGATTTGCATGTGAATATCTTTTGCGCGAGTAGGCGTGGCCAAATTAACTGTAATGAGCAAGCGTTTGAGAAGCTGGACATCTTGTTGGTTTTATACAAATTACTTAAACAGAGAATATTTGTTTTCGTTCTGAATCCGATTATTTAAAAGTACACACTTAAATGTTTATAAAGGTATATGGCTCATAAATGTGTGACAAGTATTCGCTGAGTTTTGTTTCAGTTTATAGACGTGCTCAAGAAAAAAAAGTTCACCGCGACGGAGAGGCAGAACGCACACCCTGTTTATTTTCTTTATTTTACAAAAGCACAATGTTTTGATTTGATTGTAAGTGGACACATACAAAAGGAGAAATATCACAGATTCTTTTTTTATATTTCTTTTTTCTGTATGACCATAAATGACGGAGTAATTTAAGTTTATAGTGCTACAATGTGGAGAAAATCCGGCAAAACGCGCCGGCGCGTTTGTCGACCTCAGAGGGTTAAATCTGCTCATCACCCATTTGGTTTGTATGAAGTACTTACAACGAAGTCTAACTGTCCTGATTCTTCAAATTTGGGTCCCTTGTAAGAGACCACATCCAGAAAGTTGACCTCTGACCTGTCCATACTGTATTTGACTCTAATGGATTCCTGATGTGAATTCAGGTGGGCGATAAAGGTGAGGAATTCGTCCTCCGAATGGGTCCAGATGCCCCAGATGTCATCCAAGAACCCAAAGTGGATGAATGGTTTCAGGGCAGAAGCTGCAAGAGCCGTTTGCTCCCAGTCTGCCATGAAAACGTTCACATACGATGGGGCGAACTTCTTCCCCATAGCTGTCCCCTTCACCTGTATAAACTGCTTTTAGGCCGGTGGGGGTGTCAATATTATTGTACAAGCTATCAATGTCAATGGTAAATAGAAATGGGTTAGAGTTAGGTTTTTAAGGGATATTACAACAGCCCATCCCCCTCCTGGTTTCTCAAAAGGGTTCAGGGACTGAGGATATGCACTGGCCGACGCTTGTCTGACTACCTAGTCGGGCTAAACTTCAGGACTATAATGGGAGATCTCTGCCTCCCCTGTGGGTATCCAATCACCAGGCTTTTGTGATTCTACCACTGGACCAAGTATGGACCCCATTACACTTGGACAAGGGTCCCACTTGATCCCATAGTTTTTATCTGACTCAGTTTATTAAGGAACCACTATGGGTCGCTACTGAGTCACTATGGGTAACTTAGAGCAGGAAAAATAGATAGATGCTACCTCAGAATCGAAAAAAGATTCTATGTGCTAACCACAGAACTCCTTTTGGTTAGGGCAGAACAATAGTAATAGGTAAACTACACGCTATCCACATGAATCCAGTTACGGACAAGTAAAAAGAAGCCTCCCTTGGTACAACTCAAACTTCCTGCTCCCTCTAAACTCGTGTGAGAGGGAAATATTCAAGACACTCTCGTCAGTGATGTACCTCAGGCTCCTTGGGTGTTTCGGCTCTTTAAACACCAGACACCCTCCTCTGAGGCGGCCTATCCTGGATGATCAGCCCAGGACGAGTGTCTCATAGCCAATTTCTAATCGAACTAGACCAGATCCTCAAAACCACTGTGATTGGGTTCTGGTTATAAGATCCCCTCTTTTTTTTCCGGGGATCCAAACTAATCATCCTTTCTTCTAAAACCAACTGCTGACCCTGCTGTTCTCCGAATTGGAACTACCAGGTAAAAACATGGGTAACTTCTTCTGAAATTAACTGCTGTCTTTTTTGCAAATTACAGGACAACTGCTCCAAATTGGAACTACCCGGTAAGAACATGGAACCGCTACCTGTACTGATCCCCAAATTGGAACTACCAGGTAAGAACATGGGTAACTTCTGAAATTAACCGCTGTCTTTTTTTGCAAATTACAGGACCACTGCTCCAAATTGGAACTACCAGGTAAGAACATGGGTAACTTCTTCTGAAATTAATTGCTGTCTTTTTTGCAGATTACAGGACCACTGCCCCAAATTGGAACTACCAGGTAAGAACATGGATAACCTCTTCTGAAATTAACTGCTGTCTTTTTTGCAAATTACAAGACCACTGCTCCAAATTGGAACTACCAGGTAAGAACATGGAACTGCTACCTGTACTGATCTCCAAATCGGAACTACCAGGTAAGAACATGGAACTGCTACCTGTACTGATCTCCAAATTGGAACTACCAGGTAAGAACATGGGTAACTTCTTCTGAAATTAACTGCTGTCTTTTTTGCAGATTACAGGACCACTGCTCCAAATTGGAACTACCAGGTAAGAACATGGATAACTTCTTCTGAAATTAACTGCTGTCTTTTTTGCAAATTACAGGACCACTGCTCCAAATTGGAACTACCAGGTAAGAACATGGAACTGCTACCCGTACTGATCTCCAAATTGGAACTACCAGGTAAAAACAAGAATAGTTTCTCCCGAATCTTAACCTGGTTAAAAAGGACTCATAATGGGGCGGACCTCGAAATTGGCGGATGCGGGGCATCAACCTTCTACCAGTTTCTTGCCCTAAGAGCCAGGACGAACCAAACCGACATCATCCCATTACGGGACAACCGCTGGTAGCCCTGACTCCTGAATTGGAGTACCAGGTAAGATAATTCACCCCCAAGCCGACTGCTAGCCTCCAAACTACCAAGTATACACATGCTTCACGTCGCAAATAACTTCCCAGTCTCTCAACCTGGTCAAAAGAAAGCTCACAATGAAGCGGGGTCGAAACTGGCGGATGAGGAGCATCAAGCTTCTACCAGTCTTTTGCCCTAAGAGTCAAGACAAACCAAACCGACATCGTCCCACTAAAGGACAACCGCTGGTCGTGTTGACTCCTGAATTGGAGCTCCAGGTAGGAGATTTCCCCCCTCTATCATAACCAAAAACGATGCCACAATCAGTGTGTAAGCATGTTGTTGCAGGATGTGCTGTTGCATGGAAGGCGCTAACCACCCATAGAAAATTGGGCACCATTTAAGACCTGTTCGCCCCAGGTCACCGACCCTGCAGTGCTGTCCAAGTGGACCCAGGGGGGCTGGATACTTACCGCCCTCCCAAGCAACCCTTCGTTAACACCGCAAGGTATCCAGGTTACTCGAGAAAAGCCTGCGAGGAATGGTCTACTTCTGGGGCCCTTTGTCAGCCTTGCTGACTTAACTCAAGAAATCCTGCCCGAGAAGTCCCCAAATAGCAATGAATTGCCACCAGGTTCCTCTCAACGGCAAGATCCCATACACCTCACATCAAGGTCAAAAGATTGGCGGATGCACATTTCTGCACACCAAGCTTCTACCAACCTCTTCCCCGGAGAGAGAGTGTGTGTGTGAAGGGAGAGTCAGCTGAACAGATCAAAATCCTTACCAACAGGACGAATCCGTCAATCGCTAATACCACCAGATGGCGCGTCTCTGATATCTACCTTTCTGATATGGTTACCTCGACCGTGGTAACTTCCAAAAATTATAATTATTCCCAGTTCTTGCTCCAAAACCGATTTACTTTGACCATCCCCACCAGAAATGAAGTTAAACGGTCCCTTTAATAAGCACTCGCTCCAGGAAAGAACCACTTCTCTCCTCCTGAATTTTTAGCGAAACACGATTTTTTCAAAAAAACGTTTTTCAGAAAAAACGTTTCTTTTCAAAAAAAACCTAAACCCATGCAATAGGTTTAACTTGTGCCGCTGCTTTCTTAAAGGATAGGCGCAGGCCCAATTCCAACTTGATAGAGCAAGGCCAAATACAATCAGGGTGGTTTTAGAGAAGGATAGATGTAGGCCCAAATCCAAATTGGATAGAACAAGGCCAAATCCAATCAGGTGTATTATCCATAGGTTTGAGATGGGTAGGTTTAGAGAAGGATAGATTTAGGCCCAGATCCAAATTGATAGAGTAAGGCCAAACACCATCAGGTGTATTATCCAAAGGGTTGAGATGGGTAGAGAAAGGATGGATTTAGGCCCGGATCCAAATTGATAGAGTAAGGCCAAACACCATCAGGTGTATTATCCATAGAGTTGAGATGGGTAGGCCCAGATCCCCATTGATAGAGCAAGGCCAGACACAATCAGGTTATTATCCATTGGGATGGGTAGATTTTTAGGGAAAGAATAGTTGCCAGCCTAGATCCCCCTAGATAGGTTTTAGGGAAAGGATAGGTGTAAGCCCAGACCCCTCTGGGTAGGTGTTAGGGAAAGGATGGGTGTAAGCCCAGATCCCTCTGGGTAGGTGTTAGGGAAAGGATGGGTGTAAGCCTAGATCCCTCTGGGTAGGTGTTAGGGAAAGGATGGGTGTAAGCCCAGATCCCTCTGGGTAGGTGTTAGGGAAAGGATGGGTGTAAGCCCAGATCCCTCTGGGTAGGTGTAAGGGAAACTAGGTAGTTCGTGGGAATTTGCCCATTCATTTAAGTTGCCATTGTCGGCCTAGGCACTCCGATGTCCGCGTGCTCGAAATGGACGACACGAGCTGCTTAACCTAATGGTGAGTTGGACGTTTTCTAAAATCGCATATAAAGTGGCCCAAATTACCATAAATTAACATAGGCCCTGTGTGGACGCCTCTGGGGGTGCCAGCGCACTACGGGGAGGTCCACCAAGTGCTTATGGGGTCCGACAACGACCTACTCTTCACCATAGTCCTCCTCAGTGCCACGAAGCCCCTATTTGGACCCCTGACCACCTATTCTCTTCTTCATTGCCACAAAGTGCCTATGGGGTCCCCTGACCACCTAAACTTCACCATAGTCTTCCTCATTGTCCACGAAGCGCCTATTTTGATCCCTAACCACCTATCCTCTTCTTCATTGCCACGAAGTGCCTATGGGGTCCCCTGACCACCTAAACTTCACCATAGTCTTCCTCATTGTCCACGAAGCGCCTATTTTGACCCCTAACCACCTATCCTCTTCTTCATTGCCATGAAGTGCCTATGGGGTCCCCTGACCACCTAAACTTCACCATAGTCTTCCTCGTTGTCCACGAAGCGCCTATTTTGACCCCTAACCACCTATCCTCTTCTTCATTGCCACGAAGTGCCTATGGGGTCCCCTGACCACCTAAACTTCACCATAGTCTTCCTCGTTGACCACGAAGCGCCTATTTTGACCCCTAACCACCTATCCTCTTCTTCACTGCCACAAAGTGCCTATGGGGTCCCCTGACCACCTAACCCTCACCATAGTCTTCCTCATAGTCCAAAAAGGGCCTATTTTGACCCCTAACCACCAAGTGTTTTTTTGTGAGTGTGTGTAGACGTTCCCCTCTCGGTATGTTTGTGGGGGCCGTGTGACGCAGCTTTCTGTGAAGTTTCGGGCCCCTAGCACCTCCAGGGGCCAAACGAGGTCCGGTGTGGTCCGATCGCCCCGAAATCGACACACACGTCCCGTCACGGGCCCCTGGGACGGTGTCCAGAGTTCCGTGTCCCTCTGACCTTTTTTCGAGCTAATTGGCCACCAACAGCCCTATGGAATAAGTTGCACGTGGGACGTTACTTAAACAGGGACCAAAAGGGGTCAAAAGGTCGCAGCGACCCCAAAATCGACACGGTGCTAGTCCAGGGGCCCCCGGTTCTAGATCATGGGTCGCGGGGTTCTAGATCGGTTCTAAGTATATAGAACCCTAGAACCGATCAGGGTATATCAGTCCATGAGTTATCTATGAGTGCAAGTGGCCTGTGAGAGAAACTTGAACGAGGGTTGCATAAAATTTAGCCCTGAGTTCTAGAGACTCGTCCTCCTGATATGTTGTTCGGGGGCCCGAGAACTACCGGCACGCAGTGTTTGGGGCCCGTGGGACCTCCGGGGGCCGAACAGGGGCCACTGACACTTGCAACTTATCCCATTCATTTTCATAGGTGTTTGGTGGACGGTGTGACAGAAAGGTCCGATCGGCCCGAAATTGACATGTGCGTCCCGTCACGGGCCCCTGGGACGGGTTCTAGAGTTCTGTGTCCCTCTGACCTTTTTTCACGCTAATTGGCCACCAACAGCCCAATGGAATAAGTTGCACGTGGGACGACACATAAACAGGGGCCAAAAGGGGTCGAAAGGTCGCAGCGACCCCAAATCCGACACGGTGCTAGTCCAGGGGCCCCCGGTTCTAGATCACGGGTCGCGGGGTTCTAGATCGGTTCTAAGTGTGTGTTTCAGCACAACGGTTTGAGGGAAACGCCCGATCGTCCCGAAACTGACATATGCGTCCCGTCACGGGCCCCTGGGACGGGTTCTAGAGTTCCGTGTCCCCGTCCGCTCGTTTGGCCGAAAAAAAGACCCCCTTGACCAGGAAGTGCCTGTGAAGTTTGAACTGAATAAGTTGCACGTGGGAGGGCGGAAACACAGGGGTCGAAAGGTCGCAGCGCCTCCAAATTCGCCACCCTGGTAGTCGAGGGGCCCCCGGTTCTAGATCCCGGATCGCAGGGTTCTAGATCGGTTCCAAGTGTGTCTTTTTGCAGTGCGAAATTCTCCTCCCTTTGGTTCACTCTGACCATATGTCTGTCTGTGTGTGCAAGAGGGCCTGCATTAATTGGACCATGTGCTTCGTGAAAGGTGGACAGAAAGGTCCGATCGGCCCGAAATCGACGTATGCGTCCCGTCACGGGCCCCTGGGACGGGTTCTAGAGTTCCGTGTCCCTCGGACCTTTTTTCGCGCTAATTGGCCACCAACAGCCCTATGGAATAAGTTGCACGTGGGACGTCACATAAACAGGGGCCAAAAGGGGTCGAAAGGTCGCAGCGACCCCAAATTCGACACGGTGCTAGTCCAGGGGCCCCCGGTTCTAGATCATGGGTCGTGGGGTTCTAGATCGGTTCTAAGTGTGTGTTTCAGCACAACGGTTTGAAGGAAACGCCCGATCGGCCCGAAACTGACATATGCGTCCCGCCACGGGCCCCTGGGACGGGTTCTAGAGTTCCGTGTCCCTCTGACCTTTTTTCGCGCTAATTGGCCACCAACAGCCCAATGGAATAAGTTGCACGTGGGACGTCACTTAAACAGGGACCAAAAGGGGTCAAAAGGTCGCAGCGACCCCAAATTCGACGCAGCGCTAGTCCAGGGGCCCCCGGTTCTAGATCATGGGTCGTGGGGTTCTAGATCGGTTCTAAGTATATAGAACCCTAGAACCGAACCAGGTATATCAGTCTATGAGTTATCTATGAGCACTGCAAAAACTCAAAATCTTGCCAAGTATATTTTTCTAATTTCTAGTCAAAATATCTCATCACACTTAATATAAGACAAAATCACCTAAAGACCAAGATTTAAGTGAGATAAAGGAGCTTGTTTTTAGACAGTGCATCTTGAATATCTTGTTAAGTGAATCTGTCTTGAAAATATCTTGTTTTGAGTCATATCTCAGATGAAACAAGCTTTTTTGACATGTCATAAGGTTTTTAAGCTGCTGTGTTATTTGTTAAAGATGAATCATCTTGTTTCAAGAAATAGACTTGACTTGAATTGAGACAACAAATCTGCTTTATTGAAAACTGCATGGTCAACATGCCCAACTCACAACAACTCACAATGCAGAGTACAGTGTGGCTATTTTTCTTACATTTGCATCAAACCATGTCCATGTGATATGACAGTGGCAAAAGCTGGAATTATGTTTCCTTCTCTGTTCTGTTGCACTCTGGACATACTGCAAGTAAAAATTAGTAAAAATTAAAGTAAATATTAATGCTGTCATCAATTGTTTGTAGTGCTTAAAAAATACATTGCGCCCAAATACCCACTGTAACGTACGGACAGAGGCAGTCGGATCCATGTGCAGCACTTTATTTCAGCTCAAACACAAGCAGATATAAACTCAGGCATACGGTTAAACAAGGGGCAAACCAGTAACTCGTAGTGAAAACAGGCTTAGGTCGAGGCAGGCAGCACAGGTTCATGAACAGTCCAGAAAGCAGGCAAGGGTCAAGAGTCCAGAGAAACACAGAATACTAAAACAGGGAACAAAGCTCAGAGATGTACGCTTACAGTGTAACAAGACTTCGCAAAGGACACAAAGGAAAACCAAGGCTTAAATCAGAGAAGCTAACAAGCATAAACTAAAACAGGTGAAAGACATAAAGCATAATCAGTCCAGGTAAAGCCATAAGATGAAATGATAAATAGAGAAGGAGTGCACTCCAGCCGCTGATTGTCACACCCACACTCAATACATACTCAAGAATTATGTTTAATGATGTCTGTGAGATCATACTTCAGTGAAATGTACTTGCTATTATTAAAGTTTACATAGTGGTATGGTGTATAATCAACAAGCTTTTCAGCATCCATGAAAATATTGGCTTGAGCTAGATCGGGAACTTCTACCTCATAAGCTAAATAATGATCATTCCACCCAACTGTAGAGAGAGGTTGGCATTCAAAACAATACACTGACGCATTTAAAATATAAATGTTTTTTACAAGTGAAAACTCTGGAGTATCATTGATGACATTAGAAATAACCAAAGATTTTCCACATGTATGCTTATTACCATGTTGCGTAATCCACTTTACAGAAACTATATGTTCCACGTGCTCTATTCCTAAGAAGTCTTTAATCTTTCCTTCTACATAATGAACATTTTTCACCTCAGAGGCTGGGCCCATGTCAACTTCACTTGAACAAATTGGATGTTTCTCAAGCACATTCTGACTACATTCATAAAGTTGGTTGTGCTTCACAAGAGACTTACAGATATTTTTAAAACTACTTTTCAAAGCCCACTGCTTAAAAAAGCAATGCTTTGACTCAAAGCGCATACACATATGCCTCACTGTAGGACCAAGTGCCTTAATTTGAGAAGGAAGATGCAGCAAGTAATGCTGTTTAGGTATAATATTTGCATCTGGAAACAGTTGTTTGAAATGTTTTAAATGGTGCTCTATTAAAAGCTTAAGCCTTGAAAGAGTTGAGAGAGCAATAATAGGTGAAAAAAGAATTTTGACTATCTCTAACAACTTAAGTAGCATTTGTGTGTAATCATTTTCTCCAAGTTTGTCAATGAGAAATGGCAGGATCTTTAACAAAACCAGCATCTGCCCAGCTGACTGTTTCAATTTATTGTCATTTGATGATAGTGTATTGACAGATATGGGGCAAGGCTTATCCCTTGCATCCACAGGAGAATAAGGGAAGCAAATAATTGCACTGTTGAACGCGTCCAAGTCCATATGCCCTGAAAGCACAAGATGCTTTAAAACACATTTGATTTCATATGGGGCAACGCCTTCGAGAATGACATGCATGATGTCCTGTGGGGTTTGATTGATTATATCAAAGTGAGGAAATTCTGTTAATTTGCTTCTCCTGTTTATGCCATATGTCATTTTAAGATTGTCTTTCAGAAAGTCAGTATTTGCCTTTTCAATGTCATTGCATTGCCTGTTATGACTTGCCATAGTCCTCTTAACAAACAAATCTTCATTAAATTGCTCCTGCATGTCTTCAAAGTTGCATTCGCAGTGCCTGCATTTACTGTAGGCAAATCCCACTCCTATCTTAAATCCAGCCACTTCATGCTGAGCTAGAGTGTCTCCGCACACAGACATAAGTGCCCCATAGATTGTCCTCTCACCATTTGCAGTGACAACCTGGACACCATCATACAGCTCAGTTAAGTCACGGTTAATCCTCTCAAATATCTCATCAATACCACAATGGGAAAGATCTTTTGATTTTACCATGGCAAGCAGACGAATGGCAGCAAGTCTTGATCGGTATTTAGGGTTGATGTTACCTAAGGTGTAATAAATCAATAACAATTTGTTTTTGTTTGCCCGAGATCCAAGAGGATTGCATAGCTCAATTTCATCTGTATATAAAATCAACTGCAATGCTGTGGGAAATTTCAAAAACAGTGGGTGCGACTTAAAAATGTCTCCATCAATGAAATCATGAAAAAATCCATCCTTGCATGTCTGTGGCCTGTTGTCAATCATTGCAATTATTCTTGGATGTGATAGCAGCTGCTCCAAACTTTTCACCAACGGTATATAATGAAAAAAATGGTCCTTAATAGTAAGAACTCTGGAGTCTCCATTTTTCACATAACATACTGTTTGTTTTGCGACAAGAATCTCTGGTTCAACTGGTACTAACAGTTCTTTGATGGTCTTATCCTGCAAATGGGTGGAAGCAATTTGACAGAAAGGGTCAACAAACTGGTCAAATATCCCCATTGCATCACTCTTTAGTTGATCCAGGTCTCCAGAATGTCTCTCAATCATGTCGCTCATTTGCTGTTTTAGGTGCTCCAATAATGCGGCCTGATATTGCTGGACTCCACTCACCATTTGGTTAACAGCTCTCTGCGGAGTAGAAAACAAACAAACAAAAAAATATACATTATAAAATGCAGTCAACATGGAAACTCAGACACTTTTTTTTTTTAAGTAACCCTTTAATTACATACTGTATTGTTAGTGACATGCAATGATCAAAATAGGCTATTTACAGCAAAACTATCATGAAATAATATTGGCTTCTGCAGCTTTAAGACCTTGTTTACACTTGGTCTTAAAATGCATTTTGAGCAATAGGATAAGGTGGACAGTGCTAAATAAAAGTGTAAGTGCTGGGTTTATTATGTAGTCTTCATTCTTAGCTCATGCTCAACAAATGTAGTGGATGGGCAGATTTTGTAAGCAATATATAGCGGGGAAGTGAGAGCCGATCACAAATGTTCACTGAGGCCGTACAAAAAACAACTGCAGTACAATGAAGTACAACTGCAGTAAAACTGCAGTTCAAAGCAGTATAATTAAACACAGCCATAGATTTGCAGTATAATAACAGTACAACTGCAGTACATTAAAGTTCAACAGCAGTAAAACTACAGTACCTGTTAGTAAAGCTGCAGTAAAATGAAGTACAACTGTAGTTTTGTAATATAATGAAGTACTGGAATGCATGTATAAACCTACCACTCATTCTACATTACTGCAGCTGTGGTTACAATAGGCTACTACTGGTCAGCAAGTAAAAGCATAAATTACCTGTGTCAGTCGATGGGCTTCTCTGGCTTGAAGAAGAAATCCAGTTGCATGTTTAGAAAGACCAACGTCCATACGACCCTCTCCATCTTCTTGGAATCCACTCTGAAAGAAATTAACAACAAACCTATTGAAACAGGGAAAATATTGTCATTTGTAGGTAGCACTACCAGACAATCTGACAACTACCTGGGTAAGCTAGCTAGCTAGATTTCTTCTTATAAAAAGGTACAAGATGGGTGTATTTTTACTGATTGGTGTATTTATTTATATATTTTTATTATTAGAGTATGTAAAATAACAACAATAAAAACAAAACAGTACTACAAAAAACAATGACTTTGACAGCATCAGAAAAAAAATCAGAAATCAGAAAAAAAATCTGTCCTTCATGAGTGTTAAGATTGACACATATACTAAACTGTATCCCTTCACCTGCTCTCTTACCAAAAATGAAAATTCTGTCAGTAATTACTCACCCTCATGTTGTTCCAACCGCGTAAGACCTTCGTTCATCTTCGGAACACAAATTAAAATATTTTTGATGAAATCTGAGCCTTGTCTCACTCCTCCATAGGCTTCTAGGTGGCCCAAACTTGCTGGCCCAGAAAAGTTATTAAAGAGATTGTTAATATAGTCCAAGTGACTACAGTGGCTCAATCTATCAAGATATCAAGCGACGAGAATACTTTTTGTGCGCAAAAACAAACAAAAATAACGACTTTATTCCACTATTCATTTCCTTCTCTCTGGACGTCTTTTTTTATTTATTTATTTTTTTTTTTTTATTAAATGCCATTCACATACAAATGATAGATTTTAACAAAAAAGATATAAACAATATTCCAATTTCAACATTACAACAAAAAATAAATAAATAAAATATAGTACAAATTATAATAAATTACACAATTAAAGAAAAAGAAATAAATAAAAGACAAAAAGAAAAAAAAGTATGAGATTGTCAAATAAATAACCTAAAAGCTTCACACAAAGACCTAGTACGTTTCGCTTTGCTGTTTTTCAACCCAAGTAGTAACTCAATATAACTCTTCATTTCTATCCGAAACAACAGAAAATTGGGTTTTTCTTTAGCCCATTTTCGCTTATGAATATGGTATTTACCCATTATCATACAGAGATTAATAATGAATGCCACATCTGGTGACAGTCTTTGTCCATTAAAATAAAAAAAAACATCTTTTTCAGAAAAACAAACTTTCATCCCTAAACATTTATAAAGAAAACATTCCAAATCTACCCAAAACATTCTGCTGTAAATGCAACTAAAAAATAAATGGACAGCACTTTCCTCCTCAGTGCCACAGAAATCACATTCAACATCTACATCAGCTCGAAACCGAAGAAAAAGAGTTTTAACTGGGTACACCAGATGAAGTATCTTAAAGTGTACTTCTCTCACCTTATTTGTTATGCAATATTTTTTTGGCAACAGCCATGCATATTTCCAGTCAATGCACTCAACTTTAGAAAGCCAGTATGTTTTAGAAGGTCTCTCTGGACGTCTAGTTGGTTCTCACTTAATGTTTTTGCGCAGTTTTTCCCTGTGTTACACGTCACCACGCAGGCCGACGCTGGTCATGTGTGTGATGCGTGTGACGTACAACACAGACGCGCTGCGCAAAAACACTACGAGGCCCAGAGAGAAGGAAATGAATACTGGAATAAAGTCGTTATTTTTGTTTGTTTTTGCGCACAAAGTATTCTCGTCGCTTGATATACTTAAGATTGAGCCACTGGAGTCACTTGGACTATATTAACGATCTCTTTAATAACTTTTCTGGGCCAGCAAGTTCGGGCCACCTAACTTAGCAGCCTATGGAGGAGTGAGACAACGCTCAGATTTCATCAAAAAATATCTTAATTTGTGTTCAGAAGATGAACGAAGGTCTTACGCGGTTGGAACAACATGAGGATGAGTAATTACTGACAGAATTTTCATTTTTGGGTGAACTAACCCTTGAACTTGTATTGTTACGTTAAATTTTAGTTTGTGTAATGACTTACCGCTGGAATGACGATGCTTGAAACCTCCGCTTCAGCCACAGGGATTGAATTAGTTTGGTCGGTTGGGCCTGTCCTTTCACCTGCTCCAGGTAAAACGTGGCGAGTCGGTCCTTCCTCCTCCGTCGCTTCAACTTGAAGAAGATGATGCGCGTGTGTTCGCTTCACGTGATAGTAGAAAGAGTTATACACCCTGTACTCACTCGGACAGCCATCAATCCCGCACACGACGCGAAAGTCAGGGCTGCGACTGTGCATGGTGTTAATGTGACTCAAAAGTTGTTTCAGAGTCAGTGCCACAAATATGTAGCATATGAAGCAACGCCAAATCATGTTGAAAGCAAAGACAAGCAAGAGGCAAGAGGACGGTAAAACAACTGGTCAAAGGTCGCAAGACTGCCGTAAAAACTCGTTACTATGGTTACACCCGCCAGCCACCTGCTGCAAATGAGAATGTGGGCGTAAACTAATCATACTGGAAAATAACGGACCGATTTGAACTTGGATTGAGTCTTCAGTCTTGACGTGTTTCATTGCAAGTAAGTTGTATTCAGTGCTCATTCTTTGTAGTTCACATTGCACACCATTTGAATGTTGTCGACGTTTAAATGTGTTTTCAATGTTTATTGTGTATCGTTGCAGCCGAACAGAGACAGCGAGGCGGGCTAACGTTAAGTTAGCGGAGCTAAAAGCTATTGCGACATGGAAGAATTGGATGATGTCGCAGTGTCGATTTTAAGGGGTAATGTATGCAAATGTTATTATTTATCATACGTACAAATGCTGATGAGCTGTTGGATAATGTTTTATATTGTATCAAAGTGAATTTTCCCCTCCCGTTTCTCGCGCAATTTTGTTCCCGCTAAATTCATAAACTAGTCAACTGTTAATTTAAATTAATAAACTAATTATATAAAACTATTGTCAATGCACTACAAATAAACTGGTTATATGCCTTTACTTTATTAATACAACTTATTTAAAAAATACAAGGCATGAGACATTTATTTTCATTTGGTGGTTAACGTTACAGCCTGAGACATGCACAATAATAAAAAAAAAATTGCCTTATGCATTTTTGTTTTGCTTTTCCCTCCATTTTACCGAACTCGTACAGAACCGTGATGTCTGAACTGAGGTAATGTTAACTTGTGAACCGAACCGTGACTCCTGTGTACCGTTCCACCCCTACTAGCTTCCTAATTTGAATGAAGTGTCAATTTTGAATGGCGCTTTTCCATTACCAGTAAGTTACCAGCTCGACTCGGCTCGGCTCGCTTTTCGCTCCGTTTTCCATTGCAGATAGTACCTCCACAATACATAGTTCCCACATGACGTCACAACATACGGGCATTTGCCGACCCGGCGCCATTTCTGAGGGCAAAACTTTAGAAGAACAAGCTGAAACGAGTTAATTTCGTGATAAAAAGTGAAAATGGTAATCTCCTGCTGGGTCAATGGATGTTCAAATCGTGCCGGAGGTTCAGTTAAATTTGGATTTTACAGTATACCCGTCATTAGACTTCATGAATGTGACAAGACGAAGCTTTTGTCAGAACAACGATGGAGGTTATGGCTGGCGAGGATAAACAGGAAAGAAACTCCCTCAAAACACGCAATAATTTGTTGTTTTTTATTGCGAGTGTACACAAATATAAGTTAACACTTTGCAGTTTGAATGATGTCCTGTACAAAATGACGAGGTATTAAAAACATACAAAAACAACATTGTTTCCACTGTTCGATCGCGCCCGCGACTCTCTCTCACTCACACACACACACTTCAGCCTTGCAATCTCAGATTATGTCCCTAAAGAACCCTTCTTATACGGTCTATGTAAAGAACCCGCTTATAAAGTAGTTCCGCATTAACTGTTACATTAATTTGCACGCGATTAACGTTATATTTATTTTCATACCGTGTAAATTATATACATATTCATGCACATATTTTCAGGCTCGGAATTGCTTACATGTTAAAACTCCTAGCCAATACCAGATAATGGTAACGTTACACATGGATAATACTGTATCTGAGCCAAAGCAGTAAAATCAGTGCTCAGTTTTTAGCGCATACGGATCAACACCATTTATGACTGAAATTTTCGCATTGTACCTCTCTCTGTCTTGTGTTAATAGAGTGTCTTTATAATCTCTGTCACTTTGTCTCTTCATGCTTTTCGTAACATTATAAATAGGAAGAAATCTTCGAAATTTGCTTGTAAAACCTTGTAAACACAGCAGCTTATGCCCTCAAAGATGGCGTCTCCGGGGAGGTCACGTGACATTACTTGGCCTGTGGGAACTATGTATAGTAACGTTACCTGGTCGTGATAGCGATGCCGCAGGAAACTGCAGAGACCGCGACACACCCCCGCTACCCACACACACAGGACAAAGGAGGAAATCGAGTGTATGCTGTTTTTCGATGTTTTTGTTTTTTCTGTTTTTTATTCAGGATACTCCGTCTGGCGCGTGCAATGATGACGCAGTGAATAGTGCATTCTTTAATCTAATCAGCAGTCTGCCGTGTTTTCACGTCACATTTTAGTATTGCCTCAGCCCGGTTAGAACCTCGCCGGAAGTGGTACAAAAAAAAGTACCTGGAAGCGGGTACAGGTACAACTTTTACACAGTGGAAAACCAAACGGAGCCGAGGCGAGCTGGTACTGTGTAGTGGAAAAGCGCCATAATAGTCTCATGCTGTTTGATTTCTAGGGCACTGTTTCATCTTGCTATGTTTGTCTTTCAATGTTTTCATAGCTGCAAACATCACAGAGACAATGATGAGCACTCTGTCTCGTGAAGACTTGCGAGATCTTTTCCCAGGCCCAGAGAACTTTATACGGAGAAAAGCGGTCTGGCGTGCCTGTCATGGTGCCCCAGAGGAGGTCAGTTTTAAGTGGTTTAAACTAACCACCTATTTAAGTTGGCAGCAGCACATTGAGCTAACAGCACAGTGTTTTTGGAACAGACATGGTAGTCTACATGTGTGCTCAATTCAGTTTAGATTAATTAATAGGTGTTCAGTTAGTTGATGTTATCGATTTCACACACCTAAAATGGAACATCGCTTATTTTTACGTGTGCAAAGCTGTCAATGCTACACTGCATTTTGTGTTGACATGAAAAACAAAAATGTTGCTTTTTACATTAGTTCATTATCTTTTATTTTACAGGAGTCTGGCCAAGAACACTCAAAATTATCGGGCAGTTCCTCCTTTAATGCTTCACCCATGCGACAGACATCCACTCCTGTGAAAGCAAGTCCTGCAAAGTACACAACCCCTGAAAAGGTTGTGAAGTTATCCTTTCCAGAATATGTATTGCACACCGACACAGAACTTGAGCAAGTCCGACAACAGTACTTTGAGTTGTCGAAGAGAGGCGAACAGCGCGACTGCCAGATGTCAAAGGAGCTCAGATGCCGGCTCATTCGAAACACCATGACCAGTATGATTGCGATCCTGAGGGCAAAGGGGGATGGAGAATCACACAGATACCCATCAAAGCCAGAAATCACAGCAATGGCAAAGAGAATAGTACTGTACTACCCCATGCTGCAGGACCAAGGCCTCCATACATGGGTAAGTGAAATGCACCCAGTTTGATGACGTCTCATGTTCGACATTTTTAGCGATTTGAAAAATTGATTAAATGTCTTGTGCAGTTCACTGTGTACAGACAGCTTTACAAAAGATTGCAAAATGTGAGATCCCCCCAAAAAACAACTCCAGATGGGAGACATTCAAAGAGGTGAGCTGTAACTAATGATTATTTTCATCAAAGATTCATCTGTTAATCATTTTCAAGATTAATTGATTAGTTGTCTGGTCAATATAAAGTACAAGGTGATGTCCTCAATAGGGTTGGGAATCGTAAGAAATTTTCCGGTTCCGATTCCGGTTCCGGTTCCCATTCAATAAAAAATATTAAAACAACTAATAAAAAAAATAGTAGTAAGGGAAAAATCCACAATCCTTTTTGTGTTTATTTCTTATACTTGTCAAATGAGTTTAACAGACTGGTAATATCAACAAATTCAACATATTATTAAGAAATTTTTGCAAAAAAATATTATTTTTTCTGAAGGAAAATAAAAATGTCTGCATTCTCTAGAATAATTTGGGACCTCTCCTAGCTTATTGCATCTTCAGCAGTGGAGCATACCTCTCAGAAGGGGTAGAATATGCTTGAACACCCATGTAAGATGTGTGTAGAACAGATTATTTTTAAAATCGTTTTGAATGATTGATTCATAAAGACTTGTTTCATTACTGGATAAATCAGTGCTCTAGCGGTTAATAAACAGAACGGCATGCATCTTGCGGAAGAACATTTTAGCCAGAGCTACTTCTCTCTATTTATGTCTATGACGAGTCACGCAGGCACTGTACTCCTCCGCAGCGGCTGCGATCCGCCAGTCCGAGTATAAACGCTTATTGCAGGCTTAACGTAGTAATTCAGGATAAGACAAAAACACGGTTTGAAAAAAAAAAAAAGGCATTCATGATGCACTCGCTCATTGTATACATTTTGTAAATTCTGAACACAAAGAAGTTACGGACTGCGTCTTTATGAATGTTTTGAAGCATCAGATGTAATCGATACACTCGTTATCTGAAGGCAGCGACTTTCAAAAGGTGATTTACTCTATTTTGGTTGCTACCGTAGACATCAGTGTTTATACTCTAATTATAAACTTTTATCTCCGTACTTCAGTGATCATTTGAATATTTGTAATATAAATATTGATACTGTGTGATTGTAAAGCTGTTTCATATTGACAACTGGTTTCTCTGGGTAAACGACAGCGCAAACAGATTTGAATGTTCAGGGGTGAGTTTTTTGTAATTTAGGAATAAGATCGCGTGGGTGTTTGAATCGAGATCTTTTAAAGATTAACTTAATCGTGCAGCTCTACTGTCTTTAATTTTCTCTCTCTCTCTCTCTCTCTGCGTTGATATCTGACGCAAAACGTATTTGAGTAGCGCGAGGGCTTTTCAGTGCATTCATTACTATTTTAATATGAGGTGAGACGTTGCTATTAAAGGATAGGCTTCCAGCACTTCGCCCACCAGAACCGTTTTCGGAACCGAAACTTAGGAATTACGCACGGTTCCGGTATTTCAAAAACACTACCGGTTCTGGACAAGAACCGGTTCTCGGTTCCCAACCCTAGTCTCTCAAAAGTCTTGTTTAATCCATAACCCAAAGCTGATAATTTCACTGTCATAGAGGACTAAAGAAGCTAGAAAATATTCACATTTGAGAAGCTTAAATCATATTTGGACAAAAAAAAAAATTACTCAAAATGATCAGTCATGTCAATGTCCTGTCCTAGGTGATCTGTCTCTAGTGTCTCCTCACTTCCCGGTTTTAATGAGTGCTGTTAGTGTTTTACTACAAAGTAATTGCTTTGGATGTGTGTGGGGATATTGCTTTTTATTATGAAGCACTTTGTTACACTTTGTTTGTATGAAAAGTGCAATACAAATAAAGTCAGATGGATTAACTAATTGATTAACTGACTAATCTTTGCAGCTCTACAAAGAGGCGCTGTCTTGAGCAGTCAACAGACACGGATGAAATGGGTTCAAGTGAGTCAACAATCATTCTAGATCGGTCCACAGAAGGAAGTGGCAGCCCAGGCTCAGACGGTAAAGAAAGTGAGTTAGAAGGTGAGTTTCAACTTTGCATTTACATATTTGCCCTTGTGAGGTATTTATATTTTAGATAAACTAATAAACCCACTTTATTGGTCAAGATGACAGTCCTGACATGACAGAAGTAAAAGGCTTTAAAATTCACTTTAGAGAATAGGTATCTGCACAACATTTGTACTGTTTTATTATAAATTTATTAACATTATTGTAGAAATTAAGTTTTAACAGAAATCTGGTATCAATAAAAAGCTGGTATTATATCATTTTGAACAGTTGTGTACAGCAGCACCTTTTAGTATCAGTCTACTGTGCAACATTACTTTCTATAACCTCTCCAGCATAGCAAATAATGTTATGCATTTAAAACCCATATGTCTCATTAGTGGCATTTTGCTCTTTTTAATTGTATGTAATTTTTGGTTCCAAAAATACCGAAATGATCCTTAAAGAACTTGTCAGAAATATGTGTGTGTTATGTTTTGAAGGAAAAAGAAGATCCCAAAGCCTACCTGAAGAAGCACCCTCTACCCTGTCCAGTCCTGATGGTGAGTTCGTCCAACTGCCTCATGTGTGTAGTGGGGGTGTACTTGTGTGCCTACATGCAATTGTTTGTGATTGCATGACCATATGAGTTTCGAGCAAATAGTTCTCATGCATTATTATGCAAAAAAATAATAATAATAATTTATGGCATTTAAATGGTTAAAATTCCAAAAATAAATAGGCATTTGGTAGTTAGGATCAGGGCTGATATTTGTTAAAAGATTTCATTCCATTAAAACATTTAATATTAATGTATGATTTTTATGGCAGTTTTGAAATATTTTTTTCATGCAACAACATGAGGAATATTAATTATGTATTTTTGTGTCTTAGCTAACAAGTCTGCAGATGTTGACAGTTCAGACACCAGTCAAGCAACCTTGGCCAAGCATTACAAGACCCTACATTCTTTGTATAAAAGAAAAAATCCAAATCACCAGGATGTCTCTCATCTCTTGGATTTGGAATTTGTAGCCAGGAGAGCATTCATTGATTCAAATACCGTTCGCGAGGAGAACAGACACGAGAAGGTTCTAGAAGCATATCCTTGTTTCAAGGACGTTGGACATGTAAGTCATTATTGACTGCATGATTAAAACCATGGTATCACACACAATGTTTAAAATACCAGTTTCCTCTTAAATTATATTATTCAAATGTCTCTATTGGTATATTTTATATTTCATAGGTGATGGAGGAGCTTAAACGCATTCTGGATGCCGATAATACCAACTTCATCAATGAACTAAAGGGAAGATGGCATGACTTCTGCCAGAAGGTGCAGTTTTTCGGTGTGTGGAAAAAGGTGTTGAAACCCCCAATGGGAATGGACAAAGGTAGGTAATGCTGTTTTGGTGTTATTAGTGAATAGGGTTTAGGGTGGACCTTCAGGCATGTTGTCAAGTACATGAGCTAGTGTTTTGTTGTCCTTTTTCGTCTATGATGGCTATCCCATTATTTGCTGATTTCTTTATTTTTCAAGCATTGTGTCTGTTGTATACCTTTTATCAGATTTGACCTTGTGTAAGTAATGAATCACTTCCTGTACAGCTGAACAGGCTCTTGAAATCTTACGTGTGCTGCCATCACTGTTCCCCTCCACCTCTGCTCCTCCAAAGAGGGTACGAGATGCGAGTGAGGCTCTGGTGCATGTCCTCGAGGTGAGCCGTGTAAAATGATGTACGATCGTTTTGACTGCCGTATCGGAAAAAAATATAACTGAAGGTGCTGCCCTTGACGACTCCCAATGCATTTCCTATTCACGTACTGCATGTTCTAAGCCTTCAAAGACACCTAAACATTTGTTTTTAAAAAGAGGATTTTCACTGTGTAGATTTCTTGGCTGTCACAGTATGTAAAAAAATGGGTGCATTACATGGTAGCAGGTTTAATCACCCTAATGATAACCAAGCAAGACTAGCCATAGCCTTGTTTTTTACTTCTTTTGTAGACGTGTGTAAACAGTAAATGCATTGGGGATAGTTAAAAACAGCACTTTCAGATGGAGCTTTCTCAGTAACTTTGTGTTTGTAAACAACCCTCTACCCTAGGTTCCAAATGACCAAAATGCATTATCCTGACAGAAGGATGTTTGTGTTATCTGTTACAGGAAGGAGAAGATCCCAATTCCTACTTGAAGAAACGCCCTCTCTCCTGCCCAGTCCTGATTGTCGGTCCTTCCAACTTCCTCCTAGCGGTAGGAGATGTGGCAATAACCACCTTTCCAAAAGACAAGCTTACGGAGAGTGCTTTATACCTTATGGCCTACTATTATAGCCTACACCTGACTTATCCAAAGTGTGTAGCCACTCTGCTTTCAGTCATACAGACGGAGGTCCTCTTAGACACAATGCATGAGAGAGATCTCACATCGTCTTACAAGAAGAGCATGGCCGAGTGGAAAGCTTTTATTGGCCAATAAAACCAGTGGTCAGATATGATGTTAGGATAGCACTTCCTCTCTCCCTCCAAAGGTATGACAGTTCAATGTTCTATTGATTCTTGGTTGGAATTTGTCTAAGTTAGCCCAGTGTTAATTTGGGGTGCACGACAATATTAGCCAACATTCCGTTATATTGTGTGTGTGTTGTTTGCACACTTCAGTGCAGATTCTGCTTAGTTTTAAGGTTATTTTAACTTTTCAGTAAATATTGAGTTTAAATAACTAATTGTCTCTTCAGCAGATGCAGTCACTAATTTAGTATGGTACATCCTTAAAGGATAATTTTGGTGAAAAATGAACCTGGGGTAATTAACACATGGTTACCGAGTCGATCGTTCCCTGCGATGCGTTTTCATGAAAATCGAATGTATAGAGTTTAATCTCTAAAAACAGATTAGCTCATAGCAGTAGTATATGGGGCACATAACACTAGTATATGGGGCACAGAGTAAGTAAAAATAAATCGCTAGTTAATACCACTAACAAGGCTCAAAATAGCCTCACACTAACAGGGTAACATAATGAGGGTCCCTACATGCAAACCGAAGCATTGAGAACTTTGTAAGTGTACAGACAGTTTAATAAGAAGATACTTTATAAAGACAGTACATTACGCGTTTACAGAGATGATCCATCTTGGAAAAACGAACGCCGTGTCTTGATTAACCGAGACTGTTTTCCAAGATGGCTTCTGCATGTAAACGCGTAATGTACTGTCTTTATAAAGTATCTTCTTATTAAACTGTCTGTACACTTACAAAGTTCTCAATGCTTCGGTTTGCATGTAGGGACCCTCATTATGTTACCCTGTTAGTGTGAGGCTATTTTGAGCCTTGTTAGTGGTATTAACTAGCGATTTATTTTTACTTACTCTGTGCCCCATATACTAGTGTTATGTGCCCCATATACTAGTGTTATGAGCTAATCTGTTTTTAGAGATAAAACTCTATACATTCGATTTTCATGAAAACGCATCTCAGGGAACAATCGACTCGGTAACCATGTGTTAATTACCCCAGGTTCATTTTTCACCAAAATTATCCTTTAAGGATGATGTTACAAGGGTTAATGTTGTATTGAGGAACTAATTGTTCATGTAAGCTCAGAACCCTTAATTTGAATGTTACAATATTAAGCATTTGTATTAAGAATGAATGTCACAGGTGGAGCAGTTTTAGTGTCTCTGTGCTGAGTGCCTGTGCAAAGCACAGATTTTGTACGTGTATCGGCACATTTGTCGGATGTTTGGACCTGACCTTAACTGACATATTTGGCATATTCTATGTTTTCATATATCTGTTTCATAAATACTGTGAGCCAAAATGTTGAAAAAATTAAGCTGTTTCCCTTATATGCTGTTTAAATAAAGTTGGTTTAATGCAAGTTTATTTTTCACTTTTTCTGTCTTGTAAACCGTAGTTAATGTCTTGAATCTAGTAGGTAAAATGTCTTGAATCTAGAACAGTATTACTTTTGTTGAGCTTACAATAAGGTAAATACACTTGAGATGATGTCAGGATGGTAAATTATGGCTTATTATGGCAAAAGGGCACTGCCTAATACGAGTCAGGAATGCTAACTTCAAGACATTTTGTCTCAAAATGCCAGTTACCAATCTTATTTCAAGTCAGTGGTGACTTAAATCTAGAACAGTGTAACAATTATAGAACTAAAAATTAGTTAAAATACACTTGAAACAAACGGGATGACAAAAAAATAAAATGCTACTTTTGAGGGGAAAATACTATTTTTGAGCATGACAAGCTTATTATGAGACACAAAAACATCACAATACTAGTAAAATATAGCTAAAAATGAGTTTTCCCAGCTAATTTCAAGATCACTCATATCTTGTAAGGCTTAAATATAATGTCTTATTTCAAGAAATCTTACCAAGAGAATTTTCACTTGTTCCATTGGCAGATTTTTTTGCTTATTACAAGCAAAAATATCTTGTTTTAATTTTTTTTTGCTTATTTTTGGAGTGGCCTTTTTTCCAGTGAGTGGAAGTGGCCTGTGAGAGAAACTTGAACGAGGGTTGCATAAAATTTAGCCCTGAGTTCTAGAGACTCGTCCTCCTGATATGTTGTTCGGGGGCCCGAGGACTACCGACACGCAGTGTTTGGGGCCCGTGGGACCTCCGGGGGCCGAACAGGGGCCACTGACACTTGCAACTTATCCCATTCATTTTCATAGGTGTTTGGTGGACGGTGTGACAGAAAGGTCCGATCGGCCCGAAATTGACATGTGCGTCCCGACACGGGCCCCTGGGACGGGTTCTAGAGTTCCGTGTCCCTCTGACCTTTTTTCACGCTAATTGGCCACCAACAGCCCAATGGAATAAGTTGCACGTGGGACGACACATAAACAGGGGCCAAAAGGGGTCGAAAGGTTGCAGCGACCCCAAATCCGACACGGTGCTAGTCCAGGGGCCCCCGGTTCTAGATCACGGGTCGCGGGGTTCTAGATCGGTTCTAAGTGTGTGTTTCAGCACAACGGTTTGAGGGAAACGCCCGATCGTCCCGAAACTGACATATGCGTCCCCTCACGGGCCCCGGGGACGGGTTCTAGAGTTCCGTGTCCCCGTCTGCTCGTTCGGCCGAAAAAAGACCCCCTTGACCAGGAAGCGCCTGTGAAGTTTGAACTGGATAAGTTGCACGTGGGAGGGCGGAAACACAGGGGTCGAAAGGTCGCAGCGCCTCCAAATTCACCGCCCTGGTAGTCGAGGGGCCCCAGGTTCTAGATCTCGGATCGCAGGGTTCTAGATCGGTTCCAAGTGTGTCTTTTTGCAGTGAGAAATTCTCCTCCCTTTGGTTCACTCTGACCATATGTCTGTCTGTGTGTGCAAGAGGGCCTGCATTAATTGGACCATGTGCTTCGTGAAAGGTGGACAGAAAGGTCCGATCGGCCCGAAATCGACGTATGCGTCCCGTCACGGGCCCCTGGGACGGGTTCTAGAGTTCCGTGTCCCTCTGACCTTTTTTCGCGCTAATTGGCCACCAACAGCCCTATGGAATAAGTTGCACGTGGGACGTCACATAAACAGGGGCCAAAAGGGGTCGAAAGGTCGCAGCGACCCCAAATTCGACACGGTGCTAGTCCAGGGGCCCCCGGTTCTAGATCCTGGATTTGGTGGTTCTAGATCGGTTCTAAGTGTGTGTTTCGGCAAAACGGTTTGAAAGAAACGCCCGATCGGCCCGAAATCGACGTATGCGTCCCGTCATGGGCCCCTGGGACGGGTTCTAGAGTTCCGTGTCCCTCTGACCTTTTTTCGCGCTAATTGGCCACCAACAGCCCCATGGAATAAGTTGCACGTGGGACGTCAAATAAACAGTCGCCCAGAGGGGTCAAAAGGTCGCAGGACCTCGAAATTCGTCACGGACGACCGCCACGGGCCCCCGAGTCGGGCCCCAGAGTTTCGTGGCTCTAGGTGCTTCCTGAGCCTAGAGGGCCCTCTAATCCTAACTGCTGAATTAACCCTAGCAGACACATGCTCCCATAGAGATCAATGGGAGACAGAGAGGTGCATAAAAAATAGCAAAAAATAAACCGGGCGCGTCTCGACCTGGCCCGCTCGGTATGTCGCAGAGGGCCACGTGACGCAACTTTTTGCCGAGTTTGGGGCCCCTCGGACGCCCGGGGGCCGCGCGGGAGCCACTGACACGTGCCACTTATCCCATTCATTTTCATAGGCGTTTGGTGAACATCCCACTTGTAACTTATTCAACAGGGTTCCTTTAAGCTGCCCGTGGACATGCCATTTTAAGGCTAATTATGCATAATTATGAACTGTAAAGAGCCCCAACATGTTAGATTGTCTTCCCTGTGCACTGTACTGCATGTTTTAAGTAATAAAACATTAATAATCATGAATTATGACCCATTGATGCATTGACCACGGACAGCCTAAAGAGGTCCCGTCGAATAAGTTACAGGTGGGCAATTCCTATGATTTTACAGGAAGTGCCCACCTGTAACTTATTCGACAGGGTTCCTGTAAGCTGTCCGTGGACATGCCATTTTAAGGCTAATTATGCATAATTATGACCTGTAAAGAGCCCCAACACGTTGCGTCGTCTTCCCTGTGCACTGTACTCTATGATTTAAGCAACAACTCATATCTTTCCAAAAACTCACCTGTATCTTTCCGAAAACTCAACCGTATCTTTCCAAAAACTCACCCGTCCATATCTCGGCGCCTGGTGGCTATGATTTATGTAATAAAACATTAATAATCATGAATTATGACCTGTTAATGCATTGACCACGGACAGCCTAAAGAGGTCCCATCAAATAAGTTACAGGTGGGATGCTGTTTTATATTTTGATGGCAAGATTGATTAAAAAAGAATAAAATTGATTAAATATCAATTTTATGTTCATCTTTGGGCCCCCCTGAGCAATTTGCAGCCTTCAAAACCCAGAAATTCCACTGTCCACGAACAGCCTAAATTTTTGAATGGGATAGATTGTACGTGGAACGTCCAGATCTCAGCCTCTGGACAGAATTTGGAGATGAAACCTGCGCTCCTGCTCTCGTCTGGACGTGCCCAGACAGCGCTGTGAATTTCAGGGAGTTTGGAGAAACTTGAAAATCTGACTGAAAAATTCTCCAAGGGATACATACCCCTTTGAGTTTTTTTGGGTAGAATTTTCAAGTTTCTCCAATCTCTTTGAAATTCACACCATGGACAGGGCATGTCCAGACTAGCACAGGAGTGCAGGTTTCATCTCCAAATTCTGTCCAGAAGCTGAGATCTGGACGTTCCACGTACAATCTATCCCATTCAAAAATTTAGGCTGTTCGTGGACAGTGGAATTTGGAGGTTCTGAAGGCTGCAAATCGCTCAGGGGGCCCCAAAGATGAACATAAAATTGATATTTAATCATTTTTATGCAATCTTTTCAATAATGACATCAAAATGTAAAAAAAGATACCACCTGTAACCTATATGACATGGTCCCTGTAAGCTGTCTGTGGACATGTCCATTTAAGGCTAATTATGCATAATTATAGACTATAAAGTACCCCAACATGTTGCATTGTCTTCCCTGTGCACTGTACTAGATCGGCCGTGGACTAAGAGGCCGTTCGTGGTCAAATAGGCGGTCAGTGGGACGAATAGGCTGTTCGTAGTCAGTGGGCGGGGCCACGGGCCGTCACCTAGATCGGCCGTGGACTAAGAGGCCGTTCGTGGTCAAATAGGCGGTCAGTGGGACGAATAGGCTGTCCGTGGTCACACTGGCGGTCAGGGGGACGAACGGGCACTTCGTGGTCGCATAGGCGGTCAGTGGGACGAATAAGCCGTTCGTGGTCACACAGGCGGTCAGGGGGACGGACGGGCACTTCGTGGTCGCACGGGCGGTTAGGGGGACGAATAGGCCGTTCGTGGTCAGTGGGCGTGGTCGGGGGCGGTCACGGGCGCTCAGTGGGACGAACGGGCGCTTCGTGGTCGGTGGGTGTGGTCAGGGAATCTGCCGAAAAGGCGGTCAGGGGGAGGCGCGTGCGCTCCGTGGACGCCCGCCCGCAACCTATTCGGCGCGCGTCGAAACGATTGCAGGCGGCCGGGTGTCGCCCCCTTGTGGCCGATGCCCGGATTGCGGGCGAATCGGCCGAATTTCGTCGAGCTCCCGCGGGGCCTCCGAGGCCCCTGGGCCCGAGGCGACGCCTCTGGCCCGCCCTGCGGGGGCCCCCCTCCGGCCCGGCGCGGTCGGCCGGGCCCCGAAAAATCATCTAGGGGGCGGCGCGCAGCGGTCCACTGACCTCCTACCACCGAGGGCCTAGCAGGCTGTCCGCGGACCCCCTCCCTAACGTGGCGGCCTAAGGCGAGTTAGGGAAAGCCCAGATCCCTCTGGGTAGGTGTTAGGGAAAGGATGGGTGTAAGCCTAGATCCCTCTGGGTAGGTGTTAGGGAAAGGATGGGTGTAAGCCCAGATCCCTCTGGGTAGGTGTTAGGGAAAAGATAGGTGTAAGCCCAGATCCCTCTGGGTAGGTGTTAGGGAAAGGATGGGTGTAAGCCCAGATCCCTCTGGTAGGTTTTAGGGAAAGGATGGATGTAAGCCCAGATCCCTCTGGGTAGGTGTTAGGGAAAGGATGGGTGTAAGCCCAGATCCCTTAGGGAAAGGATAGGTGTAAGCCCAGATCCCTCTGGGTAGGTGTTAGGGAAAGGATAGATGTAAGCCCAGATCTCTCTGGGTAGGTTTTAGGGAAAGGTGCAGGCCTAGCTCCATTTAATTAATAGAAGCACACTATCCTGAGTTTTCCTCTTAAAAAAGGCTCAGATTGGGAAGCGATTCCTAGAATCATATTTTCCAAAATCATTCCCCCATCATCATGTCTTGCCCTTATTTTTTTTAAAAAAAGCCAGTAAGAATCTGCTAAGAAATTTGTTTCCCGTCTAAGATCCAATCCTCCCAGTTGTATCCAATCTCAAGAAACCAGAATGAAAGATGAAAAACGAAAAATGAACCAGAAGATGCTGAACCTGTTTAGGAACAACACCTCCTTAAGGGCCGGCTTAGGCCCGTACTCATCTCAAATGACGATGACGATGACGATGACCATAGATGAAATGAATAAATGAAAGAAAATGAACCAGAAGATGCCGCGCCTGCTTAGGAACAACAGCATCTCCCTAAGGGCCTGCTTAGACCCGTATTCATCCTCCTCACCCGGCCCCCACCCCGACTCGGTGAGTCGGAGAGGCGCCGGAGAGGGTGTTTCTTATAGTTTCTTCCATCCAACGAGACGATAATGACGATAATGACGATGACGCTGATGAAGATGACAAAAAATGATAATGATGATGAAAAAGAAGAAAATGAACCAGAAGATGCTGAACCCGCTCGGGAACAACACCTCCTTAAGGGCCGGCCTAGGCCCGTATTCATCTCAACGATGATAATGACGATGACGATGACCATAGATGAAATGAATAAACCGACGATCTTTGCCCTTTCTTGAACTTCTGATTCCATCTTTGATTCTCCAAATTAGGTTACTGATATCTCTCTTCTCTCATTAAGGCCATTCGGACTCCAAGTTTTCAATTTCTCGATCCAAATGTATTCCTTAGAGAGCCTATGCCTCAAGGTCCACTTTGGGTTATGCTCCAAACCCTTATTCTTAATTTCTGTAGTCCATGTCCTCTAAAATGTTCAATCAGTACCCTCCTACTGTCACTGAAAACTCCCTTCCGAATCACATACCTGTGTTGATACAGACGAGTCCTAATGGAATTCTTTGTCTGACCGACATATTGTTTACCACTGGCCACACTGAATCACATAAATACAGTTCTTTGTCTTCAACGGAATTTTAGGGAGAAAAAACGCCCTCGCTTGACCCCAAGCCTTAATAACCCGAGACTTCTTTATTGCTGGCGGGTTCTTTCCCTTAGGTTTAGGAAGTCGGCTATGAACCAACAGGTCTCGTAAATTTGTATTCCTCTTGTAGGCCGCAAGAAGAGCAATATCCTGACCTTCTGGGATGTGTGCCAAGGTCTCTTCAAAATTATTCCTAATCTCTTTGTTAAGCCTCCCCGCCTCTGGTGTATACGGAAAAATGGCCGGAACTAAAACCTTACCTATTCCTGCTTTGGGCCTGGGCTCTGTGCTGGCCTGCAACCGACGATGTTCCTTATAAATCCCTCTAAGCCGTGATCTAGAGTAACCTCTTGCCCGGAGCGCACAAAACAACGTGCGTTTGGCCTCCTGAAAGTCTTCTTCTCTTGAACAAATCCTCCTAAATCTGAGGAGCTGAGATAAAACTATACCTCTAAAGGTGTGTCTCGGATGATAACTCTGATGATGCAACAGGGCATGGGTATCTGTCTCTTTAAAGAACATCTTAAACTCCAACCGACCCGTGGAAGGAAAATCCGGTCCCTTATATACCAGTGTATCCAGGAACTCAATCGCTTGTTCCCTAACCACTGCTTGTACTTTAATCGAGTCATGATGCGCATTTAATACTCCCAGGAAAGTTTCAAAGTCTTGTTGGCCATGACTCCACACCCCCCAGACATCATCCAAAAAACGCAAATATGATAAGGGGGTTTTTTCACACTTGGGAAAGACCGTTTCTTCCCATTGGGCCATGTATATATTTGCATATGCTGGTGCAAATCTCTTCCCCATGGCTGTCCCCTTAATCTGTAGATAAAATTCCCCCTCAAACTCGAAATCATTACAGGTCAAACTCAATTCCAGGAGTTCCAGGATCGCTTCATCCGGTCTGGAGACATCCGGGTAGCGAGCAAAACAATCCTGCACCGCCTTCAGCCCCAGAGGAGTCTCAATATTAGTGTAAAGACTCTCTACGTCCAATGAAAACAGAATTGTCCCCGATGGCACTGTCAGACCCTTCACCTTATCCAAAAAATCATAAGTATCCCTAATATAACTAGAATGCCTAGTAGACAAGGGATTCAGATAAAAATCAATGAATTCCGCAATCCTATGACTCTCACTCCCACAATCCGATACTATCGGACGACCCGGAGGCATATAGGGATTCAACCATTTCTCTTTAGGTTTATGTACCTTAGGCAATAAATAAAACCTTCTAGGTCTGGGCGTAACTTCTCCCAATAGATACCTTGCCTGCCGTCTGCAAATAAAACCTGTCCTTTCCAAAGAATCCACCACCGCCTCAATGCGAGGCACCGATTCCATAAAAATGGGCGCCGTTAGCTTACGGTAAAAAGATCCATCAGTCAGCTGTCTCCGTGCCTCTTGCACATAATGCTCCCTATCCATAATGACTACTGTACTTCCCTTGTCTGCTGGTTTAACAACTATATCGCGTCTAGAGGTTAATTCCTTCAGAGCTTTAACCTCCTCCTGGGGCAAATTCTGTCTCGGAGTCCTTGCCCCCGATAGGACCCGCTGGACCCCCTCCACATTCCTGTCAAAGAAATCCCATACTTCCCCTGGTAATTGCTGGGGCCTAGGCACCCAGCCAGATTTCTCCGAAAAGGGCACAATCTGAACATCCGTCTCTTCCCTAGGGCCAAAAAATACCGCTCTCTGTACCTTGGCATGAAACTGACCCAGGTCCGCCAGAAGAGAACCCTTATCAACCTTTTTCATTAAATGGGAAGGGATAAAAGATAAACCCCTGTCCAATAAACTAGTTTGCGCTAGTGTTAACTGAAAACTCTGAGACAGATTAATAACCGAATGCTTTATTTTATTATTTAAATTATCGTACACGGGGCTCTGGCGGAATGGCCCCCTCATAACTTTAAATGCACCTGCCAGTGTTTCAGGATTTCCCTGGCTGTTGCAGGCGTCCAGTGCACCTTGTCTGGCCCTACTTTGAATTTCCCTACCGGGAGAAGGGGAATACTACATCCCAACTCTGCAATCTTCTTATTGAGAGCATCAAGCAGGATTTTCTGCTGTCTCGGCAGGGCTTGATCAAAATTGATCAATGGGACATATATTTCCGCCTCCGGAAACAATCCCTTGGCTTTTCCCACTACCTTTTCGAGCATCTTCCCTAAGACCGTAATGCTTCCCGCACTCCTATCGTTCAGGCCAAATGAAAGGATCACATGCTCTAATATTTCCGACCCTTTTGTTCCACATCTTAGGATCGCATAGGCGTCTGCTATTGAGGCCCCTGAAAAACCATGAATCTCCAGGTCCCAGGCCCTTGTCTTTGGCAGGCGATTCACATTCGAGTCCCCCATAATAAGAATGGGACTCACCGGAGACAGGGACCATTCCCTCATATTTTGTCTCTCATGTTTGAAATGTAGGCTCCACCTTGAAGCCTCCTCACAATCCCCCTTAGCCTTCTCCTGTTCCTTCCTTTCCTTTTCCTTCTCCCTTTCTCTTTCTCCTTCATTTTCCTTTTCTTTTTCCTCCAGTACTGCCCCTGAATCCTCCAACAGCCAATCCAAGGCCCCCTCTACCTCAATACCCTGAGGACTCCCCTCCTTTCTTTCCTCCTCCCGAGGTATCTGATAAGGGGTGAGGGCCGGTAACATCACCACAGCTTTACTTGTGCTGGGGCCCCAACTTTTCTTGGCCTTTGGAATTCTCTGTTCCTTCCCTTCAACTACAGGTACTCCTGCGGGTACTATTGGAATTCCCGGTCCCTCAGAATGGTCCACTTCCATAGGGACCTCCTCACTTTGTTCCCCCTGTTCCCGCTCCAACACTAATCCCAGTCCCAGCTCCAGCTCCGGCTCCGTTTCTCGTTCTGGCCCTGGCCCTGGCCCTGGCCCTGGCCCTGGCCCTGGCCCTGGCCCTGGCCCTGGCCCTGGCCCTGGCCCTGGCCCTGGCCCTGGCCCTGGCCCTGGCCCTGGCCCTGGCCCTGGCCCTGGCTCCCGCGTGAATTGAGGGATTTCTTCCACCTCTGGGCCCACTTCCCCCTCTTCTTCCCTTTTCCTCTGACTTTCTTCCCTCCAGTAATGCTTTTACCACCCTCCCAGCCTGCCTAATTGTCTGCTCCTTTATTCTCCGGTACCTCCTCCGGGTCCATCTGATGGCCACCTGCCATGCCATCTTCCAGTCGACCCCTGGGCCCGGCATTATTTGCCCCCTCGACCTTCTTAGGGCCCCTTGATAGTGCTCCTCCATAATAGCTAAACCTGTTTTTAACCAGTCATTCGTATTATCTTGTAGCCTGCACTCAGTTCTGGCTGTCAAGAAGGCGGGCTGCACTTTTTTGGCTTGCACCGCCAACCTTGCCAGCCTCCCTGCTGAGCCCTCCCGGCCATCCTCCACCTCTGCCGCATTATGGAACACTTTGAGAAAAATATGGAGGGCCCGAACCAGATCCCTGAATTCAGGATCCCCTGCCGGTCCTTCCTGTGCAGTCCCCCTCCTTCTTATTCCTCCTCCGGCCCCACGTTCTCCTTCTACATTCCTCCTCCTCCTCCTGTCGCCCTCCGACTCGCCCCGTCTTCTTTCCCCGTACACTCGTCCTCTTCCGCTCCTCTCTCTTCTTACATCTCTCAGTCCACTTTCCCCTTGTCTTCTTCTGCCCCTCTCCCTTCTTTCTTCAAACCTTCTTTCCACCTCTCCTCTTCTTCCGCTCCTCCTTACATCTTCTCTTCTTCTCCTGTCTTCCCAATGACTTCCCTCTCTCCTCTCCCTCCTTTGGTGTCCTCCACTCCTATATTCTCCACTCCTCTCCCTCCTTTGGCGTTCTCTACTCCTACGTTCTCCATCTCCACTCCTTCTACGTTCTCCACCTCCACTCCTTCCACGTTCTTCACTCCTTCCCCTCCTTCTACGTTCTCCACCTCCTTCCCCTCCTTCTACGTTCTCCACCTCCACTCCTTCCACGTTCTTCACTCCTTCCACTCCTTATACGTTCTCCACCTCCACTCCTTCACTCCTTCCCCTCCTTCTACGTTCTCCACCTCCACTCCTTCCACGTTCTTCCCTCCTTCCACTCCTTATACGTTCTCCACCACGTTGTCTTCTCCACCTCCAACCCCCTCTTTCTCCTCTTCTTGCTCTCTCCATTGCTTTAAACTACTTCTTCCTAGGAACATAAAATCTGCATTATTACACACCCTGTTCTTCATACTGGATCAAAAAACCCGCGTCCCATATCCACCAAGTGAATACGCCCCGGTTAGTCATGTCCGATGGCTCTGGCTAGGTTAGGTTTTTAAGGGATATTACAACAGCCCATCCCCCTCCTGGTTTCTCAAAAGGGTTCAGGGACTGAGGATATGCACTGGCCGACGCTTGTCTGACTACCTAGTCGGGCTAAACTTCAGGACTATAATGGGAGATCTCTGCCTCCCCTGTGGGTATCCAATCACCAGGCTTTTGTGATTCTACCACTGGACCAAGTATGGACCCCATTACACTTGGACAAGGGTCCCACTTGATCCCATAGTTTTTATCCGACTCAGTTTATTAAGGAACCACTATGGGTCGCTACTGAGTCACTATGGGTAACTTAGAGCAGGAAAAATAGATAGATGCTACCTCAGAATCGAAAAAAGATTCTATGTGCTAACCACAGAACTCCTTTTGGTTAGGGCAGAACAATAGTAATAGGTAAACTACACGCTATCCACATGAATCCAGTTACGGATAAGTAAAAAAAGCCTCCCTTGGTACAACTCAAACTTTCTGCTCCCTCTAAACTCGTGTGAGAGGGAAATATTCAAGACACTCTCGTCAGTGATGTACCTCAGGCTCCTTGGGTGTTTCGGCTCTTTAAACACCAGACACCCTCCTCTGAGGCGGCCTATCCTGGATGATCAGCCCAGGACGAGTGTCTCATAGCCAATTTCTAATCGAACTAGACCAGATCCTCAAAACCACTGTGATTGGGTTCTGGTTATAAGATCCCCTCTTTTTTTTCCGGGGATCCAAACTAATCATCCTTTCTTCTAAAACCAACTGCTGACCCTGCTGTTCTCCGAATTGGAACTACCAGGTAAAAACATGGGTAACTTCTTCTGAAATTAACTGCTGTCTTTTTTGCAAATTACAGGACAACTGCTCCAAATTGGAACTACCCGGTAAGAACATGGAACCGCTACCTGTACTGATCCCCAAATTGGAACTACCAGGTAAGAACATGGGTAACTTCTGAAATTAACCGCTGTCTTTTTTTGCAAATTACAGGACCACTGCTCCAAATTGGAACTACCAGGTAAGAACATGGGTAACTTCTTCTGAAATTAACTGCTGTCTTTTTTGCAGATTACAGGACCACTGCCCCAAATTGGAACTACCAGGTAAGAACATGGATAACCTCTTCTGAAATTAACTGCTGTCTTTTTTGCAAATTACAAGACCACTGCTCCAAATTGGAACTACCAGGTAAGAACATGGAACTGCTACCTGTACTGATCTCCAAATCGGAACTACCAGGTAAGAACATGGAACTGCTACCTGTACTGATCTCCAAATTGGAACTACCAGGTAAGAACATGGGTAACTTCTTCTGAAATTAACTGCTGTCTTTTTTGCAGATTACAGGACCACTGCTCCAAATTGGAACTACCAGGTAAGAACATGGATAACTTCTGAAATTAACTGCTGTCTTTTTTGCAAATTACAGGACCACTGCTCCAAATTGGAACTACCAGGTAAGAACATGGAACTGCTACCCGTACTGATCTCCAAATTGGAACTACCAGGTAAAAACAAGAATAGTTTCTCCCGAATCTTAACCTGGTTAAAAAGGACTCACAATGGGGCGGACCTCGAAATTGGCGGATGCGGGGCATCAACCTTCTACCAGTTTCTTGCCCTAAGAGCCAGGACGAACCAAACCGACATCATCCCATTACGGGACAACCGCTGGTAGCCCTGACTCCTGAATTGGAGTACCAGGTAAGATAATTCACCCCCAAGCCGACTGCTAGCCTCCAAACTACCAAGTATACACATGCTTCACGTCGCAAATAACTTCCCAGTCTCTCAACCTGGTCAAAAGAAAGCTCACAATGAAGCGGGGTCGAAACTGGCGGATGAGGAGCATCAAGCTTCTACCAGTCTTTTGCCCTAAGAGTCAAGACAAACCAAACCGACATCGTCCCACTACAGGACAACCGCTGGTCGTGTTGACTCCTGAATTGGAGCTCCAGGTAGGAGAATTCCCCCCTCTATCATAACCGAAAACGATGCCACAATCAGTGTGTAAGCATGTTGTTGCAGGATGTGCTGTTGCATGGAAGGCGCTAACCACCCATAGAAAATTGGGCACCATTTAAGACCTGTTCGCCCCAGGTCACCGAACCTGCAGTGCTGTCCAAGTGGACCCAGGGGGGCTGGATACTTACCGCCCTCCCAAGCAACCCTTCGTTAACACCGCAAGGTATCCAGGTTACTCGAGAAAAGCCTGCGAGGAATGGTCTACTTCTGGGGCCCTTTGTCAGCCTTGCTGACTTAACTCAAGAAATCCTGCCCGAGAAGTCCCCAAATAGCAATGAATTGCCACCAGGTTCCTGTCAACGGCAAAATCCCATACACCTCACATCAAGGTCAAAAGATTGGCGGATGCACATTTCTGCACACCAAGCTTCTACCAACCTCCTCCCCGGAGAAAGAGTGTGTGTGTGAAGGGAGAGTCAGCTGAACAGATCAAAATCCTTACCAACAGGACGAATCCGTCAATCGCTGATACCACCAGATGGCGCGTCTCTGATATCTACCTTTCTGATATGGTTACCTCGACCGTGGTAACTTCCAAAAATTATAATTATTCCCAGTTCTTGCTCCAAAACCGATTTACTTTGACCATCCCCACCAGAAATGAAGTTAAACGGTCCCTTTAATAAGCACTCGCTCCAGGAAAGAACCACTTCTCTCCTCCTGAATTTTTAGCGAAACACGATTTTTTCCAAAAAACGTTTTTCAGAAAAAACGTTTCTTTTCAAAAAAAACCTAAACCCATGCAATAGGTTTAACTTGTGCCGCTGCTTTCTTAAAGGATAGGCGCAGGCCCAATTCCAACTTGATAGAGCAAGGCCAAATACAATCAGGGTGGTTTTAGAGAAGGATAGATGTAGGCCCAAATCCAAATTGGATAGAACAAGGCCAAATCCAATCAGGTGTATTATCCATAGGTTTGAGATGGGTAGGTTTAGAGAAGGATAGATTTAGGCCCAGATCCAAATTGATAGATGAAAAAAGGCTGCGAGGAATGGTCTACTTCTGGGGCCCTTTGTCAGCCTTGCTGACTTAACTCAAGAAATCCTGCCCGAGAAGTCCCCAAATAGCAATGAATTGCCACCAGGTTCCTCTCAACGGCAAGATCCCATACACCTCACATCAAGGTCAAAAGATTGGCGGATGCACATTTCTGCACACCAAGCTTCTACCAACCTCTTCCCCGGAGAGAGAGTGTGTGTGAAGGGAGAGTCAGCTGAACAGATCAAAATCCTTACCAACAGGACGAATCCGTCAATCGCTGATACCACCAGATGGCGCGTCTCTGATATCTACCTTTCTGATATGGTTACCTCGACCGTGGTAACTTCCAAAAATTATAATTATTCCCAGTTCTTGCTCCAAAACCGATTTACTTTGACCATCCCCACCAGAAATGAAGTTAAACGGTCCCTTTAATAAGCACTCGCTCCAGGAAAGAACCACTTCTCTCCTCCTGAATTTTTAGCGAAACACGATTTTTTCAAAAAAAACGTTTTTCAGAAAAAAACGCTTCTTTTCAAAAAAAACCTAAACCCATGCAATAGGTTTAACTTGTGCCGCTGCTTTCTTAAAGGATAGGCGCAGGCCCAATTCCGACTTGATAGAGCAAGGCCAAATACAATCAGGGTGGTTTTTAGAGAAGGATAGATGTAGGCCCAAATCCAAATTGATAGAACAAGGCCAAATCCAATCAGGTGTATTATCCATAGGTTTGAGATGGGTAGGTTTAGAGAAGGATAGATTTAGGCCCAGATCCAAATTGATAGAGTAAGGCCAAACACCATCAGGTGTATTATCCAAAGGGTTGAGATGGGTAGAGAAAGGATGGATTTAGGCCCGGATCCAAATTGATAGAGTAAGGCCAAACACCATCAGGTGTATTATCCATAGAGTTGAGATGGGTAGGCCCAGATCCCCATTGATAGAGCAAGGCCAGACACAATCAGGTTATTATCCATTGGGATGGGTAGATTTTTAGGGAAAGAATAGTTGCCAGCCTAGATCCCCCTAGATAGGTTTTAGGGAAAGGATAGGTGTAAGCCCAGACCCCTCTGGGTAGGTGTTAGGGAAAGGATGGGTGTAAGCCCAGATCCCTCTGGGTAGGTGTTAGGGAAAGGATGGGTGTAAGCCTAGATCCCTCTGGGTAGGTGTTAGGGAAAGGATGGGTGTAAGCCCAGATCCCTCTGGGTAGGTGTTAGGGAAAGGATGGATGTAAGCCCAGATCCCTCTGGGTAGGTGTTAGGGAAAGGATGGGTGTAAGCCCAGATCCCTTAGGGAAAGGATAGGTGTAAGCCCAGATCCCTCTGGGTAGGTGTTAGGGAAAGGATTGATGTAAGCCCAGATCTCTCTGGGTAGGTTTTAGGGAAAGGTGCAGGCCTAGCTCCATTTAATTAATAGAAGCACACTATCCTGAGTTTTCCTCTTAAAAAAGGCTCAGATTGGGAAGCGATTCCTAGAATCATATTTTCCAAAATCATTCCCCCATCATCATGTCTTGCCCTTATTTTTTTTTAAAAAAGCCAGTAAGAATCTGCTAAGAAATTTGTTTCCCGTCTAAGATCCAATCCTCCCAGTTGTATCCAATCTCAAGAAACCAGAATGAAAGATGAAAAACGAAAAATGAACCAGAAGATGCTGAACCTGTTTAGGAACAACACCTCCTTAAGGGCCGGCTTAGGCCCGTACTCATCTCAAATGACGATGACGATGACGATGACCATAGATGAAATGAATAAATGAAAGAAAATGAACCAGAAGATGCCGCGCCTGCTTAGGAACAACAGCATCTCCCTAAGGGCCTGCTTAGACGGAGAGGCGCCGGAGAGGGTGTTTCTTATAGTTTCTTCCATCCAACGAGACGATAATGACGATAATGACGATGACGCTGATGAAGATGACAAAAAATGATAATGATGATGAAAAAGAAGAAAATGAACCAGAAGATGCTGAACCCGCTCGGGAACAACACCTCCTTAAGGGCCGGCCTAGGCCCGTATTCATCTCAACGATGATAATGACGATGACGATGACGATGACCATAGATGAAATGAATAAACCGACGATCTTTGCCCTTTCTTGAACTTCTGATTCCATCTTTGATTCTCCAAATTAGGTTACTGATATCTCTCTTCTCTCATTAAGGCCATTCGGACTCCAAGTTTTCAATTTCTCGATCCAAATGTATTCCTTAGAGAGCCTATGCCTCAAGGTCCACTTTGGGTTATGCTCCAAACCCCTTATTCTTAATTTCTGTAGTCCATGTCCTCTAAAATGTTCAATCAGTACCCTCCTACTGTCACTGAAAACTCCCTTCCGAATCACATACCTGTGTTGATACAGACGAGTCCTAATGGAATTCTTTGTCTGACCGACATATTGTTTACCACACCGGCCACACTGAATCACATAAATACAGTTCTTTGTCTTCAACGGAATTTTAGGGAGAAAAAACGCCCTCGCTTGACCCCAAGCCTTAATAACCCGAGACTTCTTTATTGCTGGCGGGTTCTTTCCCTTAGGTTTAGGAAGTCGGCTATGAACCAACAGGTCTCGTAAATTTGTATTCCTCTTGTAGGCCGCAAGAAGAGCAATATCCTGACCTTCTGGGATGTGTGCCAAGGTCTCTTCGAAATTATTCCTAATCTCTTTGTTAAGCCTCCCCGCCTCTGGTGTATATGGAAAAATGGCCGGAACTAAAACCTTACCTATTCCTGCTTTGGGCCTGGGCTCTGTGCTGGCCTGCAACCGACGATGTTCCTTATAAATCCCTCTAAGCCGTGATCTAGAGTAACCTCTTGCCCGGAGCGCACAAAACAACGTGCGTTTGGCCTCCTGAAAGTCTTCTTCTCTTGAACAAATCCTCCTAAATCTGAGGAGCTGAGATAAAACTATACCTCTAAAGGTGTGTCTCGGATGATAACTCTGATGATGCAACAGGGCATGGGTATCTGTCTCTTTAAAGAACATCTTAAACTCCAACCGACCCGTGGAAGGAAAATCCGGTCCCTTATATACCGTTGTATCCAAGAACTCAATAGCCTGTTCCTTAACCACTGCTTGTACCTTAATCGAAGCATGATGCGCATTTAATACTCCCAAAAAGGTTTCAAAGTCCTGTTGACTATGACTCCACACCCCCCAGACATCATCCAAAAACCGCAAATATGATAAGGGAGTCTTTTCACACTTGGGAAAGACCGTCTCTTCCCATTGGGCCATATAAATATTTGCATATGCTGGTGCAAACCTCTTCCCCATGGCTGTCCCCTTAATCTGTAGGTAAAATTCCCCCTCGAAGTCAAAATCATTACAGGTCAAACTCAACTCCAGGAGTTCTAGGATTGCTTCATCTGGTCTGGCGGCATCAGGGTACCGAGAAAAACAGTCCCGCACTGCCTTCAGCCCCAAAGGGGTCTCTATGTTAGTGTAAAGACTCTCTACATCAAGTGAAAACAAAAATGCCCCTGGTGGTACTCTCAGATTCCTCACCTTATCCAAAAAGTCATAAGTGTCCCTAATATAACTAGAATGTCTAGTTGATAAGGGATTCAAGTAAAAGTCAATCAATTCCGCAATCCTGTGACTCTCACTTCCACAATCCGAAACTATCGGACGACCTGGTGGCATACAGGGATTAAGCCATTTCTCCTTAGGTTTGTGCACCTTTGGCAATAAATAAAACCGTCTAGGTCTAGGTGTAACTTCCCCCAGTAGGTAATTTGCCTGCCGTTTGCAAATAAAACCCGTCCTCTCCAAAGAATCCACCACCCTCTCAATGCGAGGCACTGATTCCATAAAAATAGGAGCCATTAACTTACGATAAAAGGATCCGTCAGTCAACTGTCTCTGTGCTTCTTGCACATAATGCTCCCTATCCATAATGACCACTGTACTTCCCTTATCTGCTGGTTTAATAACTATGTCCCACCTAGAGTTCAACTCCTCCAGAGCTTTAACCTCTTCTCGGGATAAATTCTGTCTTGGAGTCCGTGCTCCCGATAAAGCTTTCTGGACCCCCTCCACATTTCTATCAAAAAAATCCCATACTTCCCCCGGTAATTGCTGGGGCCTGGGCACCCAGCCCGATCACTCACAAAAAGGTAGAATCTGAACATCCGTCTCCTCCCTAGGGCCAAAAAATACCGCTCTCTGTACCTTGGCATGAAACTGACCCAGGTCCGCCAGAAGAGACCCCCTATCAACCTTTTTCATTAAGGGACTGTTCGTTATTTATTTAAGGGGCCACCGGAGGAGTTTTGAGATCTGTTGTCAAAAAAGACATGACCCTCCCTTCGCCAGCAATAATTTTTTCTATGACCCTCCAAAATGATTGTGAAAAAAGGCATGACCCTCCCCGATAATTTATTGATTAGCCTAATTCTGTACTGGTTTGCGCTTGGCAAAGATGTTCAGATAGCCATTGTTTGTTTGTTTTTTAAACCATAAACTCTTGCTTTCTCATCTGGCTGTAACGATAGACCAAACCTACGATTCGGTTCGTATCACGATTTTTTATTTTAGATTTGAAAAAAAAAAAATCATGTTTTCGGTGCTGATGCGGTGTGACTCGTTCAACATGTGGGTGTGGCGTTGCGAATAAAGCATCTAAAAGCTGTCACAAAGAACCGGCAAAAGTAATGATTATTAATATGTCATATATAGCTAGACATTTTAATTGTTTTTAATAAACAAGTGTTTTCTGTGTCTACTGCAAAGATGCGTCGCGATCTTCTCAGAACGCGCCAGAGAGAAATGCACATTTCATAAGGAGAAAGCAGTCTGTTTTCCTTCGTTTTGAATTGTTCTGCATGTTTAAAAGTAGACATTTCAAGCTTTCTATATATTTCTCAGGTCTATGAGGCAAGTAGCATAGGCCCTACCTTACGCTGAGTTTCGGTTCATTTATGAGACAAGAGTCCAGTTCACTCGCCCGCGCCTCCGTGTCATGATTATCTATTTTCTACTATATTTAGACTACTTCTTATTTATTAAATCCAGATGAAACATTGATTAAAATTAAGATAAAATTAATAAAAAAACGAAATTCACTTTAAAGAAAGGCTTTGTGCTTTCTGTTTGAGGTCTCTGTGCAATTTTTAAAGTCGCTTCAGAGCAGTCATGTCCGTGCGTAATGGAGAACTGTCACGTCCGTAACATTTTATTTTTTTTTCACATAAATGCAAACACGAAAAATAAAATAAAAATAATATAAAATTTAATTTTCTGTGGAGGCCGATCTTTATTCATCCGGTGGGTATATATATTTTGGTTTGCACAGTGTAATTTATAGAATTACTAAAAAATATTTTGCCACCTAAAAGTTAAAGATTTTTTTGTGTCACGTCACATGTGTATTTCCCTTATATTAAATATAAAACGCATGTGTAGACTGATATTTTTCTAATGTCTTGACTCCTTTCAGACGTTTCAAATAAATGCATTTTCTGAGAATTTTTATTTTAAGTTTTGACTGCAAATGTCACGTCCATTCACTGGAATCGCCCAATTTTAACGAATTTATCCTCAACTAGTTTTTGTGGTGTAGGTCTATGTATTTTATGTTAACTTAAATAATAGCCTACTAATAGTGATTTAAAGATGTGGTAGCGCTGCGAAGATCGCGAGTCGTCAACTTCATCTGTCTACTCTAGCCGACACTGACATAAAAAATAACTGTTTTATTAGTAAACAATTAACATGTCTCCTGCTATATTGAACATATTTGCCTGTTCCTTACAAAACACTGACAGTGGGGTTTTTGACTGTTTTTTTTTTTTTTTTTTTTTTGAGCAGCTGCGGACAAATTATTTCGACAAACACACACACACACACACACACAATATTGATAAACAGGATTTTTTTGTTGCTTTTTTAATACAATAAAAATTTCATTTAATTTATTGTTTAATAAAATTAAAAGCCTATTATTTTTAGTTTATTAACAGCAACAACAGCTGTAAAGATGAAGTTGACGATCGCCATCTCCGTAGTAGTGAACGCGCCTATAGATAGAAATGCACATCATTACATAACCAGAGAGTAGCCTATTTCTTTTCGTTTTAAATTGTTAAAAAGACATTTCAAGCTTTCTTAAGATATATTTCATGTGAGAGGCATATGCTGAGTTTCGTTAAGTTAGGATGAGATGCGCTCCTGTTTACGAGCAGTGCAAGTGACCACGCGGGCGCCTCTATGATTGTGTTGTCTGCTTTATTTGGTATTTGGCAATTGGTTGATAAAACAAAAATATTAAAATTAAGATACAATTTATACAAAACGAAATTCACTTAAAAAATCGTTTTCTGCAAAACAAAACTTAATTAAGTGGTCAAAATCATGTCTGACCCGCTCCATGTCTCTCGATATTGCGTACTCGTGTGTGCGGTTCACTTTTCATAATCAACATAGATGAAAAAATAACATTATTATATTTTAACAAAAATGAAAATAAATGAGCTTATTTAATGGTAACAACACAGTAGGCCTACAGACTCTGTATTTGTACAAATTGCTGCACATTCATTTTATTCTGAATTTTGCACACACAAGTTGAAAGGCATTTGTTTGTGCATGCATGTAAAACATATCTGCAACATTTATCAAGTTCACTGATAATTATGCGTGCATTTATTAATTATTATCTTAATGAATAATGTAACAAGGACGAAGCATGTAAACTGTTTGTTTAGAATTTGGATCGATCATCGCAAATAATAGATCCGAATGAAGAAACGTACAAAACCATAGGCTATAGAAAATGGGTGGGCCCGGACCTAAATGCCCACCCGGGCCCAATGGTAGCGCCGCGGCTGGTGGTAATCCTACATCTTAAACATCGTGGAAACAAAATAAGAATGGAAACTAAAATATGCAGTATCGCCCTACAGCGCACATTCTATCAGCAGTTCTGGCGCCTCAGTCCCAATACTGTTAAACTCGGCGTACGTTCACATCACATGTTAATGCAGCGCTAGAGTTACACTCACAGGACACTGTGCACTTAACAAAAGTTCATTATTTGCTCGTGCTTTAAAGCTTTGCCGGGTAAACATTTCTTTGGCGTTCTGTTCTGACATGATGCACTTTTTCTAAGCGCGAACTGAAGTGCGCGCGCACTGTCAAACAGCGCCAAACTGGATTTTTGTTGGGTCAGACCCATCTGATATCGAAGGGGGGCTGATAACGCGAGATCAACATGGAGCTAAATGGAAAAAAATAGCACCAAACAAGCCACTTTGAAATGTTGCTGTTTTAATGAATATAAAAGTTGGGTGACCCTCCCCCTAGACTAAAAAAAGTTGGATGACCCTCCCCTCAATAAAGAATAAAAAGACATGACCCTCCCCTATTTTCCTCCGGTGGCCCCTTCCATAAATACCGAACGGTCCCTAAATGAGAAGGAATAAAGGATAAACCCCTGTCCAATAGACTCACTTGTGCTGGTGTCAAACGAAAACACTGAGACAAATTGATCACTGAATGCTTTTTTATTTCTTTATAGTGTACGAGGCCCTGGCGGAATGGCCCCTTTATTCTTTTAAATGTCTCTGCCAGTACCTAAGGATTCCTCTGGCGGTTGCGGACGTCCAGTGCACCTTGTCCGATTCCACCTTGAATTGCCCTTCTGGCAGAAGGGGAATGCTACATCCCAAATCTGCTATCTTTTTATTGAGAGCAGCGAGCATTGTTTTCTGCTGCCCTGGAAGAGCATGATCAAAATTGATCAACGGAATGTAAACTTTAGCTTCTGGAAACAATTTCTTGGTTGTTTCTACTATTTTTTCGAGCATCTTCCCCAACACGGTTATATTTCCCCCACTCCTATCATTCAGGCCAAATGAGAGGATGACATGCTCCTGAACCTCAGACCCTTTTGTCCTATGTTTAAGGATAGCATAGGCATCCGCTATTGAGGCACCTGAAAAACTATGAATCTCCAGGTCCCAAGCCTCTGTCTTTGGCAGCCGACCCACATTTGAGTCCCCCAGAATAAGAATGGGGCTAACCGGAGACAGGGACAATTCCCTAATATTTTGTCTCCCTCCATGATTGAAGTGTAAACTCCATTTTGAGGCCTTTTCCTTTTCCTTTTCCTTTTCCTCCCGTGCTGACCCTGCTGAATCCTCCAACAGCCAATCAAGGGCCCCCTCTATCTCAATGACCTGAGGACTCCCGTCCCCCTCCCGGGGTATTTGATATGGAGTGAGGGCCGGCAACATTACCACAGTTTTGTTTGTACTGGGGCCCAAACTTTTCCTGGTCTTCGGAAACCCCTGCCCCCTCCTCTCGGCTGCAGGTGCCACCGCGAGTGCTACTGGGATCTCTGTTCCCTGAGATTGATCCACCTCCATAGGAGCCTCTTCACCCTGTCCCCCCCTGTTCCTGCTGTTCCTGCTCCTGTTCTAATCCTGATCCCGGTCCCGGTCCCGGCTCCGGTTCCGGTTCTGGCTCTGGCTCCCGCATGAATTGTGGTATGGCTTCGACCTCTGGGTCCACCCCCATCTCTCCTCTTTCCCTTTCCCCAGACCTTCTTCCTGTCATCAAGATCTTCAGCACATTCCAAGCCCGCTGAATCGTCTGTTCCATTAATTTTTTATACCTCCTCCGGGTCCATCTGATGGCCACCTGCCACGCTTCCTGCCAATTGACCCCCGGGCTTACCCTTATCTCTTCCCCCGCCCTTCTTAGGGCGCCCTGATAGTGTTCTTCCATAATAGATAATCCCATCTTGAGCCAATCATTGGTATTCTCTTGTAATCGACATTCGGTTCTGGCCGACAAAAAAGCAGGCTGCACCTTTTTTGCTTGGGCCGCCAATCTCGTCAGCCTGCCTGCCGAACCCTCCCGGCCGTTCTCCACCTCCACCGTATTATGGAACAATTTAAGGAAAATATGGAAGGCCCGCACCAGGCTTTTGAACTCTCGACCCCCCGCTGGTATTTCCTGCACAGTCTCCCGCCTCTTTATTCCTCCTCCAGCTCTACCTTCTCCCTCCACATTCCTCCTTCTCCTCCTCTCACCATCCGACTCACCCTCTCTTTCACCGCTCGCCCGTCCTCTTCTATTCCTCTCCCTTCTATTTCTTCTCCCTCCGTCCTCTTTCCCCTTCTCTTCTTCCATTCCCCTCTCTCCTTTCCTCCAGCCCTCTTCTCTCCACCTCTCTTCTTCCGCCGCTCATCCTTTCATCCACCAATCTTCCTCCCGCCTCTCTTCTTCCCCTCCTTTCCTCCCAGTAGCTTCCTGTCTCTCTCCTTCTTCTATCTCGGTCCCTCCTTTCCTCCCGGTAGCTTCCTGCCTCTCTCCTTCTTTCATCTCGGTACGTCCTTTCTCGCCCTCTCTCCAAAAAATCCAAACCGTTGTTCTCTTCCCATCCTCTCTCTCCTTTCACGTTCTCCGCTCCTTCTCCACCTCCAACCTTCTCTTTGTCCTCTTCTTTCTCTACCTCTTTCCATGCTCTTAATGATTTTTCCTAAGAACATAAAATCTGTGTCATTTACACATCCAGTTCTTCATACTGAGTCAAAAAACCCTCGTCCCCAATATCCACCAAGTGGATACGCCCCGGTTAGTCATGTCCGATGGCTCTGGCTAGGTTAGGTTTTTAGAGGATATTACAACAGCCCATCCCCCTCCTGGTTTTTCAAAAGGGTTCCGGGACTGAGGATATGCACTGGCCGACGCTTGTCTGACTACCTGTCGGGCTCAACTTCAGGACTATAATGGGAGATCCCTGCCTCCCCTGTGGGTATCCAATCACCAGGCTTTTGTGATTCTACCACTGGACCAAGTATGGACCCCATTACACTTGGACAAGGGTCCCACTTGATCCCATAGTTTTTATCCGACTCAGTTTATTAAGGAGCCACTATGGGTCACTACTGAGTCACTATGGGTAACTTAGAGCAGGAAAAATAGATAGATGCTACCTCAGAATCAAAAAAGATTCTACATGCTAACCACAGAACTCCTTTTGGTTAGGGCAGAATAAGCCTAAATCTAACTTGACAAGGCCAAACTGAACTCGATCCACATGAATCCACTTACGGTCAAGTTAAAAAGCCTCCCTTGGTACAACTCAAACTTCCTGCTCCCTCTAAAATCGTGTGAGAGGGAAATATTCAAGACACTCTCGTCAGTGATGTACCTCAGGCTCCTTGGGTGTTTTGGCTCTTTAAACACCAGACACCCTCCTCTGAGGCGGCCTATCCTGGATGATCAGTCCAGGACGAGTGTCTCATAGCCAATTTCTAATCGAACTGGACCAGATCCTCAAAGACACTGTGGTTGGGTTCCGGTTTACAGGTTTTTACCGAAATTGAAACTAACCACTCTTTCCTTTTCTATTACAGGACGACCGCTGACAGTGCCTACCATCAAAAGATCGAACCTCCCAGGTAAGAACATGGATTATTTCTCCTGAAACTCACTGCTCTTTTTTTCTTTTCCATTACAGGACCACAACTGCTAGCCATGCCGATCTCCGAATCAGAACTGCCAGGTAAGAACATGGATTATTTCTCCTGAAACTCACTGCTCTTTTTTCTTTTCCATTACAGGACCACAACTGCTAGCCATGCTGATCTCCGAATCAGAACTGCCAGGTAAGAACATGGATTATTTCTCCTGAAACTCACTGCTCTTTTTTCTTTTCCATTACAGGACCACAACTGCTAGCCATGCTGATCTCCGAATCAGAACTGCCAGGTAAGAACATGGAAAACTTCTTCTGAAACTAACCACTCTTTTTCTTATTCCTTCCCTTACTACAGGACGACTGTTAGTCATACTAATCTCCAAATTGAAACTGCCAGGTACGCCGGAATAACTTCCCAGTCTCTCGACCTGGTCAAAAGAAGACTCACAATGAGGCGGGCATCGAAACTGGCGGATGCGGAGCATCAAGCTTCTACCAGTCCTTTGCCCTGAGAGTCAAGACGAACCAAACCGACATCATCCCATTACAGGACAACCGCTGGTCGTGTTGACTCCTGAATTGGAGCTCCAGGTAAGAGAATTAACCCCTCTACCATAACCAAAAACAATGCCACAATCAGTGTGTAAGCATGTTGTTGCAAAATGTGCTGTTGCATGGAAGGCGCTAACCACCCGTAGAAAATTGGGCACCATTTAAGACCTGTTCGCCCCAAGTCACCGTCCCTGCAGTGCTGTCCAAGTGGACCCAGGGGGGCTGGATACTTACCGCCCTCCCAAGTAACCCTTCGTTAACACCACAAGGTATCCAGGTTACTCAAAAAAAGCCTGCGAGGAATGGTCTACTTCTGGGGCCCTTTGTCAGCCTGGCTGACTTAACTCAGAAAAATCCTGCCCGAGAAGTCCCCAAATAGCAACGAGTTGCCACCAGGTTTCTCCCACCGGCAGGATCCCATGCACCCTACATCAAGGTTCAAAGGTTGGCGGATGCACATTTCTGCACACCAAACTTCTACCAACCCCGAGAGAGTGAAAGAAAAGACAGCTAAACAGATCAAATCCTTACCAATAGGATAAATCGTCAATCGCTGTTGCCACCAGATGGCGTATCTCTGACACCTATCTTTCTGATATGGTTACCTCAACCATGGTAACTTCCAAAAAATGTAAAAATATCCGCATTTCTCCTTCTCCTTCACCTCCGGTTCACTCCTTCTCCCACCGCTCGTCCGTCCTCTTCCACTCCTCTCCCTCCTTTCATCCACCCGTCTTCTTTCCACCTCTCTTCTTCCACTCCTTTCCTCCCGATACCTTCCCACCTCTTCCCTTCTTCCACTCCTTCCATCTCGATACCTTCTTCCCATCTCCTCTCTTCCACGCCTCCTTTCTCCAAAATATCCTTGCCGCTCCTCTCTTCCAATCCTCTCCCTCCTTTCATCCACCTGTCTTCGCTCCATCCACTCTCTGCTCCTCCCTCTCCACCTCCGAACTTCTCTTTCTCTTCCTCTTCCTCTTTCCATGCTTTTGATGCTTTCTTTCCTAAGAACATAAAATCTGCGTAATTACACATCCGGTTCTTCACTCTCCATACATATACATTATCCCCTACTGGGTCAAAAAACCCGTGTCCCCAATATCCACCGACTGGATACGCCCCGGTATGTCATGTCCGATGGCTCTGGCTAGGTTAGGTTTTTTGAGGATATTACAACAGCCCTTCCCCCCCCCTGGTTTTTCAAAGGGGTTTCCTTGACTGAGGAAAAGCACTGTCCGACGCCTGTCTGACTACCTTGTCGGGCTCAACTTCAGGACTATAGTGGGAGATCTCTGCCTCTTCTGTGGGTATCCAATCACCAAGCTTTTGTGATTCTACCATTGGACCAAGTAGGGACCCTATTACACTTGGACAAGGGTCTCACTTGATCCCATAGTTTCTATCCGACTCAAACTGGGAAGCCACTATGGGTCACTATGAGTCACTATGGGTAAATTAGAGCAAAAATAGATGGATGCTACCTCAGAGTCTAAAAAGATTTTGTATACTAACCACAAAACTACCTCTGGTTAGGGCAGAACAATAGTAATAGGTATAGGCCTAAATCTATATATGACAAGGCAAGAACTGAACTCTATCCACATGAATCCACTTATGGCCAAGTTTAAAGCCTCCCTCGGTACAAATTCAAACCTCCCGATCCCTCAAATTCGTGTGAGAGGGAAATGTTCAAGACACTCTCGTCAGTGATGTACCTCAGACACCTTGGGTGTTTCGGCTCTTTAAACACCAGACACCCTCCTCTGAGGCGGCCTATCCTGGATGATCAGTCCAGGACGAGTGTCTCATAGCCAATTTGTAATCGAACTAGACCAGATCCTCAAAAACACTGTGGCTGGGTTCTGGTTACAGGATTTTAGCGATATTTAAACTAACCACTCTATCCCTTTCCATTCCAGAACGACCACTGACCTCCCAAAATCGAGGCTACCAGGTAAGAACACGAATAATTTCTCCTGAAACCAACCGCTCTTTTCCATTAGAGGATAATGACTGACTGTGCTGATCTTCACATGAAAACTACCAGGTAAGGACACGGAAAATTTCTCCTGAAACTAACCACTCTTTTCCTTTTCCATAACTATCCATTGTACCAATCATAGGCTACTGCGGATATACTTCAAAGCAGAAACTGGCATCAATTAAGGTCTATATTACTCAAGACTCCTGGGTGTATTTTCCTTAACACGACCAGGTGTACTATCCATAGGGTTGTTACGGGTAGATTTTTAGGAGAGAAGTTGATACGGGCTTAGATCTACATCGATCAAGGCATTAAAACCCCCCGGCGTATCCTGGAAGTCATCTTCTCTAGAACAAATCCTCCTAAATCTGAGAAGTTGAGATAATACTATACCTCTAAATGTATGTCTCGGATGATAACTCTGATAATGCAATAAGGCATGGGTATCTGTCTCTTTAAAGAACATCCTAAAATCCAACTGACCCGTAGAAAGAAAATCCGGTCCCTTATATACCGTTGTATCCAGAAACTCAATAGTCTGTTCATTAACCACCGCCTGTACCTTAATTGAGGCATGATGAGCATTTAATACTCCCAAAAAGTTTTTAAAATCCTGTTGGCTATGGGTCCACACCCCCCAAACATTATCCAAAAACCGCAAGTATGATAAGGGAGTCTTTTCGCACTTGGGAAAAACAGTCTCCTCCCATTGAGCCATGTATATATTTGCATATGCTGGTGCAAACCTTTTCCCCATGGCCGTCCCCTTAATCTGTAAGTAAAACTCCCCCTCGAACTCAAAATCATTACAGGTCAGACTTAATTCCAGGAGCTCTAAAATCGCTTCATCTGGTCTACAGGCATCAGGATACCGAGAAAAACAGTCTCGTACTGCCCTCAGCCCCAAAGGGGTCTCAATGTTAGTGTATAGACTCTCTACATCCAGTGAAAACAAAATCGCCCCTGGATAGGAGCCGTTAACTTTAAACTCTCCTTCTGGGAGCAACGGCATGTTGTATCCCAGCTGAAAGATTTTTTTGTTTAGAGCCCCCAGATTCGCCTTCTGGTTTCCCGGCAACGCCCGATCAAAATTGATCAGAGGAACATAAATTTTCGCCCCCGGAAAGGTGGCTTTGGCTGCCTCCACCAATTTATCCAGAATCTTTCCCAGGGCCGTTATGTTGCTATTTCCCCGGTCACTCAGGCCAAAAGCAAGAACCACATGCTCCGTATTCCCAGTCGTCCTTGTCCTATGCTTGATGATGTTGTACCCATCCACTATTGTGGCCCCCGGGAAACTATGGACCTCAATCTCCCATGCCTCTGTCCTTGGCAGGCGACTCAAATTTGAGGCCCCCACAAACAAAACTGGGTTGACCGGGGCCAAGGACCAACTCCTGGCCTTCTCCCTACCTTCATGATTCACATGGATGCTCCATCGTGGAGCCTCCAATCCCAAGGATCTCGAAGGCCTATCCTTATCCTTATCCTTATCCCCCACCTCCTCCTTCTTCTGGGGAGCCGCTGGACCTTCCTGGTCCTCCGACCCCTCTCCAGAAAAAAGCCAATCCAAGGCCCCTTCCTCCACCTCAATAACCTGAGGGCTCCCCTCCGTTTTTTCCTCCCGGGGTATCTGGAAAGGAGTCAGGGCCGGCAAGGTCGCCACAGCCCTGCTTGTGCTAGGGCCCCAACCTTTCTTCGCCTTCAGAATCTTCTCCCCCGTAACCTCGGCTGTGGGTGCTACTGGGGATGCCATGGGGACCGCTTCGCCCTGTTCCCCCTGCTCCCGCTGTTCCTGTTCCGGTTCCGGTTCCGGTTCTGGTTCTGGTTCCGGTTCCCGCGGGGATTCAGGTCTGGCTTCGACATCCGGGCCCCACACTCGTCCCCTCCCCTGCCTCTTCCTCAGACCTCCTTCGTGACATCAAGGTTTTGACCACATTCCAGGCCCGCCGTATGGTCTGCTCCCTCAACCTCTTGTATCTTCTCCGGGTCCATTTTATAGCCACCTGCCATGCCTCCTTCCAGTCAATCCCCGGGCTCGCCATTATCTCCTTCCCCGCCCTCCTTAGGGCCCCCTGGTAATGCTCCTCCATTATCGTTAACCCGGTCTGCAGCCACTCGTTAGTGTTATCCTGCAGCCTGCATTCGATTCTTGCCGACTGGAAGGCCGGCTGGACCTTCTTAGCCTGGGCCGCCAGCCTCGCCAGTCTACCAGGCAGGCCCTCCCGGCCGTCCTCGACCTCCACGGTGTAGTGAAATAACTTCAAGAAAGCATGGAGGGCCTGGACCAGGCTTCTGAACTCCGGATCCCCCGCTGGCCTCCTCCCTTCATGCACATTCTCCCGTCTCCTTACTTCCTTCCTCCCTCCTCCTCTAGCTCCACCCTCGCTATCCGCATTTCTCCTTCTCCTTCACCTCCGGTTCACTCCTTCTCCCACCGCTCGTCCGTCCTCTTCCACTCCTCTCCCTCCTTTCATCCACCCGTCTTCTTTCCACCTCTCTTCTTCCACTCCTTTCCTCCCGATACCTTCCCACCTCTTCCCTTCTTCCACTCCTTCCATCTCGATACCTTCTTCCCATCTCCTCTCTTCCACGCCTCCTTTCTCCAAAATATCCTTGCCGCTCCTCTCTTCCAATCCTCTCCCTCCTTTCATCCACCTGTCTTCGCTCCATCCACTCTCTGCTCCTCCCTCTCCACCTCCGAACTTCTCTTTCTCTTCCTCTTCCTCTTTCCATGCTTTTGATGCTTTCTTTCCTAAGAACATAAAATCTGCGTAATTACACATCCGGTTCTTCACTCTCCATACATATACATTATCCCCTACTGGGTCAAAAAACCTGTGTCCCCAATATCCACCGACTGGATACGCCCCGGTATGTCATGTCCGATGGCTCTGGCTAGGTTAGGTTTTTTGAGGATATTACAACAGCCCTTCCCCCCCCCTGGTTTTTCAAAGGGGTTTCCTTGACTGAGGAAAAGCACTGTCCGACGCCTGTCTGACTACCTTGTCGGGCTCAACTTCAGGACTATAGTGGGAGATCTCTGCCTCTTCTGTGGGTATCCAATCACCAAGCTTTTGTGATTCTACCATTGGACCAAGTAGGGACCCTATTACACTTGGACAAGGGTCTCACTTGATCCCATAGTTTCTATCCGACTCAAACTGGGAAGCCACTATGGGTCACTATGAGTCACTATGGGTAAATTAGAGCAAAAATAGATGGATGCTACCTCAGAGTCTAAAAAGATTTTGTATACTAACCACAAAACTACCTTTGGTTAGGGCAGAACAATAGTAATAGGTATAGGCCTAAATCTATATATGACAAGGCAAGAACTGAACTCTATCCACATGAATCCACTTATGGCCAAGTTTAAAGCCTCCCTCGGTACAAATTCAAACCTCCCGATCCCTCAAATTCGTGTGAGAGGGAAATGTTCAAGACACTCTCGTCAGTGATGTACCTCAGACACCTTGGGTGTTTCGGCTCTTTAAACACCAGACACCCTCCTCTGAGGCGGCCTATCCTGGATGATCAGTCCAGGACGAGTGTCTCATAGCCAATTTGTAATCGAACTAGACCAGATCCTCAAAAACACTGTGGCTGGGTTCTGGTTACAGGATTTTAGCGATATTTAAACTAACCACTCTATCCCTTTCCATTCCAGAACGACCACTGACCTCCCAAAATCGAGGCTACCAGGTAAGAACACGAATAATTTCTCCTGAAACCAACCGCTCTTTTCCATTAGAGGATAATGACTGGCTGTGCTGATCTTCACATGAAAACTACCAGGTAAGGACACGGAAAATTTCTCCTGAAACTAACCACTCTTTTCCTTTTCCATAACTATCCATTGTACCAATCATAGGCTACTGCGGATATACTTCAAAGCAGAAACTGGCATCAATTAAGGTCTATATTACTCAAGACTCCTGGGTGTATTTTCCTTAACACGACCAGGTGTACTATCCATAGGGTTGTTACGGGTAGATTTTTAGGAGAGAAGTTGATACGGGCTTAGATCTACATCGATCAAGGCATTAAAACCCCCCGGTGTATCCTGGAAGTCATCTTCTCTAGAACAAATCCTCCTAAATCTGAGAAGTTGAGATAATACTATACCTCTAAATGTATGTCTCGGATGATAACTCTGATAATGCAATAAGGCATGGGTATCTGTCTCTTTAAAGAACATCCTAAAATCCAACTGACCCGTAGAAAGAAAATCCGGTCCCTTATATACCGTTGTATCCAGAAACTCAATAGTCTGTTCATTAACCACCGCCTGTACCTTAATTGAGGCATGATGAGCATTTAATACTCCCAAAAAGTTTTTAAAATCCTGTTGGCTATGGGTCCACACCCCCCAAACATCATCCAAAAACCGCAAGTATGATAAGGGAGTCTTTTCACACTTGGGAAAAACAGTCTCCTCCCATTGAGCCATGTATATATTTGCATATGCTGGTGCAAACCTTTTCCCCATGGCCGTCCCCTTAATCTGTAAGTAAAACTCCCCCTCGAACTCAAAATCATTACAGGTCAGACTTAATTCCAGGAGCTCTAAAATCGCTTCATCTGGTCTACAGGCATCAGGATACCGAGAAAAACAGTCTCGTACTGCCCTCAGCCCCAAAGGGGTCTCAATGTTAGTGTATAGACTCTCTACATCCAGTGAAAACAAAATCGCCCCTGGCGGCACCTTCAGACTCTTAACTTTATCCAAAAAGTCATAAGTGTCCCTAACATAACTAGAATGTCTAGTAGATAAGGGATTCAAATAAAAATCAATCAACTCCGCAATCCTGTGACTCTCACTTCCACAATCCAAAACTATTGGACGACCCGGGGGCATGAAGGGATTAAGCCATTTCTTCTTAGGTTTGTGCACCTTTGGCAATAAATAAAACCTAGGTGTAACTTCCCCCAGTAGGTAATTTACCTGCCGTTTGCAAATAAAACCTGTCCTCTCCAAAGAATCCACCACCCTCTCAATGCGAGGCACTGATTCCATAAAAATAGGAGCCGTTAACTTACGATAAAAGGATCCGTCAGTCAACTGTCTCTGTGCTTCTTGCACGTAACGCTCCCTATCCATAATGACCACTGTACTTCCCTTATCTGCTGGTTTAATAACTATAGCCGCTTTCCGACCGGAGGAACCTTTTCACAGTTCCTAGAACTATTGGCTAAAGTACCCGGATGTCGGCATGTTCGCACCGCAGGAACTAGGAACGATTTTAGTTCTAGGAACTCCATTTGTAGGAACTAATTTAGGTCCTACTTCAGAGTAGGGTCTAAACCAGCACTATAGGAACTATCCGTGACGTTAGTGTACGCTGATTGACCGAACGCACGCGGAACACCAGCACCCGCCATTTTTAAAACAGCTAGAATGTAAACACACAGATTATAGCCTATATATTTACTCCATAAACTAACTATACAAACATGGAAAACAGTGATAGATGGGTCTCTAAACCTTTATGCTGAAGAGAAAATCCAACGCAACTTTGAGGGGACCAAGCCAAACATGATTATGTTTATCTGCCCAGCTAGCAACACTGGACATCAACCACACGGCATAGGCTAATAACCTTTTTTCATATACTGTCCACTTTCTATAACAGTTCTACCTAATAAGATATTAAACAGTACTGTTAGACAGATTGCTAACTAATAAACACAGAGAATGCGAGCATTGTTTGCTCTGGCGTTGTCAACGCCGCCAAAATAAAGGTCCGTCGCGCCGTCAAAATAAAAGTCACCGTGCTTGCGTCACTCCCTTACCCCTCCTACCAGTTCCTATGGCCACTTGGCCAGTGTGAACGCAAACAGCAAAACCGAGTTTGGGGGAGAGTGGTTCTTAGAACTGTTTAGAAGTGGACAGTTCCTAGAACTAAGTTCCTATAACTACTTGGTCGGAAAGCGGCTTATGTCCCGCCTAGAGATCAACTCCTCCAGAGCTTTAACCTCTTCCCGGGGTAAATTCTGTCTTGGAGTCCGTGCTCCTGATAAAGCTATCTGGACCCCCTCCACATTTCTATCAAAAAAGTCCCATACTTCCCCTGGTAATTGCTGGGGCCTGGGCACCCAACCCGATCTCTCACAAAAAGGCAGAATCTGAACATCCGTCTCCTCCCTAGGGCCAAAAAACACCGCTCTCTGTACTTTGGCATGAAACTGACCCAAGTCCGCCAGAAGAGACCCCCTATCAGCCTTTTTCATTAAATGGGAAGGAATAAAAGATAAACCCCTGTCCAATAGACTAACTTGTGTTGATGTCAATTGAAAACACTGAGACAAATTAATCACTGAATGCTTTTTATTTTTTAATTCATGATGTACGGGGCCCTGACGGAATGGCCCCTTCAATCTTTTAAACACCTCTGCCAGTGCCTCAACATCTCCCTTGCTGTCGCGGATGTCCAGTGCAATTTATCTGTTCCCACTTTAAATTGCCCCTCCGGAAGAAGGGGAATGCTGCATCCCAACTTGAATATTTTTTCATTGAGAGCAGTTAGCCTCGCCTTCTGCTCCCTTGGAAGGGCTTGATCAAAATTGATCAATGGGACATATACTTTAGCCCCGGGAATAGCGCCTTGGTTGTTTCCACAAGCTTTCCAAGCATCCTCCCCAGAACTGTCATACACCCTTTGCTTCTATCGTTCAGGCCGAATGAGAGGACCACATGCTCTGTCACTTCTGACCCCTTGGTCCTATGTCTTAGGACCGCATAAGCATCTACTATCGAGGCGCCTGAAAAGCTGTGAATTTCCACGTCCCATGACTCCGTCTTTGGCAGCCGATTAAGGTTTGAGTCCCCAATAAAAAGAATGGGACTGACTGGAGACAGGGACCACTCCCTGACATTTTCTCTCCCCCCATGATTGATGTGCATGCTCCATTTTGAAGCCTCGTCACGATCTGCTTTATCCTTCTCTTTTTCCTTCTCCTTTTCCTTCTCTTTTTCCTTCTCTTTCCGCACTGGCCCTGCTGAATCGCCCTCAAAGAGCCAGTCCAGGTTCCCCTCCTCCACCTCAATCACCTGAGGGCTCCCCTCCTTTTCCGTGTTCCCTCGAGGTTGAAAGGGGGTCAGGGCTGGTTGTTCTTTCGACCGAGACCTCACCGCCCTACTTCTACTGGGGCCTAGCCCTTTCCTAGCCCTTGGGGTCTTTGACCAAAAAAAAAACGAAACTACCAGGTAAAAACATGGATAATTTCTCCTGAAACTAACCACTCTTTTCTTTTCCATTACCAGGCGACTACTGGCCGTGCTGTCCTCCAAATTGGAACCACCAGGTAAGAACATGGATGATTTCTCCTGAAACTAACTGCTCTTTTCCTTTTCCATTACAGGACGACTGCTGGCCGTGCTGACCCCCGAATCGGAGCTTACCAGGTAAGATAACCCGAAAAATTACCAAACTATTTGTCCTTACACTGCTACCTGCCCTCTAATCTCTACAAGACATTTCACATCAAAATAACTTCCCAGTCTCTCAACCTGGTCAAAAGAAGACTCACAATGAGGCGGGCATCGAAACTGGCGGATGCGGAGCATCAAGCTTCTACCAGTCCTTTGCCCTAAGAGTCAAGACAAACCAAACCGACATCATCCCACTACAGGACAACCGCTGGTAGTGTTGACTCCTGAATTGTTGCTCGTTAAAATCACAAATGATTTACTTTTAGCTTCTGACCAAGGCTGTATCTCAATACTAGTTTTACTTGATCTAAGTGCTGCGTTCGATACTATAGATCACACAATACTCTTAGATCGACTACAAAATTATACTGGTGTTCAAGGACAAGCATTAAGCTGGTTTAGATCATACTTATCTGACCGCTACCATTTTGTCTATTTAAATGGAGAAAAATCGATCATAATTCCAGTAAACTATGGAGTGCCGCAGGGATCTGTGTTAGGCCCTCTATTATTCTCAATATATATGATGCCACTTGGAAATATTATAAGGAAACATGGAATTAGTTTCCATTGTTATGCTGATGACACTCAAATCTATATTTCATCACGGCCGGATGAAAACGCTAAATTATCCAAATTGACAGAGTGTGTTAAAGATATAAAAGATTGGATGACGCGTAATTTTCTTTTATTAAATCCAGACAAGACAGAGGTAATACTTATCGGTTCAAAAAACCGCCCACAGAACCTCTCACAATACAACTTTGACATTGTAGGATGTCCTGTTACTTTATCCTCTACAGTAAAAGACCTGGGTGTTATACTCGATTGTAACCTGTCTTTTGAAAATCATATTTCGTATGTTACAAAAACAGCCATTTTACACCTTAGAAACATTGCTAAGCTACGTAATATGCTATCAGTTTCTGATGCAGAAAAGTTAGTTCATGCATTCATGACCTCGAGACTAGATTACTGTAATGCTTTATTAGCCGGTTGTCCTGCATTCTCAATAAACAAGCTACAGTTAGTCCAAAATGCAGCTGCTAGAGTTCTTACTAGATCAAGAAAATATGATCATATAACACCGATTTTATCATCACTACATTGGCTACCTATAAAGTTCTGTATTAATTATAAGGTATTGCTACTGACTTATAAAGCCCTAAACGGCTTAGCTCCAGTCTATTTAACGGATCTTCTATCACCCTATAATTCATCGCGCTCTTTAAGATCAATAAATTCAAGGCTTTTGGTCATACCTAGGATATCCAGATCAACCAAAGAAGGGAGAGCATTTTCACATTTGTCTCCGAAACTCTGGAATAGTCTTCCTGATACTGTTCGTTGCTCGGACTCGCTCTCCCAGTTTAAAACTAGATTAAAGACGCATCTTTTCGGCCAGGCATTCATATAATATTGTTAATCTCTCAGTTCAAACTACAATCCGGCCTCTAGTTCATAAATGCCAGAGGAGAACTGGCCCCTGACTGAGCCTGGGTTCTCCCAAGGTTTTTTTTTTTCTCCATTAGGTCACCTGATGGAGTTTTAGGACACCATTAGGTCGCTTGATGGAATTTTTTTCGGTTCCTTGCCACTGTTGCCTTTGGCTTGCTCAGTTGGGGATATTTTGGGGATATTTCATTTTATTCTATCAATCAATAAATTCCACTAGAAACAAACTTTGTTGTATTATTTTATTTTAGGTTATTTTAGGTTTAGGGCAGGAATCGGTGCAGGCCTAGACCCAAATTGATAAAGTAATACCAAACACAACCAGGTGTATTCTCCATAGGGCTGTTATGGGTAGGTTTAGGGCAGGAATCGGTGCAGGCCTAGCGCCAAATTGATAAAGTAATACCAAACACCACCAGGTGTATTCTCCATAGGGCTGCTATGGGTAGGTTTAGGGCAGGAATCGGTGCAGGCCTAGCCTCAAATTGATAAAGTAATACCAAACACAACCAGGTGTATTGTCCATAGGGGTACTGTGGGTAGGTTTAGGGCAGGGATCGGTGCAAGCCTAGATGCCGAATCAAAGCATTAACACAACCAGGTGTATTGTCCATAGGGATACTATGGGTAGGTTTAGGCAGAGATCGGTGCAAGCCTAGATGCAAATCAAAGAATTAACACAACCAGGTGTATTGTCCATAGGGGTACTGTGGGTAGGTTTAGGGCAGGATTCGGTGCAAGCCTAGATGCCAAATCAAAGCATTAACCCTCTGAGGTCTGAGCTGTTTACTGGGCCCTGGAGGTGTTCTGACATGCTCTGACATTTCTGGTTATTTCTGTTACTTGTGACATTTTCATGGCTAAAGTCTAATTACACTGTATTCAGCACAAACTCTGCTACGATAATATATCAGCAGCATGTATATAAAAGTTTGTAGTTTTGAGATAATGACATTTATGCGTGGTTTATGAAAATACAAAAAGAAATTCTCACTGAAATAAGGCCATGAAACCCATACTGATTATTTCTTCACAAGACTTTTAAAAATTGTATCACGTAGCCTAGAATATTTGCTCTAAAGCTATGTGAAAATCACCCTGACTGCTCATTCAGATAAGAAAAAATTTTTACGACGTGTTTTGTGTGAAAAAGCTTTATGGTCATTAATATGTATTGTTTTCACACCTGAGAAAGACAAAGACCCTCCCCTAACGGCCCTATTAGGAGCTATCAGGCCCTGTCATTCTGGGCAACCTTGCACAATACTGTAAATGAGGAGATTTAAAAAAGAATGGCTTTTAAATTGTTTGGATTTATTTACAACACAACATAGTCCAAATATACACACAACAAATGCCAAAAAAGCACTTATTGAAAACAATGATCCAAAGACAGAGACCTTTGTGCCATTCCTAAAAACATTGTACATACCTTTCATTTCCAAGTTTGATTTTCACTTTACCATGTTCATGTTCACTGAAGTCCTCAGTGGCATCTGGGCCATGAAAAAAAAAATGAACATACTGATATCAAGAGAAAGGCCTGCACGATTTTGGGAATAAATTTTAGATTTTTCTGGTTAAAATTGCTTTTTAAAATTCACAGAATACACACACACACACACACACACACACACACACAAATGTTTCCAACAATATATGATATAATGAACACAACAATGGTTTGTTGTGCCTTGTAGGCATAAGCTATGCGCAGTGCTGGATAAAATAACAATAACCTGTAGCAGTATAAATCTTCCAAAAGATTTCAGTAACAACTAAGCTAGAGAAAAATATATTGATTATCATGTTACTTCAAATGTTTCCATTCGTTATGATGATATGAAATGAGATAATAGTAAAAACATGAAGCCGTTTGCTTTTCAAACGCGATCGCGCTGCAAAATATGATACATTCAAACGCGACTGCGCTGCAAAATATGATACATTCAAACACGATCGCGCTGCAAAATATGATACATTCAAATGCGATTGCGCTGCAAAATATGATACATTCAAACGCGATCGCGCTGCAAAGCATGATAAATTCAAACGCGATCGCGCTGCAAAATATAATACATTCAAGTGCGATCGCGCTCAAATATAAAACATTATGGTTACCATATACATATCTACGTTTGAGCAGATATCCACAAACACAGTAACAGTAAACACGGGTCAAAATATTATAATATTTACCATATATCTAGCAACAGTTCAACTGCAATGTGAAATTTATGCAACAATAGCAAACTAATATGTACGAATTTCTTACCTTACATCTTTCTTGTCTTCAAATCGCGTTCTTCTTCTTCTGATGTAAATCCAATGTAAGCTTAGGCGCGTCTAAAAGCAGAGACTTGTAAAGTGTTTTGGTGTTTTGTTTTTGAGGTAGGCCTAATGAGCGCAATCGCGTTCCATGTGGAGATTTGCATGTGAATATCTTTTCAAATCAAATCAAATCAAGTATATTTGTATTGCGCTTTTCACAATACAGATTGTATCAAAGCAGCTTCACAGTATTAAAATAAAATAATACAACAAAGTTTGTTTCTAGTGGAATTTATTGATTGATAGAATAAAATGAAATATCCCCAAAATATCCCCAACTGAGCAAGCCAAAGGCAACAGTGGCAAGGAACCGAAAAAACTCCAAGTGACCTAATGGTGTCCTAAAACTCCATCAGGTGACCTAATGGAGAAAAAAAAACCGGCCGGATTGTAGTTTGAAACTGTGAGATTAACAATATTATATGAATGCCTGGCTGAAAAGATGCGTCTTTAATCTAGTTTTAAACTGGGAGAGCGAGTCTGAGCAATGAACAGTATCAGGAAGGCTATTCCAGAGTTTTGGAGCCAAATGTGAAAATGCTCTCCCTCCTTTGGTTGATCTGGATATCCTAGGTATGACCAAAAGCCTTGAATTTATTGATCTTAAAGAGCGCGATGGATTATAGGGTGATAGAAGATCCGTTAAATAGACTGGAGCTAAGCCGTTTAGGGCTTTATAAGTCAGTAGCAATACCTTATAATTAATACGGAACTTTATAGGTAGCCAATGTAGTGATGATAAAATCGGTGTTATATGATCATATTTTCTTGATCTAGTAAGAACTCTAGCAGCTGCATTTTGGACTAACTGTAGCTTGTTTGAGGATGCAGGACAACCGGCTAATAAAGCATTACAGTAATCTAGTCTCGAGGTCATGAATGCATGAACTAACTTTTCTGCATCAGAAACTGATAGCATATTATGTAGCTTAGCAATGTTTCTAAGGTGGAAAAAGGCTGTTTTTGTAACATACGAAATATGATTTTCAAAAGACAGGTTACAATCGAGTATAACACCCAGGTCTTTTACTGTAGAGGATAAAGTAACAGGACATCCTACGATGTCAAAGTTGTATTGTGAGAGGTTCTGTGGGCGGTTTTTTGAACCGATAAGTATTACCTCTGTCTTGTCTGGATTTAATAAAAGAAAATTACGCGTCATCCAATCTTTTATATCTTTAACACACTCTGTCAATTTGGATAATTTAGCGTTTTCATCCGGCCGTGATGAAATATATATTTGAGTGTCATCAGCATAACAATGGAAACTAATTCCATGTTTCCTTATAATATTTCCAAGTGGCATCATATATATTGAGAATAACAGAGGGCCCAACACAGATCCCTGCGGCACTCCATAGTTTACTGGAATTATGATCGATTTTTCTCCATTTAAATAGACAAAATGGTAGCGGTCAGATAAGTATGATCAAAACCAGCTTAATGCTTGTCCTTGAACACCAGTATAATTTTGTAGTCGATCTAAGAGTATTGTATGATCTATAGTATCGAACGCAGCACTTAGATCAAGTAAAACTAGTATTGAGATACAGCCTTGGTCAGAAGCTAAGAGTAAATCATTTGTGATTTTAACGAGCGCAGTTTCAGTGCTATGATGCGGCCTGAATCCTGACTGAAACTTTTTATAGATATCATTTTCTTGCAAGAAAGAGCCCAGTTGAGTGGACACAACTTTTTCTAGTATTTTAGACATAAAAGGTAGATTTGAAATGGGTCTATAATTTGCTAGATTATTATGATCTAATTGTGGTTTCTTAATGAGAGGTTTTATAACTGCCAGTTTAAATGTTCTTGGAACATGACCTAAAGATAAAGACGAGTTAATAATATTGAGGAGAAGCTCTTATTTTCTCAGTGAAGAAGTTCATGAAATCATTACTACTAAACTGTAACGGGATATTTTGTTCGGGTGATGTCTGTTTATTTGTTAGTCTAGCCACGGTGTTAAATAAAAGCCTAGGATTGTTTTGGTTGTTTTCTATTAGTTTGCGGAGGTGCTCAGCCCTGGCCGCTTTTAGGGTCTTTTTATAACGTGACATACTGTCTTTCCACGCGATTCTAAAGACCTCTAAATTAGTTTGTTTCCATTTACGCTCTAAATTACGGGTTTCTCTCTTTAGAAAATGCGTAGTATTATTGTACCATGGTGCTTTAATTTTCTCTCTGACCTTTTTTAATCTAATGGGTGCAACAACATCCAATGTTCTAGAGAGAATGGTGCTCATAGTGCTAGTTAGTTCTTCTAGTTCATCTGTTTGTTTGGGTTCAGGCAGCAGCTGAGACAGATTAGATAAGCAATTTGAGAAATTATCTATGGTGGATGGAAGGATTGTTCTGCCTGGTCGAAAACACGGCACAGCATGACATATTACAGCAGTATGTAATATGCAAGTTACCAAGTAATGGTCAGTGACATCATCACTTTGTGGAATGATACCTATATTGGTTGGATCGGTTCCATATGATATAATTAAATCGAGTGTGTGATTAAGACGATGAGTTGGTCCGGTGACGTTTTGCTTGACCCCAAAGGAATTTAATAAATCTATAAACGCAGCCCCTAACGCATCATTTGAATTATCTACGTGTATGTTAAAATCTCCAACAATTAATGCTTTATCTACATTGACCAATAGATCTGAGAGAAAATCTGCAAACTCTTTTAGGAAATCAGCGTAAGGCCCAGGCGGTCTATATACGGTAGCCAAGGCTAGAGATAATATGGATTTTTTTCTAACATCTAAGAGCGTAACATTTAGTACAAGTACTTCAAACGAAATAAACTTATAACCCGTTTTCTGAGTAACATTGAGAATATCTCTATAGACCGCTGCAACAGCGCCGCCACGACCAATCAGACGGGGTTCGTGCTTATAGGAGTATCCAGATGGAGTAGACTCATTTAGACCGAAATAATCATTAGGTTTAAGCCAAGTTTCAGTAAGGCAAAGTACATCGAAGCTATTATCTGTGACTATTTCATTTACAACAACTGCCTTAGGTGTGAGTGATCTAATGTTTAGAAGACCTAGCTTTAGAAATTGTTTTTGATTGCTAATAGCAACATTTTCTGGTTTAATAACAATTAGATTTTTTCTAGATCCTGCAGTAGATTTATTATTTGATCTCACTAAACGAGGAATAGACACAGTTTCTATGCAATGTTCTACACTATTTATATCAGTTAATTTGGTGCAGCAGAGACTATGATTTGGACTTTTGGTTACTAGTCAAAAGGTATTTAACATTTTGGAGATGTTATCTGACAGAAGATCCGATCCGAATCTGCTTGGGTGTAAGCCATCAGCACGGTAAAGCCTAGGACGCTCCCAAAACAGATTCCAATTATTTACAAAGAGCAGTTTCTGCTCATTGCACCATGATATTAACCATTCATTTAGCGCGAATAATCTACTAAACTTTTCATGACCTAGTCGGTACGTGGGAAGCGGTCCTGACACAATGATCGTTATATCAGGCGATGTGCTGCGTACCGTATCGATCAGATTCCTGAAGTCTTTCTTCAGAACCTCTGTCTGTCGCAGCCTGATGCCGGCCCCTCCCGCGTGCAGGACCACAGTTCCGACGCGCTCGTTCAGAATCTCGGGAACGTGAGCAGCGATTTCAGAAACACGAGCACCAGGAAAGCAGTGACTATGCACCTTACTTTTATTTAACGTAGCGTGTACGTGTCGAACGATGGAATCACCGATGATCACAGCATCGCGTTCTGTTTCGCGAAGAGGGGAGAAGCGGTTTTGTGTGGATATCTGGAAAACCGGGAGGGTCGAAGAGAGTTTTCTTGGTCTAGACCTGACTCGCGTCTTGCGCTGCGGAAATATCCAGGCTTCGTGGTGGCATGTTGGAGCCGGCGTAAACGAGACCATAGCTGATCGCGGCCTCGACGCTCGTGACCGATGCTGAGTAACGCACGGAGTAGACGAGGTCGGAGTCAGCGGGTTAGTAACGTTAATCACTGATTTGTGTGCATCGGCGCGTGATGTTTCAAGAGCCAAACGCCGGTCTATCAGCTCGGCTTTTCTCACTAAAAGGTCGTGGATCTGTTTCTCAACAGCTTCCAGCTCAGACTGTACCGCGTGTAGCTCAAATGTGTCCTCACCTGCACCAAAAGGTAGACTACTTACATCTGATATATTCGCCATTTTAACAGATGGACAGTAAGTTAAGTTAGCAACGACACTACCAGTGATGCTATCAATATTAATACTAATTTATGGCTTAAGTCTTGGATATAATCCGTCTTTTTAGTGGTACGGGTGTGGAGTAGACGCACGATAGGCGAAAAAAATGTGTGTTTATAAATGAGTGCGGAGAAGACGCGTTCAGCCGTGATCCACGGACGTAACCTATAAGAGTATCCAGCGTTGGATCACTAGGCTTGAGACGCGTCTGCTCAACAGTCCGCCTTGTAACTATGAGGTGAGGAAAAATAGAAAATGTTCGTTGTGAGTTTAAAGAGAAATCAAGAATTATAAATCAATCGATGGAACTCCAAAGACAACAACGCGTTCAGACGCGACGCATGCGCATTCGAAACAGGAAGTTCGAAAAATATGTCTTTTGCGCGAGTGGGTGTGGTAAATTAAAAAAATAATGAGCAAGCGTTTGAGAAGCTGGACATCTTGTTGGTTTTATACAAATCACTTAAACAGAGAATATTTGTTTTCAGTTTGAATCCGATCATTTAAAAGTACACACTTAAATGTTTATAAAGGTATATGGCTCATAAATGTGTGACAAGTATTCGCTGAGTTTTGTTTCAGTTTATATACGTGCTCAAGAAAAAAAAGTTCACCACGACGGAGAGGCAGAACGCACACCCTGTTTATTTTCTTTATTTTACAAAAGCACAATGTTTTGATTTGATTGTAAGTGGACACATACAAAAGTAGAAATATCACAGATTCTTTTTTATATTTCTTTTTTCTGTATGACCATAAATGACGGAGTAATTTAAGTTTATAGTGCTACAATGTGGAGAAAATCCAGCAAAACGCGCCCGCGCGTTTGTCGACCTCAGAGGGTTAACACAACCAGGTGTATTGTCCATAGGGATACTATGGGTAGGTTTAGGCAAGATCGGTGCAAGCTTAGATGCCAAATCAAAGAATTAACACAACCAGGTGTATTATTCATAGGGGTACTGTGGGTAGGTTTAGGAATCGGTGCAGGCCTAGATCCAGATTGGTACAATAATGCCAAACACAATCAGGTGTATTATCCATAGGGCAGTTATATACAGGGGCTCAGATTGAGAAGTAATTTCTGGAACATATTTTTCCAAAAACTTTTCCCCGTCATCATATCATGCCCCTATTCAAATACATTACCGCAAAAGGAATTTGGTGTATAAAAGCCAACTTTTTTCCATCCAAGATCCCATCCTCCAAATCCGGTCTGATTTAAAGCAAAAGATGAACCAGAAGATGCTGAACCTGTTTAGGAACAACACCTCCCTAAGGGCCGGCTTAGGCCCGTATTCATCCTCCTCATCCGGCCCCCACCCCGACCCAGTGAGTCGGAGAGGGGCCGGAGAGGATGTTTTGTGGTTTCTCCAATCCAACAATCTCCGTTCTTTATTGAATTTCAGTTTCCATCCAAAACCTGGTTCTCCAGATTATGTTACCGATATCTCTCTTCTCTCATTAAGCCCATTTGGGGTCCAAGTTCCTAATTTCCCAATCCAAATGTATTCCTTGTGTAATGACTGAGACAAGTCAGACACGAATATTTGTTATAGTTTAACAACTGATATTTAGAACTCACTTGGGGAATCTGTGTCCCAGCCCCCCCAAACAGGCAAAGAAGATCTCCGTTACCCGGACAACGATCAGATAAGGTTTTATGAGTGTTAAGGAATGTGGCCAAATGCAAGAGAGACCATGAAAAGACAGAAACAATCTTCCATGCAGACTTACCTGCATTAGACAGAAACAAACTGATCTAGAAATTAACGTGCATTCCAGGAACTGTGTGAATGATTGAGATGTTTTGTGTACTATTATGTATACACCATGGTATGTATTTTATTATACAACCAACGGTCAGTGTAACTTGACCTGTGTCATGTCTCCTATCTAATTACTCCTCATTTAATGACTCACACTTTGATCTACATCACCTTCTCTTAAAATGCAGTGTGGATTCTTTATATCTATCTGAGTATTAATGAACAGAAAATAGTACTTGAGACAGCGTCGTAAATCTCCCACAAAAAGGAAACTCCCGCCAGAAATTCCCTCTTTCGCCTGCAAGGCGTGCCTTTTGTTAAGCTTTAAAAGGCTGTTCCGTTAGCCCTGCCTTCTCTTAGCTTGTCTCATCCAGCTACAAAACTGCTTCTGCTGATACTGGGGAAAACCCCTCCCCCATCACTGGGGCCCTGGGCCCTGGGCCCAGCAGGCCGGAGCACTGCCTGCCATGCTTTCACGCTCCCCAAAGGGAGACAGACTGCCATTTCTGCAATCCAGAAAAACTGCAACTTTACCATCATTGAATTGGCAACGATCAACTCCTGGCCTTCTTGGCACTTCAGGAGGCCGCACCGTCGAGTGTGCACTCAGCAGGCCAGGACAGCAGGCTTCGACTCACCACAGCCATGTGCTCGTAGCCACCATGCAAGCTCCGACCCACACCAGCTTCGGAACCACACGATGGCAACTTGCACCATGACTTTTGACCCTCACGGACCCACCAACGGACTCATTTTTCAACCACTTCAGGAATTGTCCACGATTTGCAACTAACCATGCAAGTATTTAATGAGGTGCTATGAAATAAGCTGATGGTTCTTTTCATACTGAAATAGATCTTATTCCATAGTTCTATTTCCTGTTTCCGGTTCCACACCACTCACCCCTTTACCTATGCATGTATGTATGGATGTATGAATGTATTTATGTTTGTTTAGTGTTAGTTATGTTTGTGATTTAGTTAATAAAATTTGTGCACAATTATGAATTTGGTTTCTGATCCTCTGTTTGCATACAAAGTCCCTTTTACGATTTTGATCTTGCTACATGCTAATTGCTGTACATAAGGAATAATTATTTTTCAGCGACCATGAACAATACATTTTCCTTAGAATAAATGAATAATCAAAGAGTTCGTTGGAACTGATTAATTGATTGTAATATTAATTTGGCTTACCTCAAAGTTAATCTAATTAACTGACCCAAATATTAATAATTAATCATAATTGGTAATTATGGATTATTATTAATATTTCCCCTTTGAGCTAATGTCTTTACACTTGTACAACCTGTGCCTTAACCCTCTGGAGTCTGAGCGGTTTTCTGGGCCCTGGAGGTGTTCTGACATGCTCTGACATTTGTGCTTTTTTCAGTTGCTTATAAACATATTAATGGCAAAGGTGTAAATTCACTCTATATAGCACAAACAGGACTACAATAATATGTGAGCCACATGTATGTACATGTTTTCATTTTTGAGAGAATAATGTTTATGCATGGTTATCGAAAAAACTAAAAATTAAAGTTTCTGAAATAAGGCCACAAAACACATACTAAATATGTGGCAATAAGACTTTTGACTAATGGATGTCGTCGCCTAGAGTTTTTTCTTCAAAATTATGTGAAAATAGTCTTGCTTTATCCTTCACATAAAACAATACATTGATTTAATTGATGTAAAACAGGTTTTGCTTGGAAAGCCAATATGCGAGGGGGGCGTGAACGAGGAGTGGTTTACACCTGAGAATACAATGTCCCACCCACTCTGCATAATTAGCCATTCATTCAGGTGTGACACTGACTGAGCCACAATGCAAGGACAAAAGATATATTTAGAAGAAGACTTATATTGACCATTTAAGATTTTGCTTACATCTATCTTGTAAATATGTTTTGCTATTTTATTAAAAAGGATACAATTACAACAATAATTACAATTTCAACAATATTTCAAGTGTACTCTTTCTTTGTAAAAAAAAAAAAAGATTATAGGCCTACATTTTATCTATGTATTCATTAGTTTGAATATAGCCAACATTGGAACAGCTACCCAAATCTAGTCAACAAAATGTTGTCTTTCATATTTCGTCTGACTCTAACGTTGTTTTCATGAAATATTAGGGCATATACAGTGCTATGCATAAGTTTAGACACCCATACTAAAGTTGACTAAAAAGAGGAATAAAAAATCATCTTTTGGAAACTGAACTTAATGCCTTAATTTAAAAAATTAGGATAATCCAACCTTTAAGGACACCAATTTTCTTTGTGAATGAATAATGTATCGTAAATAAATAAATGTTCTTCCTTAAAATACAGGGTGCATAAGTTTGGACACCCCTATGTTAAAGTCCCATAGAGGCAGGCAGATTTTTATTTTTAAGTTTTTTTTTATTTTATTTTATTTTAGGATACTATGCATCCTGATAAAATTCCCTTGGCCTTTGGAATTAAAATAGCCCCACATCATCACATAGCCTTCACCATACCTAGAGATTGGCATGGTTTTATTTCAGTTAGCCTAATAGCTAGTTTGATTTGCATTGAGAGATGATCTTATGGAAAGTACCCCATGCCAAACTCTAGGTATGGTGAAGGCTATACTTCACAGGTTAGTATATACACACTAAGGTTCACAGGTTTGCTTGTGTAGCATACGACGTTTTTAGCGTGTCACACTAGCTTAGGGTTCGATATGGGCCAACGATCAGAAGCCAGGAACGTCTACTGGAGAGAGGGTGAGATGCTACTGGTGAGTGAATAGACAAGACAATTAAATTTGATTAATAAAAGAATTTATATTGATGGGTTTCCTTTTCTTTTTCCTTGTAGTTTGTTTCAAATAATCACATTAATGGACAATCACTTTACAGCATTCAAGGAAAATTCTGTTGTCTCAAATAGTATCGAAAATGTTAACAGTTCAACAGATTCAAATCGATGTTGACCAAAATAAAATAAATTCTCAAGAACAAAACAATAATGTGTGTTTCTTCCAAACAAATTCACAATAAAATACTCTTCAATGAGCTTTACATTCAAAACCCAATAATTCAAAAAAGAGTTTGTAATTGGATGTTCACTCTGACTAAATTCCAGAAAATAGATGTAAATGACACTTTTTCTTTCAAAACTCAACAGTAAATTCACCCATGAAGTATGAAAACACAAGAACAAATCAAACGATTCAATTGAACAATACTTTGCGGATTAAACGACTCAGTTGATCAAAGTTCGTGAATCAAATGATTCAGCTTCAAGATCTGAACACTCGTTCAAACAGTTCCAGTTCAAAAACAAAGTCTCTCCGTTTCAGATGCAAAAAATCTAATCCGTTCAAATTATCGGGATCTTTTGTGTCCAAAAGAACAGGAAACAATGGAATTCTCCTACCAGTCGATGAATTCAGATCACAGTTCAAAGGTCCGTGGGCAGCTCGCCATTTGTGCACATGTAATCGCGATCACACAGATGATTCTCACCAGAGGATTACATTCGGCACAAAACAGGTAATTCTCTCAGAAGGTCCCGTTCGTAGAAAGAAACATATAGAAGAAAAAAACCCAGCCTTGCAAAACACAAGGCAAACACAATTAACTTCTGATTCAAACGTTTCCATCACAAGTTCATACACTCACACATCTCAAACACAACATTTCAACTGTTATTAAACACGTTGAGTTTCATAAATCACTCTTTGTCTTGTCTCATTTATCAATATTACACGTGATAGCTTTAGCACACGTGCTAGCTAGTTTGACCCATGCGGTATGCGCACGGCCTACTCAAAATTGCTTTGTAACATCTCATTTTGAAACTATATTAGATCAGTATATGAAAATTCACTCACCAGAGCAAAATAGAATAATATTTTGTCAAAGATGATTAATCACAGGGCTTCAGCACTGAGATCCGCTCCAACTACACTTCTTCCAATTTCCACGTCTCTCTTCTCTCTTTCCGTCCGACGACAACACTTCAAGATGATGTCACGATTCTTTACGTTTCGTTTCCAAGTGCACTCTATCACATTTCTCCTTAGAGTAATGTTTAACGCTGTGAGTTTCTAGACAAACGCTCCGTGCTGCGGTCTCGTGCAATCTCGTCTCTCTCTGTCTGTTCTGAGAGGTGCAGCAGCGCCGGCGCTGCAGGTGGGCGGGGCTTATTAATGTGCTGCTACCATTGGCTCTTACAGAAGTCTGTCACTGAAGTGAGAAGTAATTTGATAAATCTTTCATCCTTCTGGAACTTTCTCCCTTTTTCTCATCTCTCAGTTTCCTTCAGCTCTTTCTATATTTTGAAGTATTTTAATTTCTTTGACAGTAGCCTGGATTACCCGGGTTACACTTGGATTGCCTCAGTAATTTGCGTTTAAATAGCACGCGCTCTCCGTGGGTGGGTCACATTACATTTGAATCAGCTGTAATGAGCTCGACTGGAATCGCTCTCTTTTAATACAGATTTCACAAGATGAGAATATTTGTTTTTTATATAAATTACCTCATTCAAAGAAGAGAATTCAAGCTTCATGCCTGTGTGTCTGTATGCCTGTTTGACTGAGTATTCGCTGAGTTACAGTTCATTTTCGGACACGTTTCAGAATGGTCTTCACTGACAGAGAGAAGGCAGAACTCGCATCACGTTTATTTTTCTTTATTTGGCAAAAAGCACAACACTTTGTTTTTATTGTGAGTATACACAAAAATAATACACATTTAACAGAATCGATTGATGTATGAAACTTGCTTGTAATATCAAAGTCCACAGAGCAAAATTAATTTCTTTTGAACTGAACTGAAAAAAAGCGAGCCTATCGCGCCGGCGCGATTGTCGACCTCAGGGGGTTAATTCTACGTGGCATTGATTCAACAAGGTGCTGAAAGCATTCTTTAGAAATGTTGGCCCATATTGATAGGATAGCATCTTGCAGTTGATGGAGATTTGTGGGATGCACATCCAGGGCACGAAGCTCCTGTTCCACCACATCCCAAAGACTGGTGTTTGGCCGGGCGGAGGCGTGGCTTACGGCTTTGTTTCGGGGCCTGGGTCGCTCCTGAGGTGCAGAATGCGAGAGCAGCGAGGCGAGACTTGTGCTTTGCCATGAGTGTTCATCTCCAGCCACTCTCGTAGTAAGAGCATCAGTCTTCATTGAATGTGGCTTGTGGAGGCGGGCCCGGCAAGCCAAACAACTATATGATCTGAGTCTTGACCTGACGGGATTCCCTTGCTGCCGTGAACTCATTTAGTCCTATGGCTCCATTATTCTTCGTCTCATGCTTGAGAAAAAGAGAACAGCGGAGAACGAGGGGAGGAGACTCGCGCTCTCATAGTGAGAGTGTCCGTCTCAAATGAACGCGGCTTGCGGGGGCGCGCCCAGCAAGTGGCGCATTTAGAGGTGCAGCATTTTGAAACAAACGCTGGCGAAAATATGCTCTTTTAGTGAATCAGCTCTTGTTATACTCACCTGATAGTAGCAGGAGAGGAGCGTCATTCTCAATTTCATAAGTCAGCGGAGAACACAGAAAATTGCCATAGTAGTTGCCGGAATGGCCGCAGGTGAGACGATGCAGTCAGCTGGCCGGAGTCCACTGTTCTGCTGAATAGATACTCGTTCCGCTGCCTGGCTTAGCTGTTTTCATTGGCGAGAAGGCTTCTTCGAGAAAATCAGCAAAGTGTTTTTGTTGCTGAAGGAGATCAAATCTGAATCCTATGGCGAATAGACCATCTTTTATAGGCAGATGCCCGCCCCTTCTGGCGGGCTCTGTGCTCAGATCGGCGGCAGGTGCACTGATTGGTTTGCGCAGCTCCGCCGCTCCACCATTGGTTCGTGCAGTTCCCACTGACCAGCCAGTAGCGTGCGTTCACTCTCTGTATTGTTATGGCTGTGCAATAGCACTGCATTATTTTATAAAAAGACGTCAGTATTCTGAGAAAAAGGGGTTTTCCCCATAGCGTATAGCTACGCAATACGACTGACCATTCAAAAGGGAACAAGGCCTACACTATTGTCTTCAGCTTATCTGAGTTCAACTAATTTCAAAATTTATGAACCTTACACAGTTATTGAAGCAAATCACAACTGAACTGAATTGATCTGAATAATGACTCTATTGTCTTTACAGGAGAATCTGTTTGCATCATTATTTTTCTGTTTATCCAAGTGAAGCTGCTCTGAATCAGTCTGTACTAAAGTACTATTTAAAGTCTCTCTAACACAATTAAACACTCTTAATGAAAGTTTTATTTTATCAGAACAACTTTAAGAAATCCTTAGAATTATATTGAAAATGTTGATTAGACTATAAATTAGTTCAGTCATTCAGGTCAATTGATGATTATGTCAAAACATAACCAACACCGCCTGATCAACTTTTCTCTTGTCTGGTTGTTACAACTCAGTTATGCTTAAAACAGGGAAGTCCTTCCTTTGAGTTTTCCACGTACAGTCGACACCGTTGTCAAAACGATCCCCATTCACACGGATCCACGAAAACGACTAAAAACACTGTATTCTGCTGCCAGGCCATCAGATGGCGATGAAACGCTATAGACTGAACACGTAATACGCATGTGCATGACCTCATCGTCTTCAGAGATTCACATTTTGATTGTTTACGAGGAGACTGCTTTCAAATTTTGCGTTATCAGGCCCCAAAACACCATTGCCGTGTAAATGAACGAAAAAAGTGTAACATGGAAAATGGTGTTGTGTAAACAGAGTTAAAATAACACTGAAGCAGTGTTAAAGTTATAATTAAGATATCATTAAATTATAGTTAATTATTAACTGTTTAATTGACTGATATTTGACAATTATTGAAGACACCTGATGTTAACAAGCAGAATCACTGAAGGAGAAAATCACACCGTTATGGTGATCAGTGTTTGCTTTAGTTGAGCTCTTGACTCTTTAATGTACCCTTATTTTAAAACTTTTGAGTGTGATCTGAAATAAACTCGCAGGAGAGTTAACCCTTACGAGAGTAATTTAACTCTGGAGTTTTTGCTGTGTATATATAGATGAAGTGTGATCCTGACGCATCTGTCAATGACACACTTCTGGAGGTTGTGAATTTGTGGTTTCACAAGCACAAACTTAGCAGCCTAATAAAAGCTTCATGGTACACACCCATATAGCAAGCGATCTTGGCCCGAATGTGGCCTCACGCAGGCCTGATGTCAGCAATGGCATGAATCCTGTCAGACAGTTATGGCCCATGTGTGGCCATTGTCTTTAATCCAGATCTAGGCCACTCCAGGACAGGCATTCTTTGCGGCATGAGGACCGAGGGAAAAGGGGCTGGAGACTGGAGCTGGGCAAGAAAAACATTGATATGTGGGAAGGTGTGATGAAGCAATGAAACTGCCATGAGGTTTTGTGAACAGAGTTTGCTGCTGTCTCTCTCTCTCTCTCTCTCTCTCTCTCTCTCTCTCTCTCGCGCACACACACACACACACACACACACACACACACACGTACACACACACACACACACACACACACACACACACACACACACACACACACACACACACACACGTACACACACTTTGACCATAGTGGTGGTTTTTATCTATAAATCACTTATGCAAAAATAATTCATTTAATTTGGTTATCCATATCGGACTGTAACAACAATGGCTTTATGTTAGGGAATTAATTAGCTCAAATCAGCGGTAATATTCATCTATGTGAATATGCATATGCTGCTTACACAAATTAATTTATTCAAAATTAGGGAATAGGTTAAAACCTCGACTTATATCAGTGATCACACAATTACTCGTAATAATCACTGGTATAGACGGGTAGACTATGCTCAATTTGGGGAAATTTGAGGTAGAAGTTGAGAAATGTTCATTTATTATGCATACTATCCGTCCAGCGAACAGGATGTACAATGTTTGAACAGAAATCTAGCGTCCTTAACACCGATAAATAACCCTTTTCTTGTGGCCACAAAAGAATGATTATTTTCGTGTTTAGACAATCTTAGATATCTCAATGGTAAAGTCAAAGGTAAAGCTTATGAGGTAAAAATCTGCACTCTCAGTGATTCAGAATTGAACAACCAGGCAAACTTAATTCAAATGATTTAACAAAGTTTATTTAAACAAGCTAACGGTTACATATACTACTTTAAATCACGCAGGAGTAAATATGCATAAACAAAACAACAATATAACGATCGTAATACGAAATACAATGAAATAAAAGGTTAAGAGAAGAGGAAAAGAGAGAGAGAGAGAGAATCAGTGAGAGAATAATAACAGTGAGAATAAGAATGCTTTTAGGTATGTGGAAGATGGTAGTTTGTAGGTAGGTGTGGGTGTGCGTGTGTGTGTCCGTGCCACGCGTCTAGTAGCACGTGGTAGTGTGTTTGGGTCGAAACACGTGGGTGAGTGGATGTGTGTAAAAGAGTGTAAGTATGAGTTTAGAAAGAAAAGGCATAAACAGTTTAGTCATTAACAACAAAACCCCAACAGCTCTAGTAATTCTTAGGCAACCTTAAACAGTGTTTCTTTTCAGATTGCAAATTTAAAGGCTACGTTACTCTGAGTTGACGATCGACCCTCTTGTATGTTTCGTCTGCGTTGGACGAAGGCACTGAAGTCACGTGGTCACAGCGTTCTGGTTGCTATAGCGACCGAAGCGAGCGAAACTCAGCAAAGATGATCTTTAGCTTTAAGTTGGTTTCGTGGGTTGGTTGAAGAAGGCTAGCAACTGAAGTAGAGTAGTTTTAAGAAAATAAAACTTGGAAAATAAAACGAAATAAAAGCGAGGCTTCCTTGAAGGAAGAAAGGTGTCTTCTTTCTCTCTCTGGCGACTGCGTTGAGAGGAGGGAAACACGGCATTTTGAAGAGGCCAATCTCACGCCCCTTCACGCCTGTAGGCCAATCGTCTTTAACAACGTATTGGGCCCAACCTTCCGACGCTTTGCGTGTATACGCCCTTCATACTAGAATGTTGGAATTATAGTTTCGTTCTTATCAATGATACCGCTGGTATTTAGTTGAATAACACATTTTCTGATATTTTGTGTTAAAGATTCAGAGCCGTTGGGATTTCTGGAACAAAACGATACCACGGATCGTGGTTATATCAGTTAATAACAAACAGTTACATGTTTCTTGATAATAATAAGCATTTCACTTTTGATTATATCATAACACTCAGTTATAACGGTCTTCCATATAAGGACCATGACATATCACAGAATACATTTCAAAAATATATATAGAAAAGAGTGATTTTGATCACAATGTCCAGGGATGTGAGTTTTTCTGTGTTTCGTGTGTGTGACCAGTCTTGAAAGTTCACGCCTCGTGCTGAACTTTTGTCCTCGAGCCCGGGGTGAGAAGCTATGTGTGTGCGTTTTACTGGCTTTGATGAGATTATCAGCACGCGCATCTGGTCGAACAGAATCTTCTTGTTTTCGGAGTGTAAATTAGTGTCTAAATGCAAATCAATGTGTCAGAGAAATCCCAAGGGGGTTTTCCTGGGATTGCTCTTATTGGTCAGCGGATGTTCGCCGAGTGATAACTTAAAGGTTCTTGTTGACCCAGCAGAAAGGGGTCTGTGTATTCAGATGGGCAGTCAACGATTTACGCCAAATGTCGGCGCCGTTTGGTCTAGTATATCTTGGGGCAGAATCTGGAGACAATGGAGGTGTTGTAAATGAGTATTCCAATGCGTTGATTAGGTCCCAGACTAGAGGGGGGGGGGGGGGATCTGATCACGGGGTAATCTCAGTAATTTAATCAACACACCGTCTGATCATGTGCTTTGCGTTACATTCCCCCCTTGATGAGTGAACAGGGCGTGGATGGACCTGGTCGACTCATCACGGCAACAATGATCAGATGGCAAGTCAAGGATGTGAAGCGGCTGCAAAAGGGTTGTTAAGACTGGGGTTTAGTTCGATGAGGTCCTCAGCACTCTCTGGTGGAGCATCATCCTTCCGAGGGTTTCTCCTGAAGCCGACGGAGACGGCCTCGGTGAGTTTGGCTGTGGAGGTTCGGATGGCGTTGATCCTTCGGTACAGGATATAGGCCAAGCCCAAGGCTAGGGCATGTCCGAGGATGCTGGTAATACACAGTGCGGTATCAGCCGCTGTCCAGGCTTGAACCACCGGTGAGGCGTTCAGGATGGGTAGTCGAGACAAGGCTTGAAGGGCTGAGTCCAGTGGAGCTATGTCGATGATTTGTGACCCCCCTTTCGCAATCCAATTTTCCAGTTCTGGATCCAGCGTGAAGTTGCGGTCCTTAAAGAAGGGTGGAATTTCTAGTTCGGCTTGGTACTCTTCACTTGGGAGATGGTACAAGGCAAGGTCATCCAGGTGGAGGATGGCTCCTCGTGGGACTTGAATCCACATGCTTTGATTCAACAGATTGACACGTGTGGCAGTGTCGTGTTGGTCGTAGGTCAAGGTCGCCGATCGCACTGGAGTGTTCACGAGCCATCGGTTTCCGACGATCTCGGCTTGCGTCTCGGTGACCTGGTCGCGAGGTTTAGCATCAGCTGGACAACGTGCGTCGTTGGCTAGTTGTTGGAGGCCGCAGATCCCATCCGTATTATCTCGGAGAAAAGGTTTGCTGGGACAGAGATAGTGAATGTCTTTCGTGAGGGTGCACATATGCAGGTTAGGTGCTAGGTACAGTTGTGGGTCGCTGTCGTGGTAGGCTACCACGTCTGGAGTCCGTACTCTGAACTGAGTGTTCCGTTGCCAGAATCCGACGTTGACAATGTCTTTGAGTCGGTAGATCCGACTTGACTCTATAATGGGTAAATTGAGGAGAAAACCCACCTCCCGCTGTGCAGGGTCAACGAACAGTGGGATGGCGCTCCCCAAAGAGTAGGCGAGATGAGTTTGTATCGGATCAGTTGGTGTGGTGGTGGCGGAAGCCAGCACGGTTTGTACAAGGCTCAGGGGTATTAGGTATGGCGGGATTCTGCCCATGGCCAGGCTGTCCATGGATGAGCTCACTTCTCGGAGCATGTCGGACATTAACGCGGTGACCAACTGAGTTTGGGCAAAGTCATTTTGGAAGACCGTGAACAGCTGTTTCATGGAGTTCACAGTTTGGTTTAGCATTACACTATGCGTGTTAAGGATGGTGACGGTACCTCTCAGTGTCTTGCCTATGGTGGTCAGGGATGCACTCTGGGTGGTGAGTTGATCTTTCAACTGTGGAAGTTCCGTCTGGATTTCTGCTACGTGTCGTCGTACCGTGGCGATGTTCACGGCGTTGACACTGGACATACCAATGTTGAACAATGTCCCTACAGCAGCAGCTGCTCCCAGCAGTGCTCCTAGGAACCTTTTGGAACGTCTATTGTGTCCACTCAGCTCGGCCTGGGTGAGAGTCATCTTTTCCAGTTGGTTTAACATATGCTCAATGTCAGCTTCGGCGTGGTTGAGGGCGGTTTCCGTCCATCTGGCACCTGCCCAACTGTATTGGGCGACGGCACTCGGGTAGTGTGCACGGTAGACATTTCTAGGGTCGAGTCGCACGTACACCTTCTGTGTGTGGGTTCGACAGTTTGTAATAAGTAGTCCGGGCTGCTCCCTTAGCACAATTCCCGAGGCCGGCCCTGGTGAGATGACATCGGGTGGTGGCTGGCCCCTGATCGTCTGGAGGCACATGATGGTAATCCACAGCAGCATCCTGTTACGAGCGAGAGAGAGAGAGGTAGGGAGGAGAAGGGAAAAGAGAGAAGGCACAGGTCAGAGAGGGTTGTCCCGGTGGGTGGGACAGTCTTCTTTTCCTGCAATGACGGCGGTTGAGGCTAGCTTGCATTGGGCCCTTCCTGTCGGTCCCTGCTAGTGGCCCCATGTCTCTTAATCTGATTGCGGTGGACCCATTTGAGAACTGGTTCTTTTGATCCCCGCTTTAGCTGGATTTGGTATGCTACGGGGGAGAGTTTGTTCACAATCTCATGTGGTCCAGTCCAGTGAGGCAGAAACTTTTTTGACAGTTGCTTGGGTGGCAAGGCGAAACTGTAGTACAGGACTTTGTCGCCCACACTGAGTTCTTGGTGTGACGCCTTTTGGTCGTAGTATGCTTTCTGGCCTTCAGCGCTGGTTTTCAGGTGTTGCTGAGCGAAAGCGAAAGTTGTTTTCAAGTGTCTATGGAGCTCGTCCAGATATTGGGACGTGGTATAGGCGGTGACGAGGTTGTTGTCTCCAGGTTGGTATAACAGGTGTAATGGCAGGGTCATCTGCCGCCCAGTCATGAGTTCGAATGGAGGTACTCTGGTTGATTCCTGTGGCGTGGCTCGGATGGCCATCAGCACCAGGGGAAGTTTCACATCCCAGTCTTTCTGGTTAGTCGACACATATTTTCTCAACATGGCGACCACCGTTCGGTTAGACCTTTCTACCTGTCCGGATGAGATCGGATGGTGACTGATGTGAAGTTTAGCTTGTACCCCTAGAATTCTCCAGATCTTTTGCATGATTTCTGCGGTAAAGTGAGTTCCTCGATCTGAGTTGACTCTTAGCGGTAGGCCGAATCGGGAGAAGATGTGGTTCATCAGGAGATATGCCGTTGTTTGGGCAGTGTCGTTCGGTGCTGGCAAACACTCTACCCACTTGGTAAATTGGCACACCACCGTGAGAAAGTACTTATTTCCTCGTGATGATCGGGGGAGTGGTCCTACCCAATCGATTTGAAGGTCTGACCAGGGGAATGTGATTCCTCTGCGTTGCAATGGGGCTCTGTGAGTTAGGTTTGTTGGGTGAAACTGACAGCAGACCAGGCATTCTCTCACGTACTCTGCCACATCTTGTTGCATACCTGGCCAGTATGCCACTTGTCTAAGCGTCTCATACGTGGCTCTGGTACCGTGGTGTCCAGCATATGGTGCGTTGTGGGCGTGATTCATCATTTCCCCCCTTTGGCATCGGGGTACAACGAGCTTTGGCGATGTGGTGTCATCGGTGACAAACCATAGAATGCCGTCCTTTACACGCATCATATGTCTGGAGTTATGTAGATGTCTGAGATCGGAGTCATCAGTGATGTCCGAGGGTGTTATCGGGTAGGTGGTGGGGTCGTGGAGGTGTGCCATGAGTGTTTTTATGGCCGCGTCTGATGATTGCAGTTCTGCAAGGTCGTTGTTTGAAATTTGTGGGGTCAGCGATAGCAGCTGTGAAGCAGGTGCAGCAGTAGGAGAGGTTCGTTTGCTGCGGGTAAGCACTGCAACATCGGGGGTGGGTGAGGGTTTTGGGGAAGACCACGGTTCACCGTGTAGGGCGCCCGCTTTTGCGAGGGCGTCAGTGTGGTCATTAAAGTCTTTGTCTTGTCCTGGCAGTTTGGAGTGTCCTTTTACCTTCTTCCAGTACACGGTGATGT
>NC_139963.1:76983630-77031630 GCF_963993115.1 Abramis brama | reverse complement strand
TGAGATTATCAGCACGCGCATCTGGTCGAACAGAATCTTCTTGTTTTCGGAGTGTAAATTAGTGTCTAAATGCAAATCAATGTGTCAGAGAAATCCCAAGGGGGTTTTCCTGGGATTGCTCTTATTGGTCAGCGGATGTTCGCCGAGTGATAACTTAAAGGTTCTTGTTGACCCAGCAGAAAGGGGTCTGTGTATTCAGATGGGCAGTCAACGATTTACGCCAAATGTCGGCGCCGTTTGGTCTAGTATATCTTGGGGCAGAATCTGGAGACAATGGAGGTGTTGTAAATGAGTATTCCAATGCGTTGATTAGGTCCCAGACTAGAGGGGGGGGGGGGGGATCTGATCACGGGGTAATCTCAGTAATTTAATCAACACACCGTCTGATCATGTGCTTTGCGTTACAGGACATTTCAAACAAGTTCAATAGAAACTGACTATAAAATCAATATCTGTAGAAATCTAGGTGTACCAAATTATTCATTGATTAACCATTATATTCAGTTGGATTAAATTACTAAATAAAAGACAAATGTATTGAACTGAACGAGAAGAGATGCAAATATAAAGTTTGATAGTGAAAGGCAGTTACTGTAAATTAAACACTTATTTTGTGTTTTGATTTTGTGTATTGTACTAACACAATTGAAAACATGCTGAAATGTTTGAAAAAAAGTGCACTTTTAATGATCTGTTGTGATATTAGAACTAAAAGTGTAAACGTACAAAACATTAAAAATGTTTCACCTTACTTGTGAAAAAACAAAGAGGATGTATGTTCCGGCGCAAACGTTCCCTGGTTATTTTGCAGGTTTAGAAAACAATTCCGCCACTGACCGAAAAAAAACTAGTTTAAAGTCAGTGGCGCGTTGCGCATGTTATTCATATGCTATTTTAAGGGCGCATGCTTGGCCATAATCAATGTAGCGTGTGCACAACACACATACACTTTGCTTCTCTCATCTACACAGAAGCAGCCGTTTTCATTTTCGCAAATCATATTACAATAGATAGATAGATAGATAGATAGATAGATAGATAGATAGACAGTTTATTATAAAAGCATACATCTAGCTTACACATTTACCCAAATGATCAAACGTCTGTTTAACCAAAGCTAATCTGGGTGTGTTTCTCCATCCCCAATGTCACTTCTCTGTGTTTTACGGCCCTGACGAGAACGTCGGTCTCCTCGGCTGTGAACCGCTCCTGGCAAATCCGCCGTTATAATAGCAATCCGCCATGGAACAAGCGCGCCTGCTCTTAAAGGGAATGTGAGATGACGCTCTGATTGGTTTATTTCACGTTACGCCCAAACCACACCTATGAGTAATGAAGCGACTTCAGACCAACACATTTTAGATTTGCGTCGGGGACCGAGACCCGCCCACAAAGTTACTTGCGTTTCGCGCTTGATACTTGCGTTTCAGACCGTTAAAATAGGGCCCAATGTGCTAGTGGTGTGATGCAAAAAGATTGTGCAAATAAAAAAATTACGCTTCTTCTCTTCGCTGAACCGCCCCGGGAGCGCAAGTTCATTCCCTAATTTACCGACGTGCGTCTGTGGAGTGAAAAGTCCGCTGTGCGCGTGTGACACATGCAACATGACAACACTGAGTTGGTCAGATGAGAGGAAGTTAATAACCACAGGAGGAGATGATGATGTTTAAAGGAGGAGCTGTAACTATATATAATGAAGAGAAAGAGCTGTAACTATATATAATGCAGAGGGAGACTGACAGAAACAGAAAATGGCTGATAAGTGTGATCTGTGTCTGCTGGGACTGATCATTCTCTCTTCACTTCTCACAGGTAAAGAAATCTGTATTTTCTCTAAAGACATTTAGTGGAATTAGTCTGGAAAGAGTTCATTTGAACATGCTCAGTTTATTCTTGCACACATTCACGTTGTGTTGATCTCAGAGTTGTGTATTGATACACACAGATCATACTGTATTATTCTCAGTGGTGGACAGTAACGAAGTAAATGTAATTCGTTACTGTACTTAAGTAGCTCTTTTGTGTATCTGTACTTTCCTGAAGTATTTCAATTTGGGGAGACTTTTACTTTAACTCCACTACATTTCAAAGTCAAATATCTTACTTTTTACTCTACTACATTTTCAAAATCAGTCGTTCCTTTTTATTTATGAGTGGATAAAAACTGATCAAACGAGCCACCAATCACAGTACAGCACGCGTTTTGTTTTGAACTTGTTTTGTTTGCCCCTGTTAGCGCATTGGCGGTATCTACTTAGCGCGAACATAAGGTTCAACTTGACATCAGTGCAACAGCATAACATCTTGAGTGCCAATGTCTTAATAAATGATGGAAGAAACTACTGACTCTAACTTGCCACAACTCCCATGGCCTTAGTTGTGTCACTGTGGGTCCTAAAGTGAAGAGTAGTGTAGGGTTAGTGTGTGTGTATGTGGGACTCGTGTCACTGTGGGTCCTAAAGTGAAGAGTAGTGTAGGGTTAGTGTGTGTGTATGTGGGACTCGTGTCACTGTGGGTCCTAAAGTGAAGAGTAGTGTAGGGTTAGAATAAGAATAGCCTGTAAGGGTGGATTTCCTGCAGGGGTTCAGTCTGCAAGACTGCCGAATGACTAAAGAAACGTTGTCAGCAAGATGGTAGAAAACTGCACATTAGATGAAAAAATAGATGTATGAGATGATTATAACTTGTACCATTAATCTTACCCAGCATGTAAATGTTTCCTGAGAGATAGAGAGAGATATAGATAGAGATAGAGATAGAGAGAGAGAGAGAGAGAGAGAGAAAGAGAGAGAGAGAGAGTAGGAGACAAAGAAAAGAGGATGTAAAGAGAGAGAGAGAGAGAGAGAGAGAGAAAGAAAGAAAAAGAGAGAGAGAGAGAGTAGGAGACAAAGAAAAGAGGAAGTAAAGAGAGAGAGAGAGAGAGTAGGAGACAAAGAAAAGAGGAAGTAAAGAGAGAGAGAGAGAGACAAAGAAAAGAGGAAGTAAAGAGAGAGAGAGAGAGAGAGAGAGAGAGGAGAGAGAGTAGGATACAAAGAAAAGAGGAAGTAAAGAGAGAGAGAGCCCTAAGAACTATCAACTATTTGAGCCCGTTCTCATCCCAAGGCGTCATATACTGACGCTTTTGACATTTCGTCTTCATCCAACGCACATGGCACCCTTTAGCGTCAATATGAGACGCAGATAGATATGGGCCAGAAGGCGCCTCCTAGCGGTCTAACCCTAACCCTACCCCAGACCTAAACCTACCCATAACCGAACAAAGCTATCTGCGTCTCGTATTGACGCTAAAGGGTGCCATGTGTGTTGGATGTAGACGAAATGTCAAAAGCGTCAGTATATGACGCCCTAGGATGAGAATGCGTTGACTATTTTTGACTGTCAAAATGCCGGCGGACACACAGCTACAGTGAGTTGGTCAAAATCTTTCTCTTTAGTAAACTCTATGTACACAAACACTGTTCTCAATGCTGGAGTTCATGTGTAGAGCCCCTGGTGAGACTTCCAGCACAGTTGAGCCTTCTGTTTTATAGCCATTTCTGATGCTATCATAGTCGTGCCCCAAGCACTCCCATTCACAAGGCAATTTGACCGAAAACGAAAATACGATCAAACTTAAAGGCACAATATGTATTTTTTTTGCTTTAAAAATAGCAAAAATCACTATATCTATGTTATATATTTTTTTAGTTGTGTACTTACATTATCCCGACTGTTTCCAACAACTTTAAAACCAGGAGAAATTTGTAATTTAATTCGAAGACACGTCACGTTTCTTTATTTCCATTTTGTCGCCAATGGCGTATAAATCTGAACATTTCCATACCTCAATGTACTAGAGCACAAATGCAATGTGGAACGAACGTGATCACTTCACACACATTTTACTTTTACTTTTATGTACTTTAACTTAAATGTGTTTCTTATTCTAAAGTTAATAATTTTATACATTTGGATTATTGAAATAAATAATATGCAACTGCATTCAAGTCTTTTCTTTTAGTGTCAATACTGCAAATTTATGTGGCATTATTTCAAAAACAAGACACTTCAAAAGACCTCAAATAACAACAAAGAAATACTGATTTAATGTATTTTAATATGTTTATATATATATATATATATATATATATATATATATATATATATATATATATATATATATGGGCCATTCTACAGAATTGGTGCAAACTGCTGTCCCTCATCCAAAAAACACATTTGAAAAGCATTTAATTATTAAAATCTTAGATGTTTACTAAGATCCTTCAATTATCTATTGAAACCCACAATAATATTTAAGATATCAGTAAGCTTTATATATATAAAATCATCATTTATGGGCTACTTTCAATTAGGAGGTGGCTGTCCCAAACCCTAACCCCTAAATTTCAACTTGTGAAAATGATATTGACATTTTTTTTTGCTAATTTTTCCATTCTTGTTTAAAAATATATATTTTAGTTTTTTTTTTTTTTTAAATGAAGTTAAAAAAAATATTTATTTTATATTTTATTTTTAAATCATGAAACTTTATATAAAAAAACATGTCCTGCATTTTCATGTCACTACCAAAACAGTGAATGTTGTAGTCCATTGGCTGAGACTGATTTTAACCACACCCCTACATTTTTGATCAGGAAATATTCCTGTGTCCCTCTCTCTCATGTGCTATATGGTGAGTAGATTGATCCCATCATTTTGAGGTTATTCCATGGTTTTATGGATGTTATTCCATAAAATTTAGTTGTTATATGTGTTCAACTGTTCTGACCAGTGATTGCTAACCATGTGCTGATTAGCATCTTCGAGCTAGGCTCAAAAGTTTCTAAAATTGTCACTACCAAAACAGTCACAACCGAAAGATGTCTTGAAGTTTCGGTTGTGACATTATTGTTTTGGTAGTGACAAAAGGGAACACATAATCCTTTATTTGGGGGAATAAACTACATTTTAGTACAGTTATGCAAATAATTACTACTGTAGTATGTTTTAGTAGTGTTTTAGTGTTTTAGTATGCAATATTCTGTTAAAATTCTGTAATGTGATGAGGTTACAATTACTTAAGGTTGCAGTCCATGATACTAGTTAGGTGTAAGGTTCTTGTCAGTAATGTTAATTTCTATGATTAACTTGACAGGGAGAATGACATAAAACACCAACATGCCTAAAAAAAATAGAAAAACTATAACAGAGAGACAGAGATAATACAAACAAAGGTTGAGGGAAGACCCAGTGAAGTATGAGTAATACTTAAGGAAAGAAAGAGAAAGAAATAAGAAACGAAGGGAAGGGAAGAAGGAAAGTTGAAGAGTATCAGTGAATTATCTGACAGGGAGCAAAGACATGTCAGAAAAGCATGGAGGAAAAGACAGAAAAGACACAGGATGAAAAGACAAAAAGAGATGGAGACATTTTGCAGGGCTTCCACACCACCTAGCACTTCCAGTGAGGGTGATCAGACACCAGCACACACACACTGGGGGAAAAGGGAGAAAACGAGCAAAAACACACACACACACACACACACACACACACACACACACACACACACATACACACACACACACACACACACACACACACACACACACACACACTTCAGTGGTTCTGGAGATTTATCTGAGCATCATAGTTATTTATTTATATTAACATAACGTGGACAGTCTGATTCAGCCATGGCAAACTAAGTATTGTGGTCACTACCAAAACATTACTGTCACTACCAAAAATGTGCAGTCACTACCGTAACATGGGATGTTTTGTCAAAAATAAAGTATATTGAATTATCAACTAAGATGGTATGATAGTGTTTGGTTCAATGCATATTCAAATACCACATTAATCCACCTTGTTCAATTCCAAACCACATTAATCATAATAACTACAATTAATATTGTATTTAATCATTTATAAGTGATATATAATTGTTCATGAAGGCTGGAAATGAAAAACGCCTTATTTTCAGGTGTGCAGAATTATTAGGCAAGTTTTCTTTTACAGATAAAATAAGCCAAAAAAGAGATTTAACTCAGACTTAAAAGTCAAAAATTATTAAATGCCCATGAGAACAATGCAATACTAATGCAATACTAGAGATTGTAGTTAAGGCATGACCATTGGACAGTGAAATGCTCATTGGGACAGCAGGGTCAGACAAACACATGCTAACTGCAAAAGAATGAAGAATTAAGGTGAAGAATTAAGTGTGAAACCATCAGGAACCCTTTAGTCTCCAGCGCCACCATTTTCCAGAACTGTAGCCTACCTGGAGTCTCAAGAAGAGCAAGGTGTCAGGGTCTCAGAGACTTGGGTTAGACTTGGGATGAAGAATTATGCATCTCAGACCTAGATCAATATCCAGAAACAACTCATGATTCATTTTGATCATCATTAATGTGTTTTTTTTTTTTTTTTCATAAAAAGGTAATATTTCATATGCATGCTAATGGTGGTATTTTGCAGCAAATAGGTACAAAAGTAATTAAAATCTCCCAAAACACAGCATTAATGTATAGATGAGAAGTAAACCAAAAAAATGATATATTACGTGTCTTATAAAAAAAAAAAAAAAAAAAAATCACTCTATACATTTTTGGGGTCATATTGACCCAAATGCACTGAGTGTAAACAGGAAACTAGAGACACATGAGGAAAAGATGGTTCAGTCCTGTGTCTACTGGGAAACTTCCTGCTAAAACTGTATAATAAATGTTTAGAGAGTGTTATCCTTCCTTTTAGGAGAACATTCTGGGAACAAAAATACAATTATCTACAGAAAACATTACAAGAACAAAACATAATGCTCTCAAAACATTCATAGAACAACAACATTTCTATCTGGGATGAGCTCATATTGTCAAGTCAAGTCACCTTCATTTATATAGCGCTTCTAACAATATTGATATCGAGATCATAGTATGAGCACACAGTGACTGCGCTGTGAGTAACAGAACTACAAATAACCTTTATCTTTTGTTTTGTTGTACTGGTGGTGTAAAGGAATACACATATTCTCCTAGTGCATGTTTAATCATATTTCATTAAATGATTTGTTAATGCATTATTTTGTCATGACGTTTACTTGAGAGGGCCCTAATCATGATCAAATTCACTGTTAACTACTTCCCAAACTCAGCTCATGATTGATCATAAACTGACTGTCAAACACACAGCGAGTGTTCAGCTCAGTGAAGTGATGTTGTGTGGTCAGAGAACAGAAGTACAGTATCATCACGCCTGTGTCTGGATGGAGAGTGAACTACTGATCCCAGCAAACCTTCCCTGAGTTTTGCTCCTTCCTTTGGGAACTGTTCCACAAATATTCTTTGTGGGTTTTGAGTTGTTATTTAGTATTTAGCTGTGCATAAGTCACAGTAGGGCGAGTTTGAAGGAAAGAGAGAAACACAGAACATATAAAGAGCTTTTAAGGTCAGTTATTAGTGTATTTCTACGGTTGAAGAGGAGGATCAACTCATCCTGTGCCGTCCAGTAATGTTTATGACAAAGCTGAAATCAAAAGTTCAAGATATGATGATATTATATTATTTAAATTTGTTTCAAAGTCAGAGTATTTCTTATTCCATCTTAAAGAGGCGTTTGATTTGGTTTATCTATAAATGTTAATGAATGCATTAACTATCAAACAGCGGAAAAAGACTGTATGATTTGAATCTTCTGCTTTGTATGCTGGTGGGGTTTATGCTTTTTCATTTATTAATATCATAATGATCACTGAGATATACTGTGTTTCAGGAACCAGTGGAGATTGTGTGTACATCAGTTCTGGTGAAAATGTCCGTCTGTCCTGTAATAAAGCTCTTTCTGACTGCAAATCAACTACATGGATCAACAATAACAGACATTCAGGGAGAGTTGAACTGATTACTGGAGGGATAAAGAATAAAGACACAGAGAGACATGAGAGACTGAGTCTGGAGTCTGACTGCTCTCTGAACATCAAGAACGTCACAGGAGAAGATTATGGATCATACACCTGCAGACAATATGTGAATGGAGAACAACGAGGACCTGATGCTGATGTTTTTCTGCATGTCCTTCATGGTAAGTTTATGATTGTGTGGTCAATTTAAAAAGGGCAGATTCTCCCTTTAAACTCAGATGATGATTGAAGAGTCTGTGATTTGTGTCTTGTGTTCAGTTTCAGTGTCTTCATCATCATCATCATCATCATCATTTTCATCTTCATCTTCATCCTCACAGACTGAGATCAGTCCAGGCCGCTCTGTGACTCTCTCCTGTCAGTTGTATTCACATACTGGATTCTCCTGTTATGATTGGGTCCGTTGGGGATATGAGCTGTTGTGGGTGAATCAGGCTGGTGTTGATCTGAAGACAGACTCCAGATATCAGATATTATCATCATCAGCTCAAGATCACTGTATCCTCACTCTGACTACAACACTCCTGAATGAAGATGACAACAGAGAGTGGAGATGTCAGCTTACTCAGTATTATCAACTCAAGACCTCAGTCAGATACACTGTCAAGTATTCAGGTGAGAAACAACACTGTAAAATATGATGTTAATGTCCTAGAGTTATACAGTAATACAGTACAGTCTCTTCTCAACTACTGCCACTGTAAACTGTGATGATGAACACAAACTGCAGGTCATGATCGATATGAAAATATGATGTTAATGTCCTACAGATGATGTGTCTGAACATTCATCTTCTGCAGCTCCAGTCGCTTCACCAACACTGACTCCAGTCAGAAGCTCAAACTCTGAGAAGACATCAAGCCGAACTACAGCAGCAGCTCCTACACAAGGTTCATGATCACATGATCACTGTCACACATCATCAGTCTCTCGCTTCAGTGGTTTGCACTGGCTCTCACAGACTGGTTTATCATCACACATATTATCTACAAAAAAAGCTCTTTAGTCAGGTTTGTTGAGTCAGGTTGAGTTTTGATACAAATGACCGATCTTGTACAGTCTGTTGTCTGATGCACAATAATCATAATATACAGCTAGTGTAACTCACACCACTGCTATGATGAATTAATAAAATCATCTCATTAGTATGTCATCCCAGCACCAGAACTGAGCGTCACACTGATACGGAGCTGCTCTAGACCAGTGGTTCCCAAACCTGTCCTGAAGGCCCCCCAACACTGCATGTTTTCTTTGTCTCCCTACTCAAACACACCTGATTCAACTCATCAGCTCATTATCACACCAGCACACACACCAGCACACACACCAGCACACACACCAGCACACATACCAGCACACACACCAGCACACACCAGTACACACACCAGTACACACACCAGCACACACCAGTACACACTAGCACACACCAGTACACACACCAGCACACACCAGCACACACTAGTACACACCAGCACACACACCAGCACACACACCAGCACACACACCAGTACACACACCAGCACACACACCAGCACACACACCAGCACACACACCAGCACACACCAGCACACATACCAGCACACACACCAGCACACACACCAGCACACACACCAGCACACACACCAGCACACACACCAGCACACATACCAGCACACACACCAGCACACACACCAGCACACACACCAGTACACACACCAGCACACACACCAGCACACACCAGCACACACCAGTACACACCAGCACACACACCAGCACACACCAGTACACACCAGATAAGTAATAAGTGTACAGCCATGCATTTCACCTTTTTGTTTGGTTTATTCCAACCAAAATTCAACGACTGCCGAACGTTGGAGCCTGACGTCAAACAAACACTGGATTTAGACGTCAACCCGACTTTCATTTTCAACCAAAATCCAATGTCTGACCGACGCTGTAGTCTATATCCTGTGCCTGCTGGGATCAACATCATGACATCTTGACGTCAAATAAATGTTGAATTGACATCAAATGCCAACAAAGCATGACATCAAAATAACATCAAAATGACATCAGCAGAGGTCAAAATCTTGACATCAAATTGACATCGACACTTTGACATCAATATGACTTTCAATTTTTACCTATTTCTTGACGTAATTTTGACATCAATGTTTGATGTCATATTGATGTTAAATTGGCATCAAATGCCCACTGGGTTGTCATGACAACGCCATGGCTGAATTCAAACAAAAGAATAAGGATAAAAGAATACAGAAAATAACTGTGATTTTTTGACGATCATTTTCTTTAATTTTAAATTGTACTCAAAACACTGTAAAATTACAAATAATATCTGTAAAATAAAAATTCAGCTGTTATTTTAGGTTATATGATATTAATGACACATTCCAGTAATTCACATTTTTTATACAGAAAATTGATTGTATTTTTCATACAGTATTTTTTTCTGTTTTCTTAAATTACATAAAAAAATGTATGTAAAATTACAAATATAATCTGTAATTAAACAGTAACAAAATAGTTAAATGATAAAATGGTCAAATGACTGTCAGCTCCCCAAAAAACTGTAAAACATCCTAAATTAAATAAACTGGAAAACACTGTTATTTTACAGGTATTCCCTGAATAATCACGATCATATACCTTCATTGTAAAAAAAAAAAAAAAATCGTAAAAAAAGGGTCAAATGACTGGCAGCTGCGGCTGCCAAACAAAAAACATAAAATTAAAGTAAAATATGCTAATTTAAATAAAGTGTAAAAAAAAAAATGTTGATGTCACCATGATTGAGATCAGTGTCTGCTTTAGTTGGGCTCATGACCCTTGAGTTTTTAACTTTTTTTTTTCTGGCTTCTTTAACTGTGTATTTGATACACATTTGTTATAGCAATAAATGCTGGAGAAATTATCAGATAATCTTGGTCATTCATTGGTGATGTTATAGTCATCATATGATGATCTGATTCACTGATATGACAGTCAAATTTCTAAATATATTAGATTAGATTACATAATATGGAGTTTAGCTTTATACAAAGTCTACAATTAATGTCATAATTTTTCACATGACCCTTGAAATATTGTGGCATCAGTATTATAACAATCTGAAATTTTTAAAAAATATATATATTACACAGAAAACGTTTTGAGCTCATTCATTTTTTTTAGTAGTATAGAGACATCAAGAATCAACATAAGAATCTCAACAATGGTGACAACCAACAAAGCCTTTTTGTGACTTTATAGTAGTTCAGATTTTTTTTCATTGTCACCATTGTTGCAATTCATACGCTGATTCTTGATGTCTGAGTGAGTCTATATGATCCTGTCAAAATATTTTCTGTATAATGACTTCATAAAATCTGAGTATCACAGCACTGCAGGATCTTCTATAGCAGTTTTATTATGCAAAATTAACAACTAATATTTATTGACTTATATTACACTTCAGGTGGTATCAATGAAGCAGGACACTACATGATGACTATTATCACTAACAAGTGACCAACATCATCTGATCTGAGTTTCTCTTGGATTTCTACCATAACTAATATGCATCAGAGACACACAGTTAAAGCAACCAGAGAAAAACTTAAGTCAAACACTAACAGGTCAAGAGCCCAACTAAAGCAAACTCTGATCTCCATCATGGTGACATCAAACTTTATTCTTTTCAATAAAGCTTCAACTTCTAAACCGCTGTTAATTCTCAATAAGAATGTTAGAATGAAAGAAATAAAGTCTGGATTGTAATAAGTGAAGATGCTGAGATCCTGAGAGATCTGTTTTAATTTTTAATGTTCTGTTGGGGTTTAAAGTGTTTCTGTATGGTGTGTTTCGTGTGTCACCACTGTGTTGAAGAGTAGAGCCTGAGCTTCAGTCCAGGATGAGCAGATGTAACGGAGCTAGTCAAGTCAAGTCAAGTTTATTTATATGGCGCTTTTCACAACATAGGTTGTATCAAAGCAGCTTCACAGTAATAAATTAAAACAATACATCAATGTTTGTTTCTAGTGGAACGTCCATGTTTGGTAATGCTGATCAATAGTATCGTTGATTGATTAATTAAATTAAATATTCCCAAATATCCCCAACTGAGCAAGCCAAAGGCAACAGTGGCAAGGAACCGAAAAAACTCCATCAGGTGACCTAATGGAGAAAAAAAACCTTGGGAGAACCCAGGCTCAGTCGGGGGCCAGTTCTCCTCTGGCGTTTATGAACTAGAGGTCGGATTTAACTGTAAGATTAAAAGTATTATATGAATGCCTGGCTGAAGAGATGCGTCTTTAATCTAGTTTTAAACTGGGAGAGTGAGTCTGAGCAACGAACAGTATCAGGAAGGCTATTCCAGAGTTTTGGAGCTAAATGTGAAAATGCTCTCCCTCCTTTGGTGGATCTGGATATCATAGGTATGACCAAAAGCCTCGAATTTAGATGTAGTCTAAATTCGCTGTGCGCTGGGCTAGTAGTCGCTGTGCGAGTAAACCTCACTCCTCTGATCTCAATAGGCGCTCTAGCGACAGATGCTAGAGGCTGCAGTCTTTAGCCTCCTTGTTAGAGCGCCTGACTCTCACGCCGGAGACCCGGGTTCGAGACCCGCACGGAGCGGTGTGTGAAGGACCCGGGTGAGAGGGGTTACACAGAGAAACACTGATGAAATGCTGCATGTTGCTTTATTTAACAGACAGTAACTGTGTAGTTGCTGATGCAGTGACGTATAGTCACAGCAAATCATGCATGTAGTTAACTGCATGTTTTTCAGTAAAAAAGTCAGAAAATAAATGTGAAATAACTGTGTTTCTGTTAAAAAAAGATTAATGAAGATTTCTGTAAAAGTCTTTTGCACTTCATTTAAAAAAATACACAGTTTAGCTTTAAAGAAAACAAAACAAAAATATAATACTGAGATAATACTAAAAGATAATACTAAAGATAATACGAGATAATACTGATTTGTTGTGTAATCAGTATTATCTCGAACCCTAGTCTCCGGCGTGAGAGTCAGGTGCTCTAACAAGGAGGCTAAAGACTGCAGCTTCTAACGTCTGTCGCTAGAGCGCCTATTGAGATCAGAGGAGTGAGGTTTACTCGCACAGTGACTACTAGCTGGCCTCCGTTACATGTGGTGTGGGGGAAACCGTAGTACCCCGGAAGAAACCGATGCTGACACGGGAGAACATGCAAACTGAAAGGACTCCTGCTGTGAGGCAACAGAGCTGACCAATGAGCCCCTGTGCCGCCCGGATTCATGGATAAGGACTGTTTATTTCTCTGAATCTCCTGTGTCATGCGCTTACTTGTGACAAAGTCTGATTCATTTCCGCGAGCCGGTTCATTCGGACAGCTGGTTTAAAAAAACGATTCGTCTGTTCCATACGTCATCAAGCAATGATGGCACTACGCCATCCTCGGTAATCCTCTGCAAACTTCGACAGTGGGGTCTTTTTGAGTGGGACATGCTTTAGCTTGTGTGTTTTGCGTCATTAACCTGGAACTAAAGTTCGATTCAGTTTGATTAATGAACCAGCTCGACTTGTTACTTCCTACCGGCTCAAAATTACAATTCGTTCAAGAACCGAACATCACTAGCGCTTTCTACAGCCACACCCAACAATTATGTTACTAACTACAATTGTTGTCATGTAATTTGGATTGAGTAACCGACTATAGTTTGTAAGTAATCTATCCAGCACTGATTTACTGACACCACACACACACAGAAAAAAGTTTTTTTCGTTTTGGATATTTCTTGATAAGTGACATGACCTTTTGACTCAAGGATCCATGGATTCAGAAATCAACTGGATTAAAGGAGGAACGATTGTAGGATCTGGAAGAATCTACAGCATCTCAAAGATCAGCTCTGATGACAGTGGAGAATACAAGTGCAAGTCCATCAATGAACATGGACAGAAATACTCAGATGCTGTGACTTTAAACGTCATGTGTGAGTTTTTTTTATTATAAAAAAACAAGATGCTGTAGAACATCCCAGCATGTTTATAATGATTTTCATCAATAATTAGTTGCACAATTGTTTTTAATGATCCTTGTAACAATGTTTGGTGATTGTTATTAGACCCACCCAGGAATGTCTCAGTGTTGATGAGTGGATCTGGTGTAATAGTGGAGGGAGATTCAGTGACTCTGAACTGCATCAGTGACTCAAACCCTCCTGCTCTGAACTTCAGCTGGTTTAAGGAGAATGAAACCTCAGCTGTTGGATCTGGACAGAGTTTCAGTGCACTACAGAGTGGACGCTTCTACTGTCAGGCTCACAATCAACATGGATCTCAGAGATCAGACGCTGTAACTGTCACAGGTGAAGCTTTTATTTTATAAAGGGTTCAAGACAGTTAGTGTCATTCTTAGTTTGTAGATTTAATTATGATATTCTCCCTCTTTCAGTTCGCCGTGGTGCTGGTTGGCTCGTCTGGCTAGTGATCACAGTGGCATGTGCAATATTCACTATCATGATCACCATCATATTGTATACAATGTAAATAAATATGTATCAACAAAGAGTAATATAATTTGCTTTTAGACTAATGCAAAAGTACATTTGAATATTACATTAACAATGAAATGGCTTGTTTCCGTTTCTTTTTTACAGTCAGAAGAAAAGGATAAACTGCAGATCTGCAATACACGAGTATGAGGTGAGATGGCCAAAACCACAGAATGATACTAATAAATCAATAACAGCTTCTTTGTACATGTAGAACACATATATTGTCACGTACTGCTCTGAGACACAAAGGTTGAGGATCCAAATGTAGTTTATTTGAACAGAGGGTAATCCAAAAACGTAATCCATAAAACAGGCAAGAGGTCAAAAAAGACCAGTCCAGTTGGAGAGTAACCAGTCCAAACAATAACAGGGTCACAGGGTCACAGGGACACAGGGGTCACAGGGTCACAAGGGTCACAGGGTCACAGGGGTCACAGTGGTCACAGGGGACACAGGATCTCAGGGTCACAGGGACACAGGGTCACAAGGGTCACAGGGTCACAGTGGTCACAGGGGTAACAGTGTCACAGGGGACACAGGGGTCACAGGGTCACAGGGGACACAGGGGACACAGGGGTCACAGGGTCACAAGGGTCACAGGGTCACAGGGGTCACAGTGGTCACAGGGGACACAGGATCTCAGGGTCACAGGGACACAGGGTCACAAGGGTCACAGTGGTCACAGGGGACACAGGATCTCAGGGTCACAGGAACACAGGGGTCACAGGGGACACAGGGTCACATGGGGTCACAGGGGACACGGTCACAGGATGTCAGGGTCACAGGGGTCACAGGGGACACAGGATCTCAGGGACACAGGGTCACAAGGGTCACAGGGGTCACAGGGTCACAGTGGTCACAGGGAACACAGGGTCTCGGGGTCACAGGGGTAACAGTGTCACAGGGGACACAGGGGTCACAGGGTCACAGGGGACACAGGGGACACAGGGGTCACAGGGTCACAGGGGACACAGGGACACAGGATCTCAGGGTCACAGGGTCACAGGGGACACAGGGTCACAGGGTCACAGGGGACACAGGGTCACAGGGGTAACAGGGTCACAGGGGACACAGGGTCTCGGGGTCACAGGGGTAACAGTGTCACAGGGGACACAGGGGTCACAGGGGACACAGGGGTAACAGTGTCACAGGGGACACAGGGTCACAGGGGTCACAGGTTCACGGGGTAACTGTCACAGGGGACACAGGGGTCACAGGGTCACAAGGGTCACAGGGGACACAGGGGACACAGGGGTCACAGGGTCACAAGGGTCACAGGGGTCACAGTGGTCACAGGGGACACAGGATCTCAGGGTCACAGGGACACAGGGTCACAAGGGTCACAGGGGACACAGGATCTCAGGGTCACAGGAACACAGGGGTCACAGGGGACACAGGGTCACATGGGGTCACAGGGGACACGGTCACAGGATGTCAGGGTCACAGGGGTCACAGAGGACACAGGATCTCAGGGACACAGGGTCACAAGGGTCACAGGGGTCACAGGGTCACAGTGGTCACAGGGGACACAGGGTCTCGGGGTCACAGGGGTAACAGTGTCACAGGGGACACAGGGGTCACAGGGTCACAGGGGACACAGGGGACACAGGGGTCACAGGGTCACAGGGGACACAGGGTCTCAGGGTCACAGGGGTAACAGGGTCACAGGGGTCACAGGGGACACAGGGTCTCAGGGTCACAGGGGTAACAGGGTCACAGGGGACACAGGGTCTCAGGGTCACAGGGGTAACAGTGTCACAGGGGACACAGGGGTCACAGGGGACACAGGGGTAACAGTGTCACAGGGGACACAGGGTCACAGGGGTCACAGGGTCACGGGGTAACAGGGGACACAGGGGACACAGGATCTCAGGGTCACAGGGTCACGGGGTCACAGTGGTCACAGGGGACACAGGATATCAGGGTCACAGGGACACAGGGTCACAAGGGTCACAGTGGTCACAGGGGACACAGGATCTCAGGGTCACAGGGGACACAGGGTCACAGGGGTCACAGGAGACACAGGGTCACAGGATGTCAGGGTCACAGGGGTCACAGGGTCACAGGATCTCAGGGTCACAGGGACACAGGGTCACAGGGGACACAGGATCTCAGGGTCACAGGGACACAGGGGTCACAGGGGACACAGGGTCACAGGATGTCAGGGTCACAGGGGTCACAGGGGACACAGGGGTCAAAGGGGACACAGGGTCACAGGGGTAACAGGGTCACAGGGGACACAGGGTCACAGGGGACACAGGGTCTCGGGGTCACAGGGGTAACAGTGTCACAGGAGACACAGGGGTCACAGGGTCACAGGAGACACAGGGGACACAGGGTCACAGGGTCACAGGGGTAACAGGGTCACAGGGGTAACAGTGTCACAGGGGTCACAGGGGACACAGGCAAAAAGGAACCTCCAAGGACAGGCAGAGATCAAAACCAAGAACACTGGAATAACAGACAGAATGCTCAGAATTGCAGTACAAACACTAAACAAGACTTTGCAGAGAATGAATGTGAAAACCAGGCTATTATAGGGTGAGTTAAACAAGGTAATGAGACAGAGGTGAATGTGATAATGGATGAGAGTCTGATCTAAGGATAATGGGGAATGTTGTGGATATATATACACACACTCAAGATTTGTACATGGTTTTATGAGTAGAGACTGTGGAGTGATTACACTTTTGATTGTCATGACAGCGATTTAAAATCTTTTACATTCATTTTTTTTTATTTTATTTTTTTTCCAAATTTAAAATGGTGATAATAATTTTTCTCTGATTTCACTTCTCTCTGTTTCCCTGTAGAACGATCCCAGAACTGATCCCAGTGAAGGCACATATACAGGTCTTGACCTCGAGTCCAGATCACCTGACCTCTACAACACACTCCCAGTAAGAGGAATATCAAAAACTATGTGTAAAAGAGCTGCATTCAAAAGTCAAATAATCAATAATCAATGTGTTTTTCCCATAGACTGTCCATCCCAGACCTGCTGTTCACCAGTCAGGCTCTTCTGAATATGAGAATCTGTCCGTAAGTTTCTCAAGTCTTCTTAATTTCATACATTTAAGAAAAAAAAAATGTCTTCAGTAGTCAATCAACTAGTCAATAGATACTAATCAGTCTTTTCTTTTGTTACAAGATGGATTATACAAGTCGTTTCACTTACAGAAATATATATTTTTTCTGAGATTATTTGTACCATTTGTAGTGTTGATTTATGTAAATGTGTGTCTTATTTCTGTTGTAGCCACAGCAAGACGCCACAGTAAGATGAAGCACAAGCTAAACTTTACTCAACTTTTGTCTCATCGCTGGACAGATCCACATCACAACTACTGATGAAAAATGAAACGCATCTTCAGAGTTTTCATTCTGCAGAAAGTAATGGATTATATTCATGTGACATAATTAAACAGTCAAAGTGTAATTAATTAACAAGATTAGAGTTGTTTCTGTAATATTTTATACATTTTATCTGTGTATTAAAGAGTCCATGTGACAGATTTTTCTCTTTATTCCTTTTCAAATAAAACATTAAATGATAAAAAGGTACGAAGATTCAATATTTTGTTTAAAATCTGTGTTTTAAAGTGTATATTAAACTGGCCAAGTCACGTGATTTCAGAAAACGGGGCTTTGTTAGGTCATACAATGTCAAATGAAATTTGAAATTCTGATAATTTGATGCTAAAACAGTGGTTCTTGTACTGCCATAGTAACCAAGGCGACATACATGGACAACTGCGTTACGTGTAGCGGCAGACGTTGTTGCCGTAATGTTGTTGTTTCGTCCAAACATTATGGAGCATGGCAAGCAGACTTTGGGACAAAATGAGAACTCTCATACAGCCAACCAACTAACACATAGAATAACATTATAACTTTCAACACACTCAAATACAGTTTAGTTTGATAGTGTAGACCAAGTGAAACAGTGCTGCGTTACCTTACTAGTTTAATTTGTTAAATTAACTGATTAGTGTGAATAGCTGCTAGTTCGGTAAAATAAAAGTCCTCGTGTGGAGCTGATATCTGGGGGTCAGCCCTATGTTCCCACGGGCCTATGTTCCCACATTTCTAAGAATTTTTTTTTTACTGAAAATTTTGAAAATTAGGCCCTGATCCCACAGCCCTATGTTCCCACAACCATATGTTCCCACAGCCCTATGTCCCCACAGTCCTATGTTCTCTCATTTAACCCCCCCATCCCCCGAACTTAGTTAAGCAGGAAGCGCCAAGTGAGGGGTAGGTTTAGGTATGTTAACTAATAAAGCCCTAGTCCCCTATGAAGGGTAGGTTTTAGTGCTTGTGCTGGTACAGGGATAGCCCAATTACATCCCAGACAAGTCTCCCTCCTGTGAGGGGTAGGTTTAGGTATGTTAGGGTTAGGGTTAGTGTAAGTGACTACCAAATTGGGAGAAATGGGGATACATAAGGCTGTGGGAACATAAGGCTGTGGGAACATAGGGCTGTGGGAACATAGACATGGTCCCGATATCTGTCTCTCATTAGCAATTGAGCCCTACTTCAAACCACTGTCATGTTAACAAACATCAATGTATTCACATGAACATTATTTCCCCATAAACATTATTAGATCCATCGGCATGATGACAAGTTCCACTCTCATTCACGGCGTCATCAATCTACGCCTTTGTTATTGTTTTGAAGAGGTTAGCGACTCCTAGTGGCAAAAAACTACATATTGTACCTTTAACAAAAGGCTGTATCAAGTAATTCAGTGAACTTAATATTTTATTTAGTGAAAACAACACAAAAACGTGTGATGCTGACAGAGGTTGGATTATCGTAGCTGTCAGAGGAATCTAGGGTTTTGATGAGGCTGTTGATGAGCATTCAGTGATCAATAGTGTGATAGATGGCCTCTTCTTGAGCAGAATCCGCTGTTAAACTCTGATACACGTGACTCCGTCTACTGGCGTTCAGTTCTGTGTAGATCTGATCTTGTGTTTGTGCTGAAACAACATCTGTGTAGTAGGAGTCTGTGTCGACCGCTTCTGTGTTTGTGTAATCCAGGTTTATGGGTCTGTAAAATTCCTCTTTATCACGTTGAGCTTTGCTGGAAGCCTTATTCTCTGGTAGTCATCCTATATAAAATAAATAAATATAACTTATAAATTATAAGCAGAAAACAGCTAATATATAATATATACTGCCTTCTTAAGAGTCTATGATTGGATCATTATCACAGTGATTATTTTGTTTGGGTCTTAAAACAAGCTAAATTATCTGCCAGTGCAGTAAGGAAAATAATCTTGTTTTAAGATTATGTTTTTATTAAGTTTTTTTGAATTAAGTTTTTTTTTCTTACTGCACTGGCAGATAATTTAGCTTGTTTTAAGCAAAAATTACTTAAGTTACTTACTCTTTATCTGAAAACAAAAAAGAATTTCTTATGTAGTTTTACTTCTCTAGTAAATGCTTCTTGATTTAAGAATTTTTAGATTTTTGGACTGGAAACAACACAAAAATACTAAGTAAGAACAGCATTTTTTGCAGTGCGTATGGCGGTACAAAATATGGCCGCCGCTCAGGCCTGCACTGGCTTTCCACAAAAATAAATGACGTGGAGCAATTTGGCTGTATTGCGTGTTTATGTATATACCTAAAAAAAGTAGTAGTATGTGCATGTCTGTCTGTGTGTGTGTGTGTATGTGTGTGTGTTTGTGTATGTGTGTGTCTGTGTGTGTGTGTGTCTGTGCGTGTATGTGCGTGCGTACATGTGTGTGTTTGTGTGTGTGTCTGTGCATGTGGATTTGTATGTGTGTGTGTATGGGTGCGTGTCTGTGCGTGTGGATGTCAGTGTGTGTGCATGCTTGCGTTTGTTTGTATTCCTGCATGTGTGTGTGTGACAGTTAGGGTTGCCAACTTCAGAAAAGGAAAATGCGGGACAATCGTGGTAATTTATAGGACAATGAGGGACACTCAAAATATTTGTACTGTATCACACAGTGTACGTCATTTCAGTGTCTGCAGTTAAGTTTGTGTTTAAAAGGTTATCAGACATAAACACATTTGTATTGCTTAACCTATTTATGTATTTAATTCTAAAAATAATTTTAATGTCATACATGAAAAAAGTCACATTACAAACAAACCATAGTTCAAAATAACAGCATTTATCTAAAATAGAAAGCTTTTTTAACATTATACACTAGGCTTACAGTTCAAAAGTTTGGGGTTAGTAAGATTATTTTTTGGGAAAAAAAATAAAGAAAGTAATTGCCTACTTTTATTCAGCAAGGATGCATTACATTAATCAAAAGTGACAGTTAAGATAATGTTACAAAAGCTTTCTATGTACTTTCTAAAAGCTTTAAAACATTAAATGATGTTTTATTAACAAAGTTCGGGAGGAGCAGGTTCAGATAATTAACCAAATTATGCACAGCTGGAGATTAATCAGTAATCAACTCAATGACAGAGTATAAATTCACAGCAGACCTATCTCTGTTCATTGAAAGTTTGTCAGCATTTGGCTGCGCCCTATCTTCCCGAACCAAGCTCTCCCATCCGATGAAGGAATTTTCCGTCCTATAACGAGGGGAACACGTTTTAAATGGTGTCGGTCCAAATTATTTTCTGTCATTAACGCGCTGCTTTCTTATGGCTAAAACTCACAAGTACAGTAGCTCGCGGCCTCGTGCATTACGTGCTGAACGCATGCGCTCAGAATCTTTAACCTAACTTATATCGTTAACTATGTCCTGCAATTCATCTGCATAAACCGCGTAGAAACTTAGTTATAGCATAAATGTTTTTATACATGTTTACAAGCAATGTGCTTCACACCAATAGTTCAGTGATCCTTAAATGAAACAAAATTAAACAAACACAAAGTGCCTAAACTAAATTTATGCAAAGCGTCGTCTTTTACGTAAGCTGTCTCCGTAGAAACCAGCAACAGATAAACGAACAATCGTTATCTAAATCAGAGTGTACTTTGACGTTGTTAATCATCAAACGTTCAATAATTGATCTTTCAGCCCTGCACAGTTTGGCTAAGCTCTGGATTACAAACACAGGTTAAAACCATGGGTTCAGCCTCATCGAATCCTGGCCATTAATTTGAACACAGTTGATCTCCAGTATATAAATAAATAAATAAATAGGACTTTCGGATCTCGTCCACCTCTCAGACAGTCAATATCGTTCTAAGCAAACTGATATCTGTGCTTGGCCACTTAAACAACAGAAATGCATTTCATCTCTAACCTCCTCTTCATCACGTCTTAGATTAACGCACAAAAAGATGACCATCGGCTCTCCAAGCCCCACTCTCCTCCTCCCTTTGCTCATCCACACACTGCAGGAGCTCATTTCCTGGTTTCATGTGAGTCTGGCTATTTTTTCCTCTGCCACAGCAGTGATGTCTCCTCTGCTCCCACAGGTTCTCTGTAACTCTGGCTATTTGCTCCATTGCCGCAGCAGTGATGTTTTCTTCTGCTACCACAGGTTTTATCTTACTCCGGCTTTTTCTCCATTGCCGCAACAGTGATGTCTCCTCTGCTCCTGCAGGAGCTCTGTTCCCTTAGCTAATCTTGTTTACTGACACTGCAGTGTCTCCTCTGCTCCCACAGGATTTCCGTTTCTCTCGCTATTTTTCTCCCCTGCCACAGCTGTGATGTCTCCTCTGCTCCTGCAGGAACTGTTTCTCCAGCTAATTCTCCACTGCTTCAGCAGTGATGTCTCCTCTGCTCCCGCAGGTTTTCTGTTACTCCGGCTATTTTCTCCACTGTTACAGCAGTGATGTCTCCTCTGCTCCCACAGGTTTTCTGTTACTCCGGCTATTTTCTCTCCACTGCCACAGCACTGATGTCTCCTCTGCTCCCGCAGGAACTCTATTTCTCTGGCTAATTTTCTATACTGCTGTAACAAGGCTGTCTCCTGCTCCCGCAAGCTCTGTTTCTCTGGCTAATTTTCTATGCTGCTGTAACAAGGCTGTCTCCTGCTCCCGCAAGAGCTCTGTTTCTCCGGCTAATTCTCTACTGCCACAGCAGTAAGGTTTTCCTTCACTCTCATGGGTTTTCTGTTACTGGCTATTTTCTCCCCTGTCGCAGCAGCAATGTCTCCTCTGCTCCTGCAGGAACTGTTTCCCCGGCTAATTCTCTACTGCCACACCAATGAGGTTCCTTTGCTCCCTCAGGATTTCTGTTACTCTAGCTACTTTCTCCCCTGCCGCAGTAGTGATTTCTCCTATGCTCCCGCAAGCTCTGTTTCTCTGGCTAATTCTCTACTGCCACACCAGTGAGGTTTCCTTTGCTCCCACAGGATTCGTTACTCCAGTTCATTTTCTCTACTGCTAGCAGGGATGTGTCTCCAGTAGGAGAACTGTTTCTCCGGCTAATCTCGTCTTTTGCTACAGCCTTTCTCCGTCCAGTGAGCTTCGGTCTCCCAGAGGATGTACCGTAACATGCATCTAAGTTTTCTCTTCTGTCCAGCGAGCATTGGTCTCCCAGCGGACACTGCATGCATCCATTTTTTTTCTCTTCTCTGTCCAGCGAGCATTGGTCTCCCAGTGGACACTGCATGCATCTATGTTTTCTCTTCTCTGCAAGCATCAGTCTAACAACGGAGGCAGTCCTTCCGTCCAGCATCATAGACTGCCCAAATAATTCCAAACGCGAATTCTTCTCGCCGCTCGGCCACCTAAACTATGCTATACACATAATTCCGCAAGGCCGCCCTTTCATCACGCACCTCCTCGCCCTAAGTTTATGGATAACTTACTCTAATCAGTGGAATGGCTTAACCTTTTTCTACGATTACATCTCTCTCTCCCCCTCGATTTAAGCCGTTGACAGCTCCTTCCAATCGTCGTCACGGCTTTCCCAGGGGGGAAAGTGGTCAACTAACAGAATCCTGGTCCATCGCGACAAACTAAACTATGCACTGCATCAACAAAGGTCGTTCTTACTCACCCGTGCTAATTGCCACTCCTCAGATGCCTCATCTGGAACTCCGCTTGATCAATTTGTAATAACTGCCAAACACGTTCCAGGAGCACAAAATCAAATCGCCGACTCTCTCCCATTACTCTTTCCAGAAATTCAGGACATTGGTGCCAGAAGCATAAAAAGCTTACTAGAGCTATCTAACCAGCATTCAGTTTTCAATAAATTAGTCTACGGTAAGCCCGCCTCCACCATAAATAAATCTCAATCATCCCTGCTCATTAAAGGTTCAAGAACTTATCCCACTCGTCCGGATACCAGTCAATCTATTGCAATTGACACTCACCAAATGTATTCCAGAAAAATAGCCGGAGTAACAAAACCTGCAGGAGCAGAGGAGACATCACTGCTGAAGCAGTGGAGAATTAGCTGGAGAAACAGTTCCTGCAGGAGCAGAGGAGACATCACAGCTGTGGCAGGGGAGAAAAATAGCGAGAGAAACGGAAATCCTGTGGGAGCAGAGGAGACACTGCAGTGTCAGTAAACAAGATTAGCTAAGGGAACAGAGCTCCTGCGGGAGCAGAGGAGACATCACTGTTGCGGCAATGGAGAAAAAGCCGGAGTAAGATAAAACCTGTGGTAGCAGAAGAAAACATCACTGCTGCGGCAATGGAGCAAATAGCCAGAGTTACAGAGAACCTGTGGGAGCAGAGGAGACATCACTGCTGTGGCAGAGGAAAAAATAGCCAGACTCACATGAAACCAGGAAATGAGCTCCTGCAGTGTGTGGATGAGCAAAGGGAGGAGGAGAGTGGGGCTTGGAGAGCCTAACGTCGACTCAAATACCCATCCTTCAATCTCAGATTTACAGATCGTAGATATCGAAACCATATTTTCTTCATCAAACAAGTAGTAAACTGATCGAGCAAAATGGTCACTTCGTTATATTTTCAATCCGCCAACCCCCATCCAACTGTACCACTCTCGTTTGATTTACTGCAGTATAAACGTTCAATGTTCAAATCCCTACTCGGCCCACATCAGAAGCGTTCAAAACCTACATCAGATCCAACCGCTTCCACATCAAAACGCTCACCAAGCCATAATTAAATCATTCATTTCCATGACCTGCTGCGCTCCATCCATTGTCACTCTCAGTACCAGTACCAAGTTCCAACCCACTTCCAGTATCATTTGGTTCGCTGCGTTCAAGCTCGATACATAAACATCTACAATACAGCGTATTTTTTTTACAAACAATGGCAGGCTCCCCCGTTCGCACACGTAATGGCTCCTCGTTCAAGGGCCGGGCTCTGTCCCCCTTCCGAAGCGCTGATCGAGCCCTCCCGTTCGAATCGCAGTGAGAGTCTGCCCATCTTAGTCGTCGTGGGACGGCCGCGCTCATGTCGCTGTGTGGGCTCCCCATTCGTCGGGCCGCGAGGGTTCTGTTCCCGTGTCCCAGCCCCCTTCGAAGCGCCGGTCGAGCCCCCCGACAGAGTCCAGCGGGCGCCCTCCCTTCCGCTGGCGAGGCCTACCCATCCGATGCCGTGAGCATCCAAGTTCCCGTCGGATGCTGCGAGGGCCCTCCCAGTTGAATGGCTAAACTCTCTCAAATCACGCTCGTAAAAATCTTGCGTCATCGAGTTGACAGTTCAACTGCCGAATGGGCTTATCCGTCCGATGCCGTGAGCATCCAAGTTCCCGTCGGATGTCGCGAGAGCCCTCCCGGTCAAACAGTCAAGCTCGTTTTAGTAAATACCTTCTCATGCCCTGCACTTTTTGGGGGAATTAATTGCACATCATTTTACGATTGCTGTCCTGCGCTCACCTGGCTTTTATGGGGGGAGTACTTTGGGTTTGGGCCTAACTCCGAGCTCGGAGCCCTCCCCCCGGACAGCACGCCAAATATGCATAAACTCATTGTATTAATTATATGTAGATGTGAACTCGTGAAATGAGGTTTTATTTAAGGCAAGGCAAGGCAAGGCAAGGCAAGTTTATTTATATAGCACATTTCATACACAGTGGCAATTCAAAGTGCTTTACATAGAAGAAATTAAAATAAAAAGAAATAAGAATAATTAAAACAGTTTAGAAAAAAAATAAAAAATAAAATACAGTACAGTACAAACAGTCGGACGAACATTGGCACAGTGCTCATTCATTAAATGCATAGTTAAACAGATGTGTTTTTAGTCTGGATTTGAATGTGACTACTGTAGGAGCACGTCTGATCTCCTCTGGAAGCTGGTTCCAGCTGCGGCTGGCATAATAGCTAAAAGCGGACTCGCCATGCTTAGAGTGAACCCTTGGTATTTCTAGCTGATATGATCCTAATGATCTGAGTGATCTGTTGGGTTTATATTCTGTGTGCATATCGGCAATGTATTGAGGTCCTAGGCCATTAAATGATTTATATACCAGTAATAATACTTTAAAATCAATCCTAAATTTAACTGGGAGCCAGTGTAAAGACCTGAGGACTGGTGTGATATGTTCATATTTTCTGGTTCTGCTCAGAATCCTGGCGGCAGCGTTCTGTATGAGCTGCAACTGTCTTCTGGTCTTTTTGGGAAGGCCAGTGAGGAGTCCATTACAATAATCCACCCTGCTGGTGATGAAAGCATGCACAAGTTTCTCTAAGTCTTGTCTGGAAACAAAGCATCTAATTCTTGCAATATTTTTCAGATGATAGTATGCTGATTTAGTTATTGCTTTGACATGACTACTGAAACTAAGGTCTGACTCTAGTGTCACACCAAGATTCCTGACTTGATGTTTAGTTGTTTGACCCCTAGAGTGAAGGTATGCGTTCACCTTGAGAACTTCATCTTTGTTTCCAAATGCAATGACTTCAGTTTTGTCTTTGTTTAACTGAAGAAAGTTTTGACACATCCAACTGTTGACTTCATCGATGCATTGGCACAGGGAATCAATGGGGCTGTAATCGTTAGGCGATAGGGCTAAGTAGATCTGTGTGTCGTCTGCATAGCTGTGGTAAGCAATTTGGTTCTTTCTCATTATTTGGCTCATTGGGAGCATATACAGGTTGAACAGGAGTGGCGCAAGAATTGAGCCTTGAGGGACTCCGCATGTCATGGATGTCCACTCAGACTTATGATCTCCTATACTTACATAATAACCTCTCCCATCTAAGTATGACCTGAACCATTTTAGGACTATCCCAGAAAGCCCCACCCAGTTTTCCAGCCTGTCAAGAAGTATGTTATGATCGACAGTGTCAAATGCAGCACTGAGGTCGAGTAGTACCAGCACTGATAATTTGCCTGAATCAGTATTTAAGCGAATATCGTTTATTATCTTTATGAGCGCTGTCTCTGTGCTGTGGTGCGGTCGGAAACCAGATTGAAAATTGTCAAAGTATCCATTCGAGCATAAGAATTTGTTCAGCTGATTGAAGACAACTTTTTCAACGATCTTGCCTATGAAAGGAAGATTTGAGATCGGCCTATAGTTGCTTAATATGGTCTTATCCAGATTGTTCTTTTTCAGGAGGGGCTTGACAGCTGCAGTTTTCAGGGAGTTTGGAAAACTCCCAGAAAGAAGTGAGGCATTTACCACTTCTAGAAGATCTGCTTCTAAACTGTTTAACACACTTTTGAAAAATGATGTGGGAAGTGTGTCAAGAGCACAGGTAGATGTTTTAAGGTGCTGTACGGTTTCTTCCAAAATTTTGCCATCAATTTCTTTGAAATCAGACATAGTAACTACTTTCTCAGGTGGTTTGATGGTCTGTCTAACCTCAGGGCAACTCAAGGATGTGCTGATCACCTTTCTGATATTATTGATTTTCTCAGAGAAGTAAGAGGCAAACTCACTGCACTTGTTGTCTGAGAGCATTTCACTGGGAATCTGGCTTGGGGGGTTTGTCAGTCTCTCTACAGTAGCAAAAAGAGTGCGTGTGTTGTTTAAATGACTGTTTATAATATTTGAGAAGAAAGTCTGTCTAGCTTTGCCTAGTTCCATATTAAAAGCATGGATGCAGTCTTTGTAGATGTTATAATGGACTACAAGTTTTGTCTTCCGCCACATGCGCTCTACTTTTCTGCATTGTCTTTTCATATTTTGCACTGCTGTTGAGTTTCTCCAAGGTGCTTTTAGTCTGCCACTCTTCTTCCTGACTTTCACAGGAGCAATATCATCAATTACAGTTTGAGTTAAAAGAATCAAGGAGAAAATCAACAGAGTCTGCAGATATGCTTGGTGTTAAGGATATAGCCTTCATAAATAGTACACTAGTGTTCTCATTTAAGCATCTCTTCTTGACAGACACAGATCTAGCTTCAGTGGCAGGAGAGATCAATATATCAAAGAAAATACAGAAATTATCAGACAGTGCTACATCCTTAATAACAATCGATGAAATGTTTAGACCCTTACTGATGAGTAAATCTAGAGTGTGTCCACGATTGTGTGTGGGTCCATGTACATGCTGAGTCAGATCAAACGTTTTTAAAACAGTATTGATTTCTTTTGCCATATTGGTTTCTGCATTATCTATGTGGATGTTAAAATCTCCAGCAATGGTAAAACAGTCAAACTCTGAGGTAATTGTTGATAACAGTTCTGTAAAGTCCTCAGCAAAGGCTGGAGAGTATTTTGGAGGCCTGTAAATAATGATAAGTAAAATGCGTGGAGCACCTTTTAACACAATACCCAGATATTGAAAAGACAAGTAATTCCCAAATGATATTTGCTTACATTGATAGATATCTTTAAAAAGAGCAGCTAGACCCCCACCTCTCTTAACAGCTCTGCAGACACTCATAAAAGTAAAGTTAGGAGGGGCTGCTTCATTGAGGACTGTTGCACTGCAGCTGTATTCTAGCCAGGTTTCATTCAGAAGCATAAAATCCAGATTGTTTGTGGTTATTAAGTCGTTGACTAGAAGTGATTTATTTTTAAGTGAGCGGATGTTAAGGAGTGCTAACTTAACAGTCTTCCTTTTCCCCACAGCAATATTAGTTTGACGTGTAAGAGGCACCAGATTAGTTAGGTTTGCTGTACGGCTATTGAAGGCCTTAGACTTTCTATCTTGTAATAGAACAGCAATAGAGGAAGATACAGGCACACTGGGTTCCCGTTTGTTCTGTAAACATTTGAGAAAGTTACTGTTATCAAAACGGGGACCCGACACATATCACTGAGAGCTGGTATCAGTTGTTTTTGGTTCACCTCGAGCAGATGGAGGAGGGTGTGGGCCCTGGCGTTGTGGCAGAGGCCGAAGAGCTCTCACAGGAGGGGGAGGGCGAGCTGGGCCCGCAGGCTTGGGTGGTAATGGTGCCTGTCTTTTTTTGGTTGGTATCTGGGGGCTCGCAGCAAAAGAGTGGGATAGTCTGGTTCCAGCATGCACTAGTTCTTCCATTTTCTGTGAGAAGCACAGTAGTGGCGATGCTGATGCTGGGGAGAGGGAGAAAGTGTCTGGTGAAAGGGGCTGTTGCTCTGGTGTTATCGGAGGTTGTGATATGCTGTCCTGGCTTCCCTGGCTGTTTTCCAGGAAGTCGTCCTTGGGTGTTGAATCATCAAGCAGTTCTGATATGTCTGTCTGTGGTGAGCTCTGTTGGCAGAGCTCAGCTGAGATTGTGTCCGTGAGCAGAGGTTGTTGTGGCGGAGTGGTGTTATCATGTCCATTTTGCTGCTGAAGTGAAGTCCCGTGGTCATTAATACTGTGTCCAGGTGTGTGTGTGCTGTTCAGATTGAGTGGATTGGCACACACTGCAGAAGGATGATTGAGGGAGAAGTAGATATTGTCCTTTAACACTCTTGAACCAAGTTTGTTTGGGTGATGGCCATCCCGATGAAAAAGTTGTCTCTGACTCCAGAAAAGATTGAAATTGTCAATGAAGTTCACTCCTTTTATATTGCAGGTTTTTTGCAGCCACGTATTAAGCCCAAGCAACCGTGAAAACCTGTTTGTTCCTCTTGATGGGAGTGGTCCACTGATGAATGTTTGAACTTTCAGTCTTTCAAGTGTTTCAAAAAGTTCATTGAAATCCTTCTTAAGGAGTTCTGACTGCTCTTTATGAATATCATTCTTCCCCACATGTATGATGAGTCGATTTGCAGTCTTATGTTTCATCAGAATGTTCTGAAGTTCCTTGTTTACATCAGAAGTTGTTGCTTGTGGAAGGCAGCATGTAGTTGTATCCCTGCTGCTAATGTTTCTGATTATGGAGTCCCCCACTATCAGAGTCCTGGGCTCGGCTGCGCTCTGAGCTGAGTGCCGCTGTCTGCTCAACCTTGAGCGCCAGTTAGCATCAGTGTTAGCTACTGGCCCATTCAGTCTGTGTTCGATCACATTCATCACATTTGGGGATTCCTCATTTACATTCATTAGCACTTCAAATCTGTTCTCAAGATGTATAGGCGGTGGTAGGAGACCAGTGTTTGCAATCCTTGTCAGAGCTGTATCTGGGGTAGAGGATGCTACTGCGGCAATATGTGATGCTCGTGACAATCTGATGTCTCGAGTGCCTTTGGGTCTCGCTCCCTGTTTGTGCCATTGATTAGTAAGTCGATCGGCTTGTTTCTCTACCTGTCGAGGAGCACTAGTTTCATGGGACTCACCGGCTATATGCTGAGGGTGTCCATGACGAAGCTCTGTTGTGTGCTCCGTCTGGTTTGGTGGTCCCATAAGTAACATTGTTTCAAGAACTGCAATCCTTTGTAAAAGTCTGTGGCAGTTAGTGCAGCAAGAAGATTCCAGAAGAGGCATTTTCTCTTATCCTTGAGGCAGTTGTGTTTTCCTTTCCCGGAATGTAAGCTGGTCGGGTAAAAGAATTCTCAGTTTTTGTAGTAATCCAAACTTTGTCGTATGAGCACTGTGCTGATTTGCTGAAGTTAACCCTCTGAGGTCGACAAACGCGCCGACGCGTTTTGCCGGATTTTCTCCACATTGTAGCACTATAAACTTAAATTACTCCATCATTTATGGTCATACAGAAAAAAGAAATATAAAAAAAGAATCTGTGATATTTCTCCTTTTGTATGTGTCCACTTACAATCAAATCAAAACATTGTGCTTTTGTAAAATAAAGAAAATAAACAGGGTGTGCTTTCTGCCTCTCCGTCGCGGTGAACTTTTTTTTCTTGAGCACGTCTATAAACTGAAACAAAACTCAGCGAATACTTGTCACACATTTATGAGCCATATACCTTTATAAACATTTAAGTGTGTACTTTTAAATGATCGGATTCAAAACGAAAACAAATATTCTCTGTTTAAGTAATTTGTATAAAACCAACAAGATGTCCAGCTTCTCAAACGCTTGCTCATTACAGTTAATTTGGCCACGCCTACTCGCGCAAAAGATATTCACATGCAAATCTCCACATGGAACGCGAACGCGCTCGTTACCTCAACAACAAAACACTTCACTTCACTTTTCGTCGAGTTTGAAAGACGTGCCTGAGCTTACATTGGATTTAGGCTACCTCAGAAGAAGAAGAACGCGATTTGAAGACAAGAAAGATAAGGTAAGAAATTCTTACATAGCCTAGTTTGTTATTGTTGCATAAATGTCACGTTGCAGCTGAACTGTTGCTAGATATATGGGGAATATTATAATATTTAGACCCGTGTTTACTGTGTTTATGGTTACCATAAACATATCTATGTTTGAGCAGATATCCACAATGTTTTATATTTGAGAGTGATCGCGTTTGAATGTATCATATTTTGCAAGCGATCGCGTTTGAATGTATCATATTTTGCAAGCGATCGCGTTTGAATGTATCATATTTTGCAAGCGATCGCGTTTGAATGTATCATATGTGTTTACTGTGTTTGTGGATATCTGCTCAAACATAGATATGTTTATGGTAACCATAATGTTTTATATTTGAGAGTGATCGCGTTTGAATGTATCATATTTTGCAAGCGATCGCGTTTGAATGTATCATATTTTGCAAGCGATCGCGTTTGAATGTATCATATTTTGGATGAAAGCAAAACGCACCAAACGGCTTCATGTTTTTATTATTATCTCATTTCATATCATCATAACGGATGGAAACATTTGAAGTAACATGATAATCAATATATTTTTCTCTAGCTTCTTTTGGAAGATTTATAGGCTGCTATAGGTTATTTATTGTTATTATTATTTTATCCGCACTGCGCATATACCTTATGCCTACAAGGCACAACAAACCTGGTGTTCATTATATTATATATCGTTGGAAACGTGTGTGTGTGTATTCTGTGAATTTTAAAAAGGAATTTTAAAAAGCAATTTTAACCAGAAAAATCTAATATTTATTTCCAAAATCGTGCAGGCCTTTCTCTTGATATCAGTATGTTCACTTTTTTTTTTTTCAGGTCCCAGATGCCACTGAGGACTTCAACATTCACATGAGTCTCAGTACGTGAACATGGTAAAGTGAAAATCTTGGAAATGAAAGGTATGTACAATGTTTTTAGGAATGGCACAAAGGTCTCTGTCTTTGAAGTGCTTTTTTGGCATTTGTTGTGTATCTTTGGATTATGTTGTGTTGTAAATAAATCCAAACAATTTAAAAGCCATTATTTTTTAAATCTCCTCATTTACAGTATTGTGCAAGGTTGCTCAGAATGATAGGGGCCTGATAGCTCCTAATAGGGCCGTTAGGGGAGGTTCTTTGTCTTTCTCAGGTGAGAAAAGCTTACATATTAATGAGCTCTCGCATAAGGCTTTTTCACACAAAACACGTCGTAAAATTTTTAAATCAATATATTGTCTTATCTGAACGAGCAGTCAGGGTGATTTTCACATAGTTTTGCAGCAAATATTCTAGGCTACGTCATACAATTTTCAAAAGTCTTGTGAAGAAATAATCAGTATGGGTTTCATGGCCTTATTTCAGTGAGAATTTTTTTTTGTATTTTCAAAAACCACGCATAAATGTCATTATCTCAAAACTACAAACTTTTACATACATGCTGCTGATATATTATTGTAGCAGAGTTTGTGCTGAATACAGTGTAATTAGACTTTAGCCATGAAAATGTCACAAGTAACAGAAATAACCAGAAATGTCAGAGCATGTCAGAACACCTCCAGGGCCCAGAAAACAGCTCAGACCTCAGAGGGTTAAAACTAGGTGATAAAAGGAAATAAAATAAAGGAAATAAAATATATAAAATAGGAGATAAAATGTAAAAGCGATAGAGCAAAGCACGGAGCAGTAGGCAAGAGCGTCCGAACAGTAGCTGAGCAGGAAGCAGAAAATCAAAAACCAGTCCAAGATTTCTTTACTTTTGTCATACTTGCACCAGAAATACACACACACACACACACACACACACAAAACTGAGTGGATTTGAGGAGTTTAAATGGGTGCAATAAAAAAAGTAACAAAAGGGTCCCTCATGGGTCATTTTGACCCACATAGGAATGAATGGAATTTACGAGAAAACTGCATTTTTTTTATTATTATTATTATTATTATTATATATATATATATATTTTTTGATACACAAAATCTGAGACAATAAAGATTTATACCCAAATGAAGGGCTGAGACTACAGAATATCCCCAATGCAGTAAACACACACACACATGATACACACACTCCAATAGAACATATTATAATGTTTCATGTTTCTGCTGGGATATGTAATTTTTCCTTTTCTTTTTTGACTTAACAGTTACATTTGAGAGACTGAGTTTATATCATAGTTATATTTTTTAATATATTTATATTTATGAAATTGTATGAATGTACACACGTTTAGGTTCTAGTTCAGATAGATTTTTATTTTTCTTTTCTTTTCTTTTACAAAATATGGATTTTTTAATGTAAAAAAAAAAAAAAAGGGTATATATATTTGAATCCATAAACGACCAAATTGAAGCCTCAAGATTCTCATTTCTTATTATGGATTTTCATGTTTCACTTGTTTTGCTCGGTTAAAAATCTTCATTGGATCCTATAGGCCCCTCTAGTGGCTGTAACCATAAAATGCAATTTTGACATTTTCCCCACCAGATGGCATCAGAGACACTCAGTGACTCAATTCCAAGGTCATCTGTTGGTTTCTGATAAAACAGGACTGAATTATTTTTTTATTTTTTTGTGAAATAATGTAGAAAAAATGCTCATTTACTTATATTTTCTTTAAAAATAAGCAGAATAAAAGGTAAATATAATAGAAATCACCCAAAAATAATAGAAAAACCTACATAAATATTTAGAAATAAATTATAAAAATGGAATCTAAGATTTCTGGACCCTATAAATCCATGGGTACGGCAAAACCAGTGCAAAATTCAAGACATTCACTAAATAAATCACAACAAACATGAATGTAGTTTAGACAGTTCATTTTAATGTGGAGAGTAAAATGTTTAGAAAAAACTCCCACAAAAGTGATTAAATTTAATCACTGAAATACATTTTTAATCATCTTAATTTATCATAAAATCACATCATTTCATGATTTTCAAGATATATTAAAAATCAATCAAAAATCAAAATGAACTAGTTCCCTTATCCCTGAGATAAGGGAACGAGTATTGCGTAGCTAAACGCTATGGGGAAAACTCCTTTTTCTCCAAATACTGACGTCTTTTTATAAAATAATGCAGTGCTATTGCACAGCCATAACAGTGCAGAGAGTAAACGCACGCTATTGGCTGGTCAGTGGGAACTGCACGAACCTATGGTGGAGCGGCGTAACTGCGTAAACCAATCAGTGCACCTGCCACCGGTCTGAGCACAGAGCCCGCCAGAAGGGGCGGGACATCTGCCTATGAAAGATGCTCATTTCGTCACAGGATTTAGGTTTAAATCAACTGAAGCCACTGTAGGATTACACATTTATTAAATGATTAATTTAGGTTACTGAATTTAGCATTTGAGGCATAGATGATGATATTCAAAGATGATTAAATCAAGCAACCCAGGTGTCTGACATTAACCTTTTTATCTGTATGCACCTCCTGAACAGTGTCATGGTCCCAAGTTAAGCTATGATCATGTCAGGGCTCGCAAAATTTCAAAATCGCTGGTAGCCCTTCGGGCAGGCACTCTTCAGATTTTGGTAGCCCGAAATTAATTTTACTAGCCCATATAAAAAGACTACAATTTTTAATGTAGAATATTGGTTAGGAGTCAAAACAATGAATCAAAAACTTTTTCAAAACACAAATATCAACAAATATGCATCTGGTTCTAACTGAACTGAAATTTGTGTGACCAGTATGGAACATGAATCAGTCTGTGTGTGTGGCTCAGCCCCCAATGAGAGTATGATTTAAAAAAAAAAAAAAAAAAAAGTATCTCTTTAGTTTAGGGTCTAATACTCACTATTAACTTGTTTCATTAACATGCAGATTTCAGGGTTTTTTCATCACTGAGGTCCCGAATGTGAGGTAGGCCAGTTAGGGGGGTTCGGGGGCACCCCCGAGAAAATTTTAATTTCTCTGATCTACATATGTGCATTTTAAGATGTTTTGAAGGCCAAAAAAATTGGATAACAATAGCTTTAAAACAATGTAAGTGGGCAGCTGATTATTTTTCTCTCCTCATCAGCATCACACTCCTATTCTCTTTGTTTTTCTCTTGCTCTGTCTCTTCCCCTCCTAAAGCTGAGCTTTGACTGATATAGACTTTTCATTTTTGTCTGTCAGTGAAGAAAGTAAATACAGGGTCAACTGATAGGTTGATTTATGAATCATTTTCTCAGATGCATTAATTTACTGAAAGCTACTAGGAAAGCTAGGTATCCTAACTAAGTTTATTAAATTCATTCACAATATGTACACATTCATTATTGATCTTATTCCTAATACAGGGCCATAGACAGGGCTTTATAATCAAAGAGGTCCTACATTTAAGGTTATTAGGGGGTTCACATTTTTTATTTCTCTGATATATCCATTTCAAGATGTTTGAAGGCCAAAAAAGGATAAGAAATAGCTTTAAAACCATGTCAGCAGGAAGTAGATGATACCTGCTCTCACTTCTTATCCACCACTCTTTCTTTTTCTCTCGGTATCCTCATCTTGCCCTGTCTCTTCCCCACCTAAAGCTGAACTTTTTTAATTTACTCAAGGCTACAAATTGTATATTAATTCTCATGTACATATTCATTATTAATCTTGTGCCTATGATGAAAACGGCTTTGTTAATGCTAATGTCCCCTCACAATGACAGTAAACTAATTATTAGTCACATTACATAGGCCTATTTTCAGTTCAAAATGGCGAAATTCGACAAAAGTATATTCATTTGCCTGATTATTTGTCATTCGTTTCACATTTATGACCTAAAAAAGCTGTCAAATATGAAATGTTTAGTTTAGCTACTTACATCTTATCTCGCACATGACCGTAAACTGAAGCGTCGAGTCGCTCTGCTCAAATTCGCGCTCAGCAGCTTCTTGTGAACATAAAGCCCGCCTACTTTGATTTGATTGGTCATCTCAAATATTCTGACATTGACGAGCACCACAGACCAATGAGTGACAGGCCAATGAGACTCAGATGAACACACACACACACACACGCACCCTGTCCTCTCTGTTTCTGACGTGCACTCTGAGTGCTCGGCGCCGCTGCGGATTGAAGATGAAGAACGCGCTGAATCTGATTATAACAAGACTGAAGCGAACACTATTTCAGATAGCCCGTCGGGCAGGCCGGTTATGCATTTTGGTAGCCCGACTGGAAAACACAGTAGCCCCGGGACGTCGGGCAGGCGATTTTGCGAGCCTTGCATGTGAAGGTATGGGTGATACTGTCAGGCTGATGGGATCATTTGAATGATAGTGTTATGCTGATTGGGCCTGTTTCTCTAGATTGGGCAGAATTGTTGAGCAAGCCAGATAACCTGCCTAACCGGTTTTCGCTTGATAGAATCAAATCACTGAAAGATTCATCCCTACATTTGCATGCTTTGTTTGGATTTGTCTCCACCTCCAAAAGTCCCTCCTCCTTGTAAATGTATAAAAACTATACTGTATAGAACTCAGTCAGACTGTTGGACGAACTGCAGCAACGCTTAATAAAGAATAACGGGTTTCGTGACATCATCGAAGTCCCATTTCATTGGCTAGCTGCCAACCAATAAAACGGCTCCTTTGAACACCCCAGCTCCCGCCCCCCTTTCTCTCTCGCCGCCTCTCAGTTTCAAGTGCACAAGTTAGTTTTGCACCTGATATATCGCGAAAAGAGTAGCAAAAGTCAAGGCGCGAAATTTGAAATTGCAGTGACAGATTTGAGAAGTTGTAAGTGCCTAACTGAGGAAGTACCGCGAATGTGAACGTAAGATTAAACGCAAAATATATATTACAAGTTTGTGTCTGTCGTTGTATTTCTGTGAATGGCATTTTACACATTTGTGTCTACTTGTCTGCAGCTTCAGATTCAGAATACAGGTTTGTGACTATTGTATGCGAGTGCAAATTTCAACATTCAACTTCAGATTTTTATTTTACAGGTTTTCACATTGGAGCTGTGAGTGTAAATGTTCATGTACAAGTACCAATATTTATTGTACAAGTTCTTAAATTCACATTTACGTGCTCTCGAGTTTTGCTACTGATTTACCTTCATAATTTCCTTTTTATCAGCAACCAATTGTGAAAGTAAAAAGACTGAATGCGCGAGTATTATATATATATAACATAGATAGACATCTGTAGACATGAAGTGGCAGCTTCAGCCATTTGCAGCTATGAAAAGTTTGGCGGCTGCAGCAGCCATTTAGGTTTTGGCTGAGCCGGCTAGCCAGCCAATAACTTCATCAGCCAGCCATTATTCTCAAAACAAATGGCTTCGGGCTGTATCCTGCGCTGCTTACGCTCTGCTAACGCGTGCAGTGTGAAACCGGCGTAACTCTGTGCCACCGCATAACTATAGACGTGTTAAAAAATAATGAGAATATATATACATATATATCCGAGTCCTGATCGGGAGGTAACGTCCGATTCCGATCGAGTCTGAAACCCGATCACGTGATCGGATCGGGACATCCCTAGTGATCAGTGTTTGCTTTAGTTGAGCTCTTGACTCTTTAATGTACCTTTATTTTAACACTTTTGAGTGTGGTCTAAAATAAACTCGCACGAGAGTTAATTTAACTCTGGAGTTTTTGCTGTGTATGTATAGATGAAGTGTGACCCTGACGCATCTGTCAATGACACACTTCTGGAGGTGAATTTGTGGTTTCATAAGCACAAACTTAGTAGCCTAATAAAAGCTTCATGGTACACACACACATATAGCAAGCGATCTTGGCCCGAATGTGGCCTCACGCAGGCCTGACGTCAGCACTGGCATGAATCCTGTCAGACAGTTATGGCCCATGTGTGGCCCTTGTCTTTAATCCAGATCTAGGCCACTCCAGGACAGGCATTCTTAGCGGCATGAGGACTGAGGGAAAAGCAGCTGGAGACTGGAGCTGGGCAAGAAAAACATTGATATGTGGGAAGGTGTGATGAAGCAATGAAACTGCCATGAGGTTTTGTGAACAGAGTTTGCTGCTGTCTCTGTCTCTCTCTCTCTGTCTCTGTCTCTGTCTCTGTCTCTCTGTCTCTCTCTCTCTCTCTCTCTCTCTCTCTCTCACACACACACGCACACACACACACACACACACACACACACATGTGTACACACACTTTGACCATAGTGGTGGTTTTTATCTGTAAATCACTTATGCAAAAAAGAATTCATTTCATTTGGTTATCCATATCGGACATTTCAAACAAGTTCAATAGAAACTGACTATAAAATCAATATCTGTAGAAATCTATGTGTACCAAATTATTTTGTGTTTTGATTTTGTGTATTGTACTAACACAATTGAAAATATGCTGAAATGTTTGAAAAAAAGTGCACTTTTAATGACCTGTTGTGATATTAGAACTAAAAGTGTAAACGTACAAAACATTAAAAATGTTTCACCTTACTTGTGAAAAAAGCAGGCTACCAAAGCGAATTAAAAAACTGTATGTAAACTGAACAAGCAACACTGTGGGCCCTATCTCGCACCCAGGACAATTGACTTTGTACAGCGACGCATGTATCATTCCTATTTTGCACGTTCCCTGGTGCTATTTTACAGGTTTAGAAAACAATTCCGCCACAGGCCGAAAAAACCTAGTTTAAAGTCAGTGGCGCGTTGCGCATGTTATTATATGCTATTTTAAGGGCGCATGCTTGACCATAATCAATGTAGCGTGTGCACAACGCGCATACACTTTGCTTCTCTCATATACACACAGAAGCAGCAGTTTTCATTTTCACAAATCATATTACGATAGATAGATAGATAGATAGATAGATAGATAGCTTATTATAAAAGCATACATCTAGCTTACACATTTACCCAAATTATCATACGCCTGTTTAACCGAAGCTAATCTGTGTGTGTTTCTCCATCCCCAATGTCACTTCTCTGTGTTTTACGGCCCTGACGAGAACGTCGGTCTCGTCGGCTGTGAACCGCTCCTGGCAAATCCGCCGTTATAATAGTAATCCGCCATGGAACAAGCGCGCCTGCTCTTAAAGGGAATGTGAGATGACGCTCTGATTGGTTTATTTCACGTTACGCCCAAACCACACCTATGAGTAATGAAGCGACTTCAGACCAACACATTTTAGATTTGCGTCGGGGACCGAGACCCGCCCACAAAGTTACTTGCGTTTCGCTCTTGATACTTGCGTTTCAGACCGTTAAAATAGGGCCCAATGTGCTAGTGGTGTGATGCAAAAAGATTGTGTAAATAAAAATAAAAAAATAGACGCTTCCTCTCTTCGCTGAACCGCCCCGGGAGCGCAAGTTCATTCCCTAATTTACCGACGTGCGTCTGTCCAGGGAAAGTCTGCTGTGCGCGTGTGACACATGCGTCGGTGTACAAGTCAATAGCGCTGGGTGCAAGATAGGGCCTCTGATTCATAAGTTAAAAACCACCTCAAGCGGGCATGAAAACTTTTTTGCAAATTAAGGGATTTTTATTCGAAATTTGACATTTCCATCACTCATTTCACAGAGTCAACACAGTTTTACACCAGAGATCTTTCTGACCGCTTCTTCAGCTGTGTCATAGAGTCAGGACTAAACACTCGGTTGGTCAGATGAGAGGAAGTTAATAACCACAGGAGGAGATGATGATGTCTAAAGGAGGAGCTGTAACTATATATAATGCAGAGAAAGAGCTGTAACTAAATATAATGAAGAGGGAGACTGACAGAAACATAAAATGGCTGATAAGTGTGATCTGTGTCTGCTGGGACTGATCATTCTCTCTTCACTTCTCACAGGTAAAGAAATCTGTATTTTCTCTAAAGACATTTAGTGGAATTAGTCTGGAAAGAGTTCATTTGAACATGCTCAGTTTATTCTTGCACACATTCACGTTGTGATCTCAGAGTTGTGTATTGATACACACAGATCATACTGTATTATTCCCAGTGGTGGACAGTAACAAAGTAAATGTAATTCGTTACTGTACTTAAGTAGCTCTTTTGTGTATCTGTACTTTCCTTAAGTATTTCAATTTGGGGAGACTTTTACTTTAACTCCACTACATTTCAAAGTCAAATATCTTACTTTTTACTCTACTACATTTTCAAAATCAGTCGTTCCTTTTTATTTATGAGTGGATAAAAACTGATCAAACGAGCCACCAATCACAGTACAGCACGCGTTTTGTTTTGAACTTGTTTTGTTTGCCCCTGTTAGCGGTATCTACTTAGGTTCAACGTGACATCAGTGCAACAGCATAACATCTTGAGTGCCAATGTCTTAATAAATGATGGAAGAAACTACTGACTCTAACTTGCCACAACTCCCATGGCCTTAGTTGTGTCACTGTGGGTCCTAAAGTGAAGAGTAGTGTAGGGTTAGAATAAGAATAGCCTGTAAGGGTGGATTTCCTGCTGGGGTTCAGTCTGCAAGACTGCCGAATGACTAAAGAAACGTTGTCAGCAAGATGGTAGAAAACTGCACATTTCTTGTCTATTCCACCCACTGCCACTTATACCAACGACGGAAATAAGCGCAGTTACAACAGCTTAATATGTGGGAGAGCGTTGCTGTAGAGAGAGATGATATTGTATTGCAATATGAAGCACTTCAAGGTCAATACCAAATCAAAACTAGTTAGCACATTATTTGTAATTGAAAAGGTTTAATGACAAAATATAGTTATGATTACACTTAAAATAGTTACAAAATAGATGTATGAGATTATAACTTGTACCATTAATCTTACCCAGCATGTAAATGTTTCCTGAGAGATAGAGATAAAGAAAGATAGAGAGAGAGAGAAAGAAAAAGAGAGAGAGAGAGAGAGAGAGAGTAAGAGACAAAGAAAAGAGGAAGTAAAGAGAGAGAGAGAGAAAAAAAGAGAGAGAGAGAGAGAGATGATCTGGTTCTGTTGTCCCCAACAGAAGAAGGTTTACAACAGGGCCTGTCCGTCCTAGAGCAGTACTGTCAGAAATGGGCACTGACAGTCAATCTGAAAAAGACCAGTGTTATGGTATTTCAGAGGAGAGCCAGATCTCTGGGAAATAGACAGAGTTACAACTTCACTCTGGGCAACACCAGACTAGAACAAAAGGGTTCATATAATTACTTAGGGGTTGAAATTAGTGCATCAGGGAGTTTCAACCTGGCCATAAACACACTGTGTAATAAAGCTCGGAGAGCTTTGTATGCAATCAAATGCAAATTTGGAAAAACAAATATCCCCGCAAGAATTTGGCTAAAAATCTACAATTTTCTGATAACACCAATAATGCTCTACGGAAGCGAAGTTTGGGGCCCGATTTCGAAACCAGAATTTAAAAACTGGGATAAAACTCCCACTGAAAAACTGCAACTGGAATTCTGTAAAATGATTCTAAAAGTTCGCCCAAACACCCCAAACAATGCATGCAGAGCAGAACTCGGTATATTCCCTCTGAAAATTCAAATCCAAAAAAGGTCAATTAACTTTTGGCAGCATTTAAATCAAGCTGATAAAAATTCCATTGCATACAAAGCTCTCCTGAGTAACCAACGGGGTTCTGACGTCCACCCCCTGGACCAGCTGGCTCAGAGGTACACGGAGATAAACACAGTCAGTAGTGGACAGAGAGACAGGTACACTGAGCATCAGAGTCGCCACAGACACAATCCTCAGTCTTCAATCAAAAGATTTGAAACTAAATTAAAAGACGAGTATACAGAACAATGGCAAAATGAAAATAAAATACAACACAAACTCCTCTGTTATCAGTCCCTGAACAGAGATATCCAATTGGCCGAATATCTCAAAACAAAAAATCCAAAAGAAATACGAATTTTAACAAAATACAGAGTCAGTGACCACGAGCTGGAAATTGAAAGAGGTAGACATTTAAAAGTGTGGAGACCAAGAGAGGAACGAGTCTGTACACACTGCCACCAGGATATCCAAACAGAATTACATTTCCTATGTACATGTCCCAAATATGAAGTCTTAAGAAACAAATATTTCCAAAAATTTGAAAAATATATACCAGGCTTCACTACCTACACTGAGGACAAAAAGCTTCCTTTTTTATTAGGGGAAGATAAAAGCACGGCATGGCTAGCAGCTAAATATGTCTTCTCCTGCCACAACACAAGGCTAAATAAATAAATAAAAATTGTATAAAAGGTATTTATACAAGTTATATATTATATATATATATTTTTATTATTTTGTTTGACTGTATTCTCTTTTTTTTGTTTATATTATATATATATATATATATATATTATTGTTTCAATGTACCCTTTGAGGGACATGCACAGAATGTGTTTAGTATCTGCTTTTATATCATAATTATCCTGTTTACTTGTATTACTATATCAGATGTAATAACTACTTGTTGTTGTTTATTGTTCTTATGCTTTGGCAACACAGATGCATTTTTTTTTGTCATGCCAATAAAGCAACATGAAATTGAAAATTGAAATTGAAATTGAAATTGAAATTGAAAATTGAAAATTGAGAGAGAGAGAGAGAGAGAGTAGGAGAAAAAGAAAAGAGGAAGTAAAGAGAGAGAGAGAGAGAGAGAGAGAGAGAGAGAGAGAGAGAGAGAGAGAGAGAGAGAGAGTAGGAGACAAAGAAAAGAGGAAGTAGAGACAGAGAGAGAGAGAAAAAAAGAGAGAGAGAGAGAGAGAGAGAGAGTAGGAGAAAAAGAAAAGAGGAAGTAAAGAGAGAGAGAGAGAGAGAGAGAGAGAGAGAGAGAGAGAGAGAGAGTAGGAGACAAAGAAAAGAGGAAGTAAAGAGAGAGAGAGAGAAAAAAAAAGAGAGAGAGAGAGAGAGAGAGAGAGAGAGAGAGAGTAGGAGAAAAAGAAAAGAGGAAGTAAAGAGAGAGAGAGAGAGAGAGAGAGAGAGAGTAGGAGAAAAAGAAAAGAGGAAGTAAAGAGAGAGAGAGAGAGAGAGAGAGAGAGAGAGAGAGAGAGAGAGAGAGTAGGAGAAAAAGAAAAGAGGGAGTAAAGAGAGAGAGAGAGAGAGAAAAAAAGAGAGAGAGAGAGAGTAGGAGACAAAGAAAAGAGGAAGTAAAGAGAGAGAGAGAGAAAAAAAGAGAGAGAGAGAGAGAGAGAGAGAGAATTTTTTGAATTTTTACACTCCTTTATTATCACATTCTTCCTTTTACAACTCCAACTCCTTTAAAAAATTAACATTTACAACTTTTTCCTCCAAATTAAAACCTTAAAAAGAAAAAAAGAAAAAAGAAAATTACAAAAGAAAAATTAATTGTTCCTCTTCATCAACTATACACAAAGTTTTTCCTATTCCCCAAATTTCATTAAAAACCATTAAATTATTTGTCATTTTATAGTAAACAAATTCTGCTCTAATTCTTGCCGTTATTATGGCCTTTAAAGTCAGATCAGGGTCCACTGAAACTTCACCTTTTAGTTTCCGCTTCCTTGTCAACCATATTGCCAACTTTGCCTCGCCCACTATAAAGTTTATCAAGGAAATATTCCTCCTCTTTGCAGCAACATATTTCAGACCAAAAATAAAATTCACTGTGCTAAACACTTCTCCCAATTTTATGAACCAATCTTCCAAGGTCTGAAATAACCTTCTTAATCTAAAACATAGCAAAAACACATGATCTATTGACTCCTCAGCATTGCAAAAAACACACTCCTTTACCACATTGGGATCAAAATGTGCCACATGTTTATTTGTGGCTATCGCCCAGTGAACTACTCTCCACTGGAGATCTGCAGTCCTTTTCTCCAGGGGAGGTTTATAAAAAGTCTTCCAACATCCCTTAGGGGAAGAATCTGCCCCAAAAAGATCTGTCCATTTTGATTCCCTTACTGTCATTAGGGAGGAGTAGTGTGTCACTTTCACACATGTTATGTAAATTGCTTTCTTAGATGTTTCTTCAAACGTTTTTAACTGAGGAGTTCTGAAATTGAGAATGGAATCATCCTCTGGTTGTTCTTCAATGGCTGCGGAAATCTTTAAGTCTGGAAATTCATAATATTCTTCAATGTTCTGTGGAGTCATCTCATTCACTTCTTTAAACTGTCTCAATGCAGAAGGTAAGACCGAAAAGATTCTCTGTAGTATTATATTCATGAACCTCACAGACTTGATGCCAGTTAGACAACACATCTCCTCAGGACTTTTCCATTTGTTGCCAGTTCTCAAATCGGATACTTTTGTACAATGAGCTTTTGCCATTACAGATCTCAAGCTCTCCAGATTTAGTTCCTTGGCTTCTATCAGAGGGTTGCTGAAAAGAGGTTCATGTTGTATCCAGCTTCCAGGATCTGAAAACACTCTCTCTACTTTAAAAGCAGATTTCCATGCTTTTAAAACTGACTGATAAAAGGATGAAGTACCACTCAAATCCAGATCAGTCAGCCTTACTAAAAACAACTGTTTATCATATTTAAAAATGTCCACTTTTTGCAATAAAGCACAAGCCGTATCAGTCCACATGGAATTCCCAGAATACAACAGTCTTTGCGCTGCTTGGATTCTAAAGGTCTTAATTCGACTTTGTATGTCCATTAGTCCATGTCCACCTTCATTGACGGGCAAAAAAAGCACAGAAGCCTTTGTCCAGTGGTATCCAGACCAAAAGAAATCAATTAATCTCTTTTGGATTTCACAAACAACATCATTTGGTGGGTTCATTACAATCATTTTATGCCAGATCATAGAGGCAACTAAGTTGTTTGTCACTAGTGCCCTCCCCCTATATGACAGCTTAGGCAACAACCACTTCCATTTGGACAATTTTCCACATACTTTTTCAACCATTCCCTCCCAGTTCTTTTCCTGATATCTTTCCCTCCCAAGAAATACCCCTAAAAACTTCAACCCTTCATTTCCCCATTTAATTTCACCTGGGAGTACTGGAGGAGGCTTCTCTTGCCAATTCCCCATAATGAACCCTTCACTTTTGTTCCAATTGACCCTTGCAGATGAGGCCTTTTCATAAATACTTAGACTTTCTTTTAATGCTTCAACATCATTTTTGTTTTTGATAAAAACAGTAATATCATCCGCATAAGCGGATACTTTAATAGGCCTTTTTTCAAACCCTTTAACCATAAAACCTTGTAATTTTTTCCTTAATTGACATAGTAGAGGTTCAATTGCTAAAGAATAGAGTTGTCCTGATAAAGGACAACCCTGTCTAATACCCCTATTTACTAAAACTGGTTGACTAAGTCCACCTCCCACCTTGAGCATGACTGATGCCCCATTATATAAAAGTTTTATTCCAGATAAAAAGGAATCTCCAATTCCAAAAGCTTTGAGAGTATTAAATAAATAACAATGATCAACTCGATCAAAAGCCTTTTCTTGATCAATTGAAAATATACCTACATCTTGATTATCCATGTATGCCAAATCAATAACATCTCTTAAAAGAAAGAGGTTATCCATTATAGTTCTCTTTGGTATACAATAAGTCTGATCTCTTTGTATCAAAGACCCAAGGTATGTTTTTAGTCTATTTGAAAGACACTTCGCAATAATTTTGTAGTCTGTACATAATAATGCAACTGGTCTCCAGTTTTTTAAAAGGCCAAGGTCGCCTTTCTTGGGGAGTAATGAAAGTACAGCTCTTTTACAACTTGTTGGCAGTTCCTTCTTTTCAAAAGAGGCTTTAAAAACCTCCAACATGTCTTCCTTGAGTACATTCCAAAAATGTTTATAAAATTCTGAAGGAAGTCCATCAATTCCAGGGGCTTTACCAATAGAAAGTTGCTGAACTGCTTTTGACAAGTCTTGCATCGTTATCTCAGAGTCCAACTCCTTTTGCTGTTCAATATCCAGTTTTGGTATATCTTTAAGTAAAAAGTCCATACTAGAGACATCACAGTTTTGTGCTCCAAACAGATCCTTATAAAAATCCATTGCAAGCATCCTCATCTCTTTTGGATCGGAGGTTAAAAGTCCATTTTCACGTTTCAGATGTAACATCTGTTTTCTCTCCATTACTTTTCTTTCTAAATTGAAAAAGAAAGAACTAGGAGCGTCCATATCGTTCAGTGAAGAAAAACGAGCTCTAATTAAAGCTCCTTTTGCATTCTCATGAAGAAGAGTTCCCAAAGCTTTCTTCCTTTTTTCCAACATGCTTACATCAATTAAATTATTGTTTACTGCATTTATTTCAAGTTGTTCTATATCTCTCTCAAGGTCTTTGATTGTCTTTTTAATCAAACTATTTGTATGAGCAGTATAATTTTGACAAAACATTCTTATTTGGGTTTTTCCTACTTCCCACCATTGAACAATATTATCATAATCATTTCTCCTTTCTTTCCAGTTATTCCACAATAAAACAAATTTCTCACAGAAAGTTACATCATGCAACAATTTAATATTAAAATGCCAATAAGAACTGAAGCTTTTTGATTTTTTCAAGCTTATTTCCAACGAACACAAATGATGGTCCGTAAAACCATTTGGGGAAATAACAGATTTTTTAACTCTATTATTATTACTTCTACTAATATAAAACCTGTCTAGCCTTGCTGAACTAATATGATTACTGGAAACTTTTACCCATGTATACTGTCTTGCCATTGGATGATGTTCTCTCCAGACATCAAATAAATCATAATCCCTAATAATATCACTTAACACACTTATTGAAGGAGGACAGGGTTCCTCTCCATTTCTATCCAATGTAAAATCTAGGGTGCAATTCCAATCACCACCTATAATCAAAAATACATTCTTATCAAAAACTTTTAAGCCATCATTCACTTTCTTAAAAAAATTAATTCTCTCTGCTCCATTATTCGGTGCATATACATTAATAAATACAAATAATGAACCCATTATTTCTACTTGAACAACTAAACCCCTACCTTTTTCTATCTCACAAGTAGAAACAACAGTCATATTAATATTTTTTCCAAAAAGAATGGCAACACCCCCACTTAGATTTGAGCCATGACTAAAGTAAATGTTTCCCTCCCACCACATTCTCCAGTCTATCTCGTCTACCATATCACTGTGGGTTTCTTGTAAAAAAGTTATATTAATGTTTTTTTTCTGTATATATTCAGATATAACAGCCCTTTTGTTTTTTTCCCTCCCTCCATTTATGTTAATGGTTCCCATTTTAAAGCTCTCCATATATAGAGGGAAAAGAAAGGAAAAAAATAGGACAGAAAGGAAAAACAGTTTAAAATAGAAAAGAAGATTCACCCTTTGTGACATTAAACAAGTTTAGTTAATCTTTTAGTCGAACATTTGCCTCTCCTTAATTTTGTAACAATTTTCTTTAGTCTAAACCTTTTCCTTCTGCTAAGTTCTTCAAATCCTACTGTTTTCTGTATTTTCATTACTGAAATCAAAAACTTTCCAACATCTGGGAAAAACTCGCTTACTTCAAACTTTCTGCCAAAAGTTTCATCCAGAAAATCATTAATTTCTTTTACAGTATACAACTGTTCATCCCCACACTGAGATGGGATATCCGACATTTCAGACAAATTATCATCATCATCACCTTCCTCCATTTCATGACCAATTCCTTCTTCCTCTATCTGTGACCCAAAAAGGTGATCTTCAATTTTATCACCAATAGTAGTCCTATCTGTTTCAAGAGTACCAATGACCTCAGATCTTTCAACTTCAACACTTATCTCGCTATGTTCCTCAACTACTTCACTTACTGTAGGCCTACTTTCTTCACTGTCTTTTACAGCCTCACCACTTCCAGTTTCACTTTTCCCCGTAGTTGGCCTATTGAGCTGATCTTTCCTTATACTCTGCTCTTCTGATGTTGGTAAAACTACTTCGTGTTCACTTGTGTTTTCATTTCTTTCAATCTGCCTTCTTTTTGGACAAGCATTTTTCTTATGTCCAATATCTCCACACTCAAAACATTTGAGGCTGCCAGTATTCGCGTAAATCATATAGGATTTCCCTTCATGCTGAACGCGAAAAGAGATGTCCAAAGAAGGCGATTCCAAAAACATAAACACTTGACGTCTGAATGAGAGCACGTGCTTTAATGCTTGATTTTTACAACCTAGCGGAATCATTTTTATTCCGCTAGCAAGTTTTCCAAACCTGAGTAATTCTCGTTCAATTTCACTACTAGGTATGAACGGCGGCACATTAGAGATTGTAACTTTCGTTGAAAGGGAAACCAGCGGTGAAATAACACAAAAAACACCACTTACCCAGACTCCGCTCTCA
>NC_139963.1:76889861-76983430 GCF_963993115.1 Abramis brama | reverse complement strand
AGACGATCCTTCCGGTGGCCGTGGTGGAGAGGACTTTTCTGGTGGCCGTGGCGGAGAGGACTTTTCCGGTGGCCGTGGTGGAGACGATCCTTCGGGCGGCCGTGGCGGAGATGATCCTTCGGGCGGCCGTGGCGGAGACGACCCTTCCGGTGGCCGTGGCGGAGAGGACTTTTCTGGTGGCCGTGGCAGAGAGGACTTTTCCGGTGGCCGTGGTGGAGACAATCCTTCGGGTGGCTGTGGCGGAGAGGACTTTTCTGGTGGTCGTGGTGGAGACGATCCTTCGGGCGGCCGTTGCGGAGACGACCCTTCCGGTGGCCGTGGCGGAGAGGACTTTTCTGGTGGCCGTGGCGGAGAGGACTTTTCCAGTGGCCATGGTGGAGACGATCCTTCGGGCGGCCGTGGCAGAGAGGACTTTTCTGGTGGCCGTGGCGGAGAGGACTTTTCCGGTGGCCGTGGCGGAGACGACCCTTCCGGTGGCCATGGCGGAGAGGACTTTTCTGGTGGCCGTGGTGGAGAAGACCCTTCGGGTGGCCGTGGCGGAGAGGACTTTTCCGGTAGCCGTGGCGGAGAGGACTTTTCTGGTGGCCGTGGCGGAGAGGACTTTTCCGGTGGCCATGGTGGAGACGATCCTTCGGGCGGCCGTGGCGGAGATGATCCTTCGGGCGGCCGTGGCGGAGACGACCCTTCCGGTGGCCGTGGCGGAGAGGACTTTTCTGGTGGCCGTGGCAGAGAGGACTTTTCCGGTGGCCGTGGTGGAGACAATCCTTCGGGTGGCTGTGGCGGAGAGGACTTTTCTGGTGGTCGTGGTGGAGACGATCCTTCGGGCGGCCGTTGCGGAGACGACCCTTCCGGTGGCCGTGGCGGAGAGGACTTTTCTGGTGGCCGTGGCGGAGAGGACTTTTCCGGTGGCCATGGTGGAGACGATCCTTCGGGCGGCCGTGGCAGAGAGGACTTTTCTGGTGGCCGTGGCGGAGAGGACTTTTCCGGTGGCCGTGGCGGAGACGACCCTTCCGGTGGCCATGGCGGAGAGGACTTTTCTGGTGGCCGTGGTGGAGAAGACCCTTCGGGTGGCCGTGGCGGAGAGGACTTTTCCGGTAGCCGTGGCGGAGACGACCCTTCGGGTGGCCGTGGCGGAAAGGACTTTTCTGGTGGCCGTGGCGGAGATGACCCTTCGGGTGGCCGTGGCGGAGATGACCCTTCGGGTGGCCACGGCGGAGACGTATAGCCCCCCCCAAAAAAATTCTTGGGGAGAATGACGGCGTCAAGACAAGCCTCTGGGATAGGCTCTGGAACAGGCTCAATGGAAAAATGCCATTCATGGTAAATGTTTGTAAGGGAGATTAGGGGATTTAAAGTGTTCTAATTTCGTTCATGTCACAATGTATTCTCCTGCTTTCCTTATCAGTCTTCAGTCTAATACTAGTTAAATCATCGAGTGATTTGTGGTTTGTAACAGAGAGGTTTCTGTCGAACTGAAACGCTCCCCACTGGTTGTCGCAACGCTGTTTAATAATAGTGTCCGGGACTGGGAGTAAACGCAACTATTTGTTGTTACTGTGCTGACCGAGAAACCGCTTCAGATGATTCAGTGACGGAGCGGTCCGAATGAATCCAAATAGACCGTTACTGACCGGCCACTTTGACGCTCTCGACGGCAGGGGTGTGAACGCACAGTTATGCAAGCGCATTTAGAAAGGATCGAACCAAAAGAATGATTCATTCACGAATGATTGGTATCGCTGGTTCAGTCAACATAAATTCGGGACACATATAATAACTGCTGAAATATTTTCTCAGGTCAATCGGAGCGAGTATCAAATTCAAACTAAATTAGCCGCACCGCCAGGAAAAGAGGAGGAGGAAGGTTGGTGCCGTCGGGCCAGATGCAGATGATTGGTGGTCCGCCAATTGAATAGCCCGGATCTAGAGAGTCCAGAGAATTGTCCTAGACTGGTCTGGTTCCGATCGGGCGAAAAACCTAGGACTAGTTCGCAAAAGTAGGTTTTTAACATGTTCGTGAATATTTAATGAACGGTTTGATTGACAGCAATAGTTCTTGAGGCAAAGTTGTTCAGCTTGAGGAGATCTATCAAATGATATGCATTTTGTGACGATAAGTCTAACACCACGTGATTACAGAGCCATAAAACTCGTTAGCACCAACTAGTGGCCGATTTCTTTCAAAATACTTACAGACCTTTAGGGCCATGAGTCAAACATGCCCATCGAGTTTCGTTCCGATCGGCCTCCGTTAACCTTGTCTAATAGGTGCTCAAACTTCATTGGCCGATGACGGCCATGTTTTTTGAGATACGCCAATATCCTCATATACATACATGGCACCTTGGACCAAGACACTGCATACCAATTTTCAAGTCAATCGGACTAACGGTCAGGTGGTTATAGCCTGTTTTATGTTTTTTCCTGTTATAGCGCCACCATGTGGCCAATTTCCGCAATTTTTATACTGTGACCTCAGATTGACCTCTTACACATGTGTACCAAGTTTGGTGAAGATACCTCATTTACTTCTGGAGTCATAGCCATTTTAGTAAAATAGGCTCCTCCCACAATGTTCATTTTGCGCCCCCTAGCGACCGTGAATCGAAATTTCAACTTTTTTTCGATAATTATTGATCTTCAGACTCAGAACATTCAGAACATTTCTGCACTGGTTTGGTTCCGATCGGGCGAAAAACCAGGGACTAGTTTGCAAAAGTAGGTTTAGGACACAATTCGACATAGCAGAAAACGTTTCCTGTAAGCCATTTCCTGTAAGCCAAGGTATAGCCATTTTGTCCACCTTGAGCCAGGGATCAAAGTGGTGTAAGACACTTGAGTCTAGGTCAAATAGTCTAAGAGTTATGAGCGATTTTGTACTTTTGGTTGCTGTAGCGCCACCTATGGGCTAATTGGGGTCATACTCTGATAGGTTGTCCCCAAATTGAGGCCTACCATCTGGCCAGGTTTCAAGTCTCTAGGCCTTACGGTTTGGCCTGCGCGATGCGTTTTACAAATCCTTACAATTACAATAGGGTTTCAGCATTTCATGCTTGAACCCCTAATAAGAATGAAGGCTTTTTGCCAGTTATAGCGCCACCTATGGTCCGATCTCCATGCAACTCTGCATGCTTCTTTAGCATGTTATGTCACATATGCTCATCTCATTTTTGTAAAGTTTTGAGTTTTCCTTTAGGATTTATAGGCTTTTGAGTGTATTTTGCCACGGCCCTTTTCTAAATGACCCTACAGCCACCCAAATGCAAAAGTTTGCATTACAATAGGGTTTCAGCATTTCATGCTTGAACCCCTAAAAATACAATCACTCTATACATTTTTGGGGTCATATTGACCCCAAATGCACTGAGTGTAAACAGGAAACTAGAGACATATGAGGAAAAGATGGTTCAGTCCTGTGTCTACTGGGAAACTTCCCGCTAAAACTGTATAAGAATGTTTAGAGAGTGTTATCCTTCCTTTTAGGAAAACATTCTGGGAACAAAAATACAATTATCTACAGAAAACATTACAAGAACAAAACATAATGCTCTCAAAACATTGATAGAACAACAACATTTCTATCTGGGATGAGCTCATATTGTCAAGTCAAGTCACCTTCATTTATATAGCGCTTCTAACAATATTGATATCGAGATCATAGTATGAGCACACAGTGACTGCGCTGTGAGTAACAGAACTACAAATAACCTTTATCTTTTGTTTTGTTTGTTTGTTTTGTTGTACTGGTGGTGTAAAGGAATACAAATATTCTCCTAGTGCATGTTTAATCATATTGTATTAAATGATTTGTTAATGCATTATTTTGTCATGACGTTTACTTGAGAGGGCCCTAATCATGATCAAATTCACTGTTAACTACTTACCAAACTCAGCTCATGATTGATCATAAACTGACTGTCAAACACACAACGAGTGTTCAGCTCAGTGAAGTGATGTTGTGTGATCAGAGAACAGAAGTACAGTATCATAACGCCTGTGTCTGGATGGAGAGTGAACTACTGATCCCAGCAAACCTTCCCTGAGTTTTGCTCCTTCCTTTGGGAACTGTTCCACAAATATTCTTTGTGGGTTTTGAATTGTTATTTAGTATTTAGCTGTGCATAAGTCACAGTAGGGTGAGTTTGAAGGAAAGAGAGAAACACAGAACAGATAAAGAGCTTTTAAGGTCAGTTATTAGTGTATTTCTACGGTTGAAAAGGAGGATCAACTAATCCTGTGCCGTCCAGTAATGTTTATGAAATCTGAAATCAAAAGTTCAAGATATGATGATATTACATTATTTAAATTTGTTTCAAAGTCAGAGTATTTCTTATTCCATCTTAAAGAGGCGTTTGATTTGGTTTATCTATAAATGTTAATGAATGCATTAACTATCAAACAGCGGGAAAAGACTGTATGATTCGAATCTTCTGCTTTGTATGCTGGTGGGGTTTATGTTTTTTCATTTATTAATATCATAATTATCACTGAGATATACTGTGTTTCAGGAACCAGTGGAGTGACTAAGTTCATCAGTTCTGGTGGAAATGTCTCTCTGTCCTGTAATAAAGCTCTTTCTGACTGCAAATCAACTACATGGATCTACTATAGCAGACATTCGGGGAGAGTTAAACTGATTACTGGAGGGATGAAGAATAAAGACACAGAGAGACATGAGAGACTGAGTCTGGAGTCTGACTGCTCTCTGAACATCAAGAACGTCACAGGAGAAGATTATGGATCATACACCTGTGAACAATATGTGAATGAACAACAAGAAACTAATGCACGTGTTTATCTGCATGTTCTTCATGGTAAGTTTATGATTATGTGGTCAATTTAAAAAGGGCAGATTCTCCCTTTAAACTCAGATGATGATTGAAGAGTCTGTGATTTGTGTCTTGTGTTCAGTTTCAGTGTCTTCATCATCATCATCTTCATCCTCACAGACTGAGATCAGTCCAGGCCGCTCTGTGACTCTCTCGTGTCAGTTGTATTCATATAATGGATACTCCTGTGATGATTGGGTCAGTTCTGTGGGAGTTGAGCTGTTGTGGGTGAATCAGGCTGGTGTTGATCTGAAGACAGACTCCAGATATCAGATATTCTCATTACATCACTGTATCCTCACTCTGACTACAACACTCCTGAATGAAGATGACAACAGAGAGTGGAGATGTCAGCTTACTCGCAGAAATCATCTCGAGACCTCAGTCAGATACACTGTCAAGTATTCAGGTGAGAAAACACTCTTTTCTGACAGATTTGTGAAAACTTCCACAGATTGGCTCTACTCTTTCTGATGGCTTCATACGTTTTGGAGTTGTAAAATATTAGTGGTCAAAGTCATAAACTGCATAACAATCCTTATAATCCCCAATATTGGCCTCCTACATGGGTCATACATGATATATTGCATAAATCAGACGAGTGTATTAAAGCCTAGTATGACCCATGTAGGAGGTCGGGTTTAGGAATTATAAGGCTTATGTCCTTCATTCAAGCTGAAGGTTTATTTGCAGAAGCTCAACTGTGTTTCACTCTCATATAAACCAGGAATAAATTATACAGTAACACAGTTATACAGTAATACAGTACAGTCTCTTCTCAACTACTGCCACTGTAAACTGTGATGATGAACACAAACTGCATGTCATGATCGATATGAACATATGATGTTAATGTCCTACAGATGATGTGTCTGAACATTCATCTTCTGCAGATCCAGTCGCTTCACCAACACTGATTCCAGTCAGAAGCTCAAACTCTGAGAAGAAATCAAGCCGAACTACAGCAGCAGCTCCTACACAAGGTTCATGATCACACGATCACTGTCACACATCATCAGTCTCTCGCTTCAGTGGTTTGCACTGGCTCTCACAGACTGGTTTATCATCACACATATTATCTACAAAATAAGCTCTTTAGTCAGGTTTGTTGAGTCAGGTTGAGTTTTGATACAAATGACCGGTCTTGTACAGTCTGTTGTCTGATGCAAAATAATCATAATATACAGCTAGTGTAACTCACACCACTGCTATGATGAATTAATCAAATCATCTCATTAGTATGTCATCCCAGCACCAGAACTGAGCGTCACACTGATACAGAGCTGCTCTAGACTGCCCTTACCAAAAATAAGTTTATTCAAGTGTGCTATTAGTATACTTCTTTTAAACTAAAAATAAGAAAGTATACTTTGTCTACTTTTTATATACTTCTTTTATACTACTTTTTATATACGTATATACTTTATATACTCAGAAATATACTTCAAATTCCACTTAAGTATACTTGACTTATACTGACAGAAAAGTCTAAGTATTGTTGTAAACTCAGAATCAAAGACCAGGAGACTTGGTTGTTTCTTCAGCAGGGATTCTTTATTGAGATCACGAGCTGTCGGTAGCTGCAGTCACCAAAGTCTGACGAATGTAACTTTACATGGTATTTTATAGGCATTCAGTGGGCAGTTCTTAAAATGTTGACCTTAGACACAGTCTTAGAAATGACCACTAAATCTAATCATCTAAAGACAATAGAGATAATTACCCCCGACTGTGATCATGTGATTGAGTCAAAAACAAATGGTACTCCAGACTTGTATCCACATCACATGGTCACAAGAACTAAAGTTATGTAAACATTCACACCTGGTTTGACTCTTAGTAGGAAGGTCAAAGACCAACTGCTGACTTGCAGCTGACTTCTAATCAGTGAATTGATGCCATCATGTTCACCTTGAATGCCCAATACAGTGTAGTTCACCTTAATTTTTCATGTGATATTATAAAGCATGTAGGATCAGCAGATCTTAAACATATTCTTAAATTCTTAAGAATATTCTTGTAATCCCACATTTCCCCCTTTGGGAGTTCTTAAAAAAACTCTCACATGATATACAAATTTAGACACTTAAAAGTTAATTCTTGTAACTGGTGTAAGTTACAGGCACATAGCAAGTTCATTCTTGTAACTTGTGTAAGTTACAGGCACGTTTAACTTATTCTGTGTTGTGTCCTTGATTTACATGAGTGTCATAGTTGTTCTCAAAACCATAACTGTTGACACCTGCGAAGCAGGGTTTAAAATATCATATAAACTATATGATTACACAGAAAACCATGTAGCATAAGAGTGGAAGTCTTGAAAGTCCATGGCGCCTGAATAGCTGTGAAGTCTGTTTCCTGTAGAGTCCATTTTCCACGTAGAGTCGCTCTGATGACTCGTCCCTCATGAGGCTTGTTCAAGGAACAATCAAAGCATCTGAGTTGATGCTTTATACCAGGATGCCGCTTGTGAAGACATCATGGCATACACACATACCTGTAACACAATAAAACAAAGAAACGGCAGACCAGCAGTATTCATGCATGGACTTCATTCTTCCATAAGTCGCACATGTTCTGTGTTGATTTTCTGTAATTGCATGTTGACACAGAAACGAACATGCGATTAGGGTCCGTGAAGTCTCTGCGTTGTGTATTTTTCTTTTTTCTTTTTTCTTTTATGGTTGGAACTCATTTTCTCGTGAACAAGTTTCTGAACCATGAAGAATTATCTTCAGTCATCTGGTGTGTAATTTTGTTGAATGATCAAGATTGCTTGTTGGTTAACCCGACATTAACCCGGTGCAGCACTCATGTAATGGTGCAGGCTTGTAGTCTTGATCATGTCGATGGATGACTGAAGGTTTCGTATATGAGTCTCTGCATTGTGTATTTTTCTTCTGTGTTGGTTGGCTCGGCAGTTGGTCTAGTTGTTTTCTTGAGGTTGTGGCTTCATATGCAGGTGAGGAGGTCTTTGCATATGGATCTCAGGAGAGCCATTAAGTGGTATCTGCACAGAGGAAGAAAGAAACCAAAAGACGACAGAGCAGTATTTGTCCAAACACTAGGGTTGTAGCAAGTATTTGTTTAAACACTAGGGTTGTAGCGTTTTCAGAGTCTGCTGTTGTTGTTTCATCCTTTCCCTATTTCTTAATTGATTTGACACCTATGGACCAGTGAGGTAAGGATGGACTAAATGGGGAAAGGCCTATGAGGTAGTGTCTTCACCCTGGGTTCACCCCCGAAGCCTGTTGTTTTCAGTTCCTCCCAGGGCACCTCACTTGTCCATGTCCTATTCTGTCCCTGTAGAAGGGGAAAAACTGTACAGTGTGTGAGAAAATTGGCACATTTCCATTCTCCAGTGAAACATCAGTCCTAATAGAAGATGGGGGTCTGACTGGAATATTTCTGTGGTATAACATTTACGGCTGTGAGTTGACTTAACCAGGGTCCCCCAAAGGGAGGCTGAGACAGTCAATTTCCTTTTGTTAAACAAAAATCAGTCTTTCATCTTTGTTGTTGTTTCTGGGGAAATTAAGCACTCACAGCCTAAATGGTTAACACATTATCAAGTTGCCCCACGAGTTTAATGAGGAGGGGAGGGGCTTCTTCAGAGTAGCAAGCAGGCTAAGCAAAAGCTGAGTAACCTTGTTAACTTCTTTTTGCTTTTCCTACACTCATTCATCCAATGGCCAGGTTTACCACAGTAATTACAGCTGCCCTCTCTCTTAGGACATTTGCATTTCTGTTTCTCTGAATTGACCTTAAAGGATGCTGCTGCAATTTTTACTCTTGCCTTAACATCAGAGTCTCTTTCCCAAGTAGCTAACCTGTCCAAGTCGTTTTGCAGGGTTCTATTTGACCATGTAAGATCTAAGAAAGGCAATGCATTTCTATGTTCTGACAAAAGACCATCGGACCATGCGCGAACTAGAGGACCATTATGATCTAGCACCTTCTCTGAAGTGTCAGCAATCCCGCTGTAGGCTGCAGCGGTCTGGCAAAATCTTTCTGTGTATTCACACACGGTTTCACCCTTCTTCTGTACACATCTAATGATATTTGACCAGTCAACTTTTGGTCCAACAATGTTCGTTAACACTCTCAGAACTCACTCTCTTAATTCATCTTTTCTGGCATTTTGAAACTCAGAATTGTTTACAGCACTTTCAAAATCACTGAATTCTGACTCAGTCAAAATCTGTGATATTAGCTGGGTGATTTCAGCCAGAGACATTTCATAGAGCCGCATCTTTTTGGACAACTCTCTCCTAAACTCAGAAAAATTTCTTTGCACTGATGGCAAACTTTCAGCAAGTATCTCTATGTCTTTAGGACCTAAAGATGTTTTGGCAACAGTTTGTATTTGGACAACAGAAGAGTTGGGAGTAACACTTGCAGTTCCCTGAGATCTTCTCCTAGCCCCACAAACCTGCACTGAATCTACAGGCTCATCAGTTACTGATTGGATGGCTACATCTGTTTCAAAGAAAGCTTTTAAGTCAGGATAATTGTTATCAGGCTGACTAACTTCTTCCACATCAGTTTTTTCTGCATCTTTGTTGCAGTTTACTTTCTTAAACGCTCTTTGCTCTTTGAGCTCTTTGATCTCTTTGAGCTCTTTGATCTCTTTGAGCTCTTTGATCTGTTTCTCTAGCTCTGAGTTGCGCTTAGACTGTTCTGTAGCTAGTGTTAAACCAAATTCTCTGTGACAACAGATAATGGCTTTCACATTGTTCTTGCGAATACTTGCTCCTAGTACCTTCTTACAATCTTCAATTGACCATACTTTGTCTGGGTGAATGCCAAATTTCTTTGTCAAATTTAATCTGACTTCCTCAGTCACGATTGAATCCATGCATTCTCCTAACAAAGACTTAAACTCATTGTCTGTCCATAAAGGGGTAGCTAATCCACCTTTCTCCATTGTGGGAATCAGCCTAGCATTCCTTCTAACCATTTTGTAACTTCCTTTGTTAGTTCACAATCACAAAACACTAAAACTTCTCTCTACTGTCTACAACAGAGGGCACACTTGTTAACACTGCTTAACTATTGTTAACTTTCCAAATTACCAACACTTCACACTTAACTTCCCTGCCGACAAGAACAGAGGATCAACAGAAATAACTAGCATGTAAAGCTAATTCTTCTCTGCCTAAAGCAAAGGATACAACATATTAGCACTTTATGCTAATCTTCCCTAACTTTATAAAGGATAAAACCTTCTCTAGCAAGAGGATGAAACACTTCCCTGGCAAAGCAGAGGATAAACAATATTATCATGTAATGTTAATCTTCCCTGCCTGAAAACAGAGGATAAACTTCATCTCTAAAAGAGAACTTTAGAGGATAACTTAGTTGACAAACCCTGCAGCTGTCTGTTAACTCTTCTCCGATGGCACCATCTGTTGTAAACTCAGAATCGAAGACCAGGAGACTTGGTTGTTTCTTCAGCAGGGATTCTTTATTGAGATCACGAGCTGTCGGTAGCTGCAGTCACCAAAGTCTGACTAACTTAACTTTACAGTATAGTTTTTATACATTTACAAGGAGGTGGGACGTTTGGAGGTGGAGACAAGTCAAACAAAGCAGAGGGATGATTCTTGATTCAATCAAGAATCAACATAACACTATCATTCAAATGATCCAATCAGCCTGATAGCATCACCCATACCTTCACATGATCATAGCTTAACTTGGAGTCATGACACTGTTCAGGAGGTGTATACAGATACAAAGGTTAATGTCCGATGACTGGGTTGCTTGACTTAATCTTCTTTGAACTGTCATCATCTATGCCTCACATGAACATGAATTAAACATATTCCCACAGTATATTTGGCCTATACTTGTTGATCGAGATATACTTAAAAGTATAATTAAGTATTCTAAGTATTCTTGGCTTGTACTTGTGTTTACTATTTTGATTGAGTAGCTTATTAAATACTTTTTTTAAATTATAATATTACACACCGTCTTATAAACTAACATGTTCAGCTTTATATAGTAACAAACTTTCGGGTGGAATAGCTTATAGAGTAAATAAAATAAGCATGAAAAATAAGTTTATTCAAGTGTTCTATTAGAATACTTCTTTTCAACTAAAAATAAGAAAGCATACTTTCAGTCTACATTTTATATACTTCTCAAAAATATACTTTATGTACTTCTCAGAAATATACTTAATTACACTTAAGTGTACTTGACTTATACTGACAGAAAAGTCCAAGTATATTTGGCCTATACTAGTTTAATTATTCAAAGTATACTTGGCTTGTAGTTGTGTTAACTCTTTTTTTCTCAATTATTTTGTTTAAAATGTTTCCTTTCTTTATGAAACTTACCGACATTCAAGTGTTGATAAAAAAGGATGCATGAAGCTAATAAAAGGTTTTTAAAATTAAAGTACAGTTATAAAAAATAACATTTGAACATAGTAGTATAGGCCTACTGCAAGTGCAAAAATTGTATATAAATAGTAAACTATAAGTATAATGTTAAGTTCACTTAAAGAAAACTTGTAGTATAAAACTACTAAACTAGTAGTTAACTGAGAATATACTTCAAAGTTGCTACAAGTATTAAAATAGTAAACTACTAGTATACTCATAAGTTCACTTGCAGTACAAATGAGAAACATAATTATGAACTAGTTGTGCACTTAAAGTTTACTACTGTTACACTTATAGTACAGTTAAACATATACTTTTATATACTTCAAGTGGGCCAATTTAGTCCCAAGCGGTATTAAAATAGCACACTTACAAGTTTACTACTAGTACATATTGACATTAGTATACTTACTACATAAAGTATACTTAAAAATATACTTGAACATTACTCAAGTATACTTCATAAAATTAACTTGAAGTATACTTTTTTTTCCGTAAGGGTATAGCAGTTTGTAAAATAAATGCCTTGACATTGTGTAATCATATTTCCATCTTGTTTTTGACAGTTGTAACATCAACTACAGCAACAGCACTGATTCCAGGTGTGTATGAACGAACTACAGCAGCCGCTCCTACACGGTTCATGATCACATGATCACATGATCACTGTCACACACATCAACCTTGAAGGATTCCTCAATATTTGTGCATTTGAATGTTTTCATACAGGAAACGTATATTTTAGATGCCATCAATAAATATATATTCCACATTTCAATGTTTCTGCAAACTTAGAAATGCAAGTGTGCTAGAACCTCACTTAACATGAATATCTATGAATGAATAAAGCATCAAATAGATTTATTTTAGTGAATGGTGATAGTCATTCTCCTCCTGACAGCTTGAGAGTGAAGTAAGAAGATAATAGATGACAGACTCGTGCACATATTCATCATTTCTGTGATGTGAAGCTCCAGTATTATGTGATGATGATGTTGTGTATATGTGGCATTATGTGTTGAACTGAACTAACAGACGTGATCCACAGATCCAGCTGATACAGCATCAGAAACTGAAGTCAGTGTGACTGCTGGATCATTATACAGAGGTACGACACGTTCATTTATACTGACAGCTTTATAACATTAAACTATCAGTCAGTCTGTAAATGCTTCATCAATAACTGTTGATAGTTGAATACCCTTGACTTCAGTCATGTACAGTTTCTCTTCTTCCTCTCATGTTTCCTGCAGTGATTGTGAGTATTGTTGGGATGGCAGTGTTTGCTGCTCCTACTGTGATTCTTCTTCAGATCATCTGTGCAAGAAGAGCTGGTGAGTTTTGAGCCGCACACAATCTGATGATTCACACTCATCTGATCTGGAACAATCTGCAATCATGATAAAAACACATACGAGAGGTCAGTCAATGCTTTTATTTTGCAGGGAGGAAGGACTCAAAGCACCCAGAGGAAATAGAGATGCCGACAATATTAGAATAAAATACTGATGAGTTTAGAGCCAATCTGCAGCAATATTTACAATAGCAAAAACTTACAGAGGATTGTTCATTGTTTCATTTTCTTCTTCTCAGAAAACTGAGAAAATAGTGATACCAAGTTTAGATTAAAATGTTTTTTTGTTTTGTTTTATTTTTACAAATAAAAGGCCAGATTTTTTTTCATTAACATCCAGTGATCTCTGCATATGATCACAATGTAAGTCACAAGTGTAACCTCATAGTGTGCTCATATAATGGCCACAATGTGAGGTCACCCCAGGGCCGTATTAAGGCCTCACTGGGCCCCGGGGCTACGAGTTACTGCATACCCCCCCCCCCCCCCCCAATCACTTTATGTCACCAACTACAGAATTTTTTATGTCAATTTGACTTGCTAATAGTGGATATAGGGGTGGATAATGAGCAAAATGTTGTCATTATACAAGTAATTTTATCTTACAATAATGATGAGGAACTCTTTTCCAAAACGCGATAAATCCATTTCAATAGTTTGCAGGAAAATGATTTTTTTTTTACCTAGACCCACACTTTTGTGAATATTCAATTTATCCTGTTAAAATGTTTTTTTTCTTTTTTTTTCTTTTTTTTTTTCAAAATGCTATAAATCCATCCATTTGTTTCCCCAAAACGTTATAAATCCATCCATTTTTTTCCAAAACGATATAAATCCATATTTTTTTTTCCAAAAAATGATGGTTTGTCTTTTTAAAAAAGTCTTTAGTCTTTTATTTTTCGTTTTCGTATTTATGAGGAAAAAAACAATGTTAGGCTGACAGTTCTCCAGAAGCGGTACTAAAATACTTTAAAACTTTCACAGAGACCTCAAACAGAAAGCACAAAGCCTTTCTTTAAATCGAATTTCGTTTTGTATTAATTGTATCTTAATTTTAATACATTTTCCATTAACCAATTTCCTGGATTTAATAGCCTAAATAACAAGTAGGCTAAATATAGCCTATATAATCAAGCCGGCGCCTGAACTGGAGCTTAAGATCATCCGAAACTCAGCGTATAAAAGGTAGCCTACTCACCTCACAGACCTAATTTTAAAAAAAATATTATCTATTATCTACAGAAAGCTTGAAATCTTTACTTTTAAACAGAACCATTCAAAACAAAATAAAACTAGGTAATCGAAATGTGCATTTCTCTCCGGCCCAACGCATTAACTACTGAAGATCGCGAGTGAGTAGCCTATCGTCAACTTAATCTTTGCAATAAACAATTAAAATGTCTCATTGCAATATTTTACATATTCATAATCATTACTTGCTGGTTCTTTGTGACAGCTTTTAGGTGCCGTTTATGAACGCGTCACTACTGCATCAGCACCGAAAACTCTGCGTGAGTAAGATGTGTGGTGTGACTCGTGAGTAACTAAAGAAGGGTCTATTGCAAATGGTCAATTAATAATATTAATAATGATACCATGATAATGCATGTAATTTACGGCAAAGCGCCACCAAGTAACAGGGCTGATTTGTGTGGGGCGTGGTAAGACTTTGGCAATCAGCGTTACCGATGGCTAGTCATATGCTCCACAGCCAATCACGGGCCCCCTCCTTGCTCGGGCCCCGGGGCTTTAGCCCCGCCTAGCCCTATGGTTAATACGGCCCTGGGTCACCCCAGCTAGAAATGTTATTGGACATGAACTTCATCGTTTAGACGTCAAATTTTGGTTGAAAATGAAAATTGGGTTGACGTGTTAGGCCGGTTACACACTGGCTGCGTGGCGTGTCCGTTTTTATTTTGGCTTCCATGTTAACAGGTTAGAGCTTGCTTGCACGCACGTCTCAGGTGCGGAAGAAAACGCGTGCATGTGCATGCTAGAAATATCGAATCGAACCAACACCTATTTTTCACACGACACGCAAGTGTGTTGGAAGCATTTCCCGGCAAAATAGAATAGGAAAAGATGTTTATATATCATTTTGACAGGAATACATATTAATAAATGATATTTTGATGTTTGAAAGTCTCTAGGTTTTGACATAAATGCAGATATATATATGTAATTTAAAAGAAAATAATAATAATTATCGATTTTCAAATATTGCACCTGTCAATACAGAATGGAATATTTTGCCGCAAAACTGCTGACGTTGTCTTTGCTGTATCGTCACCTAGCAGCAGCAGCGCCGCGTCAGACAGTCTGTTGATGCCAGTGAGCCAGTGTGTAGCCAGCCTAAAAAATTGATGTCAGGCTCCAACTTCATTAAACAACTACACAAACAGCATTAACAGCTTCACTTATTACTAACCAAATTTACTTTATTTCTGTCATATGTGTGGAAAAGTTCTTATTGAGATTAACAGAGGTTTAGATGTTGATGATTTATTGAAATTAATAGTTTGGTTTTATGTCATCATTATGGTGATCAGTGTTTGCTTAAGTTGTCCAGTTTTTCTCTGGCTGCTGGAACTGTGTGTTATGGCAAGAACAGTAAGAGAAAATGTGATCAGATGATGTCATCTACTTGATGATGATGATGTAAGGGATAATGTATAGGGAGGCGGTTGTTATAGCGAATAACAACCCCGACAGGCTGAACGGGACCCCGACGCGAAGCGTCAGGGTCTTGAATCAGCCTGAAGGGGTTGTTATTCACTATAACAACCGCCTCCCTATACATTATCCCTTACATCATCATCATCAAGTAGATGACATCATCTGATCATGCTATACATTGTTATTCGCTATACACAACCGCCTCCCTATACATTATCCCGCTTATTACATGGCTACCTACCAAATAAATCAATAATTTGACACAAAATATTGTTTTAAAAAGGAGTTTATTGATTTAAAAACGATTGTATTGCTTCCGCTAAAGAAAATAGTCCGTTCCGTCTCTACGGTTGCTTCCATAGCAACGCTTTGTTTTTCATGGCAATGGTCTGTTATACTTCGCATCGGTCTGTTATCAAGAAATAACAGACCGCATTCTACATTGGAATTCAACCAAGCCATGTAATAAACGATATAATCATCGTGAAGTGCTCTGTTCAGCTGATCTCTTCTAAACTGTCATGTGTGTTATTAATTTCATATAATTCATTATAGTAATGTTTCTACAGTATGACATCCAAAAGTGTTTTAATAAAATAAACTGTATAATTGCTAATCAAGGTATTCATGATTACTTCAACATCAAACTCTGAGAAGAAATCAAGCCGAACAACAGCAGCAGCTTCTACACAAGGTTTCAAACTCCTGTCGACTGCCATCCCACACTCCCCAGACATCGTCCAGAAACCGAAAGTAGGATAAAGGGACCTTCTCGCATTTAGGAAAGACAGTTTCCTCCCATTGGGCCATGTATATATCTGCATAAGCTGGTGCAAACCTTTTTCCCATAGCCATCCCCTTAATCTGCAGATAGAAGTCCCCCTCAAACTCAAAATCATTACGAGTCAAACTTAACTCTAAAAGTTCCAAAATCGCCATTTATCTAGAGGATTATGAACCTTAGGAAGTAAATAAAACTGCCTGGGCCTAGGCCTCACTTCCCCCAACAAATAATTTGCTTGTCGCTTACAAATTAAACCTGTCCTCAGTAAGGTATTCACTACTCTTTCAATGCGGGGTTCCGACTCCATAAAGATGGGGGCCGACAACTTGGAATAAAAGGACTCGTCTGTTAATTGTCTCAGTCCCTCCTGCACATAACGTGCCCTATCCATAATTACCACCGCACTTCTCTTATCTGCAGGTTTAATCACAACATCCCGTCTGCGAGCTAATTCCTCTAACGCTTCCACTTCCTCCGGGGGTAAGTTAGGTCTCGGGGCCTGTGCTCTGGATAATGCTACCTGGGCCCCTTCCAAGTTCCTCTCAAAGAAATCCCATACTTCCCCGGGCAATTTCCGGGGCGGTGGTACCCACCGCGATCTCTCGCAAAACGGTCGGCTTTGGACGTCAATATCAGTACTCGGACCGAAATACACCGCCCTTTTGATTTTGTCATGAAACTGACCCAGATCTGCTAGCAACGGGCTTCTGTCAACCTTTTTCACTAAATGAGAAGGGATAAACGATAAACCCCTATCCAGTAACCTAACCTGTGCCGGTGTGAAATGAAAACACTGAGACAAGTTTATGACAGAACCCATTTTATTTACATCAAAGTCAGGACCCTGATGGGAAGGCCCCTTTAACAGTTTAAATGGCCCAGCCAATGCTGTAGCATCGCTCGGGCCGTTGCTGGGGTCCAATGGATCTTGTCTGCCTCCACTTTGAACCGGTCAGCAGGTAGGAGGGGAATGCAACACTCCGTTCTAAAAGTGATGTCATTCAGCCCCTTAAGATTTTTAACCTGCTGTTCTGGCAGGGTGGACTCGAAATTAATCAGCGGGATATGAATCACCGCGTTGGGAAATGTCCCAACTGCCGCCTCATGAAGCCGCTCCACACACTTCCTCAAAGCGACCAGGCTACTCTGGCTCCGGTCATTCAAGCCGAACGCCAGCACTACCTGCCTGATCATCCGGGACACCGGGGTCTTGTGCCTAAAGGGATACTCCACCGTTTTTTCATATTAAACTATGTTATTCCCTTAACTAAGACGAGTTTATACATACCTCTCTCATCTCAGTGCGTGCACTCAATCGCTCTGGCGCGCGGTGATACTTTGATCGCACTTAGCTTAGCCCAGTATATTCAATGGTATCTAACAGCAATGAATTTAGAAGTGACCAAACACATTAACGTTTTCCCTATTTAAAAACAGTTACACAAGTAGTTATACAACCAAGTATGGTGACAAAATAAAACGTGGTGCTTTTCTAAGTGGGTTGAAAAAGGATAACTATACTGTATGGCGAAATAGCACTTATGGCAGAATAGCACTTATGGGAGTACTTCGACTCGACGCAGTAAAAAGTCACGCCTGATCCTCTTCCCCTTGACAGAAGTGAGAGGAAGAGGATCAGGCGTGACTTTTTACTGCGCCGAGTCGAAGTACTCCCATAAGTGCTATTCTGCCATACATTATAGTTATCCTTTTTAACCCGCTTAGAAAAGCGCCACGTTTTATTTTGTGTCATACTTGGTCGTATAACTACTCGTGTAACTGTATTTAAATAGGGAAAACGTTGATGTGTTTGGTAACTTCTAAATTCATTGCTGTTAGATTCCATTGAATATACTGGGCTAAGCTAAGTGCGATCAAAGTATCACCGCGCGCCAGAGCGATTAAGTGCACGCACTGAGATGAGAGGTATGTATCAACTCGTCTTAGTTAAGGGAATAACATAGTTTAATATGAAAAAACGGTGGAGTATCCCTTTAATGAGGCTGTAGGCTTGTGCCAAGTTAGCCCCCGGAAAGCTATGTACTTCTACATCCCAGTTACCTATTTCAGGAATTCGGCTCAAATTGGAACCCCCCACGATCAAGATAGATCTCTCCGGGGCCTGGCCCCATGATCTTTATTTATCCCCAACCACCTCGTGCCTAACATTGCGGCTCTTCCCCACCGGTGCAGGGATTTCCTTGGTCTCTGGGATCTCTGGCCCCTTCTTCTTAACAACCTCCTGGGGGACCACCGGTTCAGCCTGGCTCTCCTCCAGGAGCCAGTCTGAATCCGAACCCTCCTCCACCTACATGGGTTCTGGTTTCTCAACCTCCTTCAACACCGGACGCTCTACCGGAGTCAAAGTTGACAGGACCCAACTGCCCTGCTCCTACTGGGGCCCAGTCCCTTCCTGGCCTTCCCCAACTTCGGGGTCTCCACCCTGAGGCAGATCTCTTCCAGCTCCTCTTCCAAGCTTTACCCCCGACTTTCCCCTAAGTCTGAGACCTTCTGTGGGACACCATCCCCCTTAGATGCCACAGCCGAAGACCCCTTGGCCGGCTGACTCTCCACGGCCGGCTGGGGCCGCTTCACCGCAGCCTTCCGGCTACCCTCAGAGACCACTTCCGTCTCCCCAACCACTCTCCTACTCCCGTGCGCCTCTTCTTCTCCCTCCCGTACTCCGACCTCTTCTCCCGATGGAGAAAAAGGTGGCCTGGCCTGAAACCGTACGGCCCTACTCCTCAGGGCTCGGCTTGACCCCTCTCCCCCGTCATCTCCCTCTCTTTGGGCCATGAGTCGGGCGAGCACTGTTGAGGCCCGCCGAATTGTGACCTCCCTGAGGTCACCAACAAGAAATGCTCCAGCAGAAGTTCACGTGAAGAAATGTTATTTTGCTTATCTTAAGTTAATACCTCATGACAGTGCTGAAAGCTTCTCGGACAGTTCCTGCTACTCTTGAAATGGTGTTGATGTAGAAACACATGTACTTGACGTCCTCTTTCTGTGGAGCGGGATGAGATGAGGTGCAGTTGAGTTCCTGACCTCAAACACAGAGGTTATGGAGAAGTCATTGTTCCTGACACAGGGCTGAGGAGAACGAGCCGAGACTGCCGGAAACACAGGAGGAGGAGAGCGAGCTGTTGCACTGAAACATGTCCGTTTCTCAGTAGAGTTCAGCTAAACTGGGTCACTTTTTGGTAAATCGTTTGGGACATTAATACAATACTATATATGCCTTTTCCATGTGTTTTTATGATTAATAATGACTGTTTCTGATCATTTTGTGTTTAAATTATGTAATAAAATATAATTATTTATGCCCTACAGTTCTTGAAACATCAGCTGTGCCAACCTTTGTTTGTATGAGCAGTTTCAGGTACAATGGGCCAGTCAAACTGCAAATGAAATAGTCATTTATCATCACTTTTAATTTTAAAACACAATTGCTTATACAGCCACATAACATTTAAACTGCATTAAACAAACACATTCAAATGTGCCATTAAAAAACATTTTGGAACAGCATAGATTAGTGAACTGATGTCAGTGGTGTGTGTCTCACACACACACACACACACACACACACAAACACACACACACACACACACACACGTGTATGTGTGTTTGTGAGTGACTCAGATGATGGCCCATTTTAGCTGAAACCATGCGGCCCATTTTACCTCAGTGGGTTAGGGTAAATTGGGCCGACAAGAAAAACATAACTTTTTCAAAACATATGTTCATATACCAAACTAACAACATTATTTCTGATTGATGCCATCAAGACAGATATTATGCATATTTTTTTTTGTTTTTTTTTTTATATATAGATTTATCATCCTTATAATAGTTTAGGTAGGCTATTAGATCTGGAATGCCAGGCTAGTTTGAAATCCTTTGCAGTCATTGGCTCTAAACTCCAGAGGGGCTGGCACCCCCAAACCTTAAAGGGGGGAGGTGAAACACTCAGTTTCAGTCAATCTCATGTTAATCTTGAGTACCTATAGAGTAGTATTGCATCCTTCATATCTCCAAAAAGTCTTTAGTTTTATTATATTTATAAAAGAAAGATAGGCTGTACCGAGTCTTTCCGGAAAAAACGAGTGGCTGGAGGCGTGCTGTGTGGGCGGAGCTAAAGAATCACGAGCGCTGTTCACTGTTTACGTCCTGTGCTTACGCGCCGATAGCTAACAACACACAGACATTTGAAGCAGTTTTAGTCACGGGTCCAGCGCACGACCGTGAACCTTTATCGTTGGGACTGCTCCATCCTTAAGCATTAGACGATCTGCAAATACAGCGCAGCCGATGACTTCCCTAAAGCCGAGCACAATGCTTTGATGGGCGTACTGCTTTCGCTTTCTCGCTCTGGTCTACGAGTGCGCGCGCGGCCTTCCGGGAGAAGTGCCCTTACGCCGCCTTCACACTGGCAGTTGAAATCAGCTCCGTAATACCAGAGCCCGTCTACGGAGAGCCTTGGCACTTCCTATTAGCCCCATTGTATCGATCTTGGTTGCAGTTCCATTAGAATTCCACTGGAGGTGATCGCGGGGGCGAGTGCAGATTGAATGGGAGTCTATGGGGCTAGGCGGCTAAATGTGTCTCTTTCACCCGATTGCCTTTGAGAAATCTCAGATTTTATTGTAGGTTTTGCAAGTTCAACATGGGTTATAGGTCGAAAGTTGAATGAACGAGTGCTTATGTCGTTTCGATTTCTTACAGGTTGAGTTGTTGTTGACCATAACACGCTAGCATTCTGCTAATGACGTCAGCATTCTGACGTCATTGACATTTTAAAAGACTTTTTAAGCAAATAAGTGACTCTAAAAAATCTAACACCCAGCAATGTGTAATTTCTTTGCATCTCCTTTCGAGTACAACATTCAAATTACTAGACAAAAAATTATATCCTGAGAAAAGTGGATTTTGAGGGTTTTTCACCATAGACCTCCATTCATTCTGCACTCGCCTGCGAGCGCCCCCGCATGTGTGTTACTGCAGCCAGTCCAGAAACCGGAGAGTGCCAATTCTCTTCCTATTAGACATTCTCTGGTAATACGCAATACGCCCCCAGCGGACGTCGTACTACACCGTTGAAAAGCATCGGAAGAGAGTAGAACAAAAATGGCGGAGAGATTAGAACGGTTGATTTTATCAGTGTCAGAATGTACACTTCTGGACGATCTCTCTGATGAGAAGGCTGCTGCGTGGAGGAAAGTTGCCCAGGACGTTGACATGTCAGGTCGGCTAAATGTGATATAGTGGTATACAGGGCTTTTAATTGTATTAACTGCCCTAATAACGTTAGAAAATCATTAAAATAAAAAAATTACATGACAACTTATCGTTATATAAAATCATTATTTATTTTATTAAAAGTTAAGAATTCAGGTTTGTTTGCCAGTACTATAGCAACGCTAACTTCCGCTGGGATTGTCGGATAGGAACTGTCCGTAGCCTTTCGCAAGAGTTCAATTTTTTGAACGCATCCGGATGACCAACGGACACGATTTTTTCCGCACCGCACTCGTTCGGACCCGGTTCGGACCCATTCGCATGCGGTCTGCGAATCTCCATAGGAAATTAATGACTTCCGGTCGTTTCGTAGCCGTACCGGAGCTGATCTCAACTGCCAGTGTGAAGGCGGCGTTAGGACCCGTATAAGGACATTCCACCGCATCTGACGTCACACACGCCCGTACTCGAAAAAAACTTTCCGAAACTTGTGACAAACCGGAAAGGAGTATTTTTGGCACAGAACTACTCCATCAAACGTACAACTTAATTTTTTAAACTTTGTCCATGTTTAGCATGGGCATCCAACTCTTTAACAGTGTAAAAAACTCTTGTTTTGTTCTCTTTTTACAGTGTAAAAAACTCTTGTTCATGCATAGTGTAAGTATGCATGAAATAGCATTTCACCCCCCCTTTAAATGGCCCATTTTACCTGAAATCAGCCTATTATACATCGAGATCTCAAAACTTGCCGAACAATTTTCACATTTTCTCATTTTTAATGTCATTTTGTGACAAAATGTGGTAGGTTGATTTTACAGTACACAGCATTAAAGCAGTCGACAGTAATCTTATATTTGCTGTGATAAAAATAAGCGCTGTTGAAGAGACGAGAGCAATGATTTGCTGCCAGTGAGTCACTGTACATCTGACAGGTTTTGTTTGATTACAGTGTAGCTTTTTACTTTATTTTTCTCTGATTGTGACATGTTTCACCACAGCCAGAGTGATCAGAAACTCTTCCAACTCTTACCAGGACGGGTTCGGGTTCGGGTTATGTGATTTCCCAGGAAGAGACGGACTGATATCTCTCCTCTCTGTCATACTGACTCTCTTCTCAGTGTTTATGAACACACAGCAGATCTCGGGGATTCTCGGGGTTCATATTCGAAAACATCATTTGGGAAGTGAAAGTAAAGTCTAAAAGGCTGGAGCTCAAACTGTGCAAAAGTTTAACTATGTGCCCTTGAACAAACAAGAGCTGCATGCTTTAACAAGACTCACAGACTGACACAAGACTATATAAAGTGCATGTGTGCAAATAGATTTGGACAGTAGCCTACCTACTATGAAATTTACTACAAGTTATTATAAAAATGCTATAAAAACATAAAATACAATTTCTGACTCAGAACAAGGCACAGTGAAGGCCAAGAGAGTGAAAGAGTGAAAGCACAGTCTGATCCACATGAGGATAGTGGAGAGACCCAGAACGAGAGAAGAGGACCGCCAGATGACAGTGACAGGCAAGAGAACACTAATATACTGGAACAGAACCATATAGCTGAGGAGAAAGAGGTCCGTAATGTTCATGTGTTCACTGGCCCACTTTACCCATCAGATGATGATCATTCACAGCATGTGGAATATGAGTTTGTGGGAGGGAAAGCAGTGCCAACTCACTTCTGTAAGGTGATAATTGTGGTGGAGGAGAATGGGACCGTATTACAGCCAACATGCTATAAGATTCCCCATGAAGAGGAACAATTGCCACAATTGCAAAACAAAGATGAATGGGCAGAATCTGAGGTGGATATTGAGAGTGAATCTGGTCTGATCTTCACAGATCAGAGATGCGAGGAAGGAGCGATTGACAGAATCCTGACAGTGAAGGGAAACACCAGTCCTGAGTCAGGATAAGCACAGCACTTTCTGATCCGGCTGGCATCGACGCTGAAACCTGTTTGAGTTGTGTCTGATCTACTCTCATTCGTGTGTTTGGATGGACTGAAAGCTTGTTTGACTAAGACTGCAACTATCGTATAAATGTTTTCATTTTTTATTAATATTATTGTTTCTCGTTTAAGAATGCATGACTTGGAGCCGAATGGCACAGGAAAGCAGCCGACGTGTGTGTCCAGCGTACACAGGACTCCATTATAGTGGGAACCTTTCACAATCTCAACTGTACTTTAACTTTTACTCTGATACAAAGCTGATATTTTGAGGAAGCAAGAATGTAACATTTTTCTTTTAGTCACATAACTCCTGCTCTTCAACTTGTGTTTATACTTCACATAACTTTTCTATTCTTCTTGATTGTGTAAAATATATGTGTCTGAGTGAACTAATAGCATTCGATGAGTCTGTCTGAATAAGATAGTTCAGCTAGATTTTTATTGTTATTTTATTTTACAAAATATGAATTTTTTAATGTAAAAAAAAAAGGTTTTTAGATTCTAGTTCAGCTAGATTTTTGTAAAAAAAAAAGAAGGTATACAGTATATATATATTTGAATCCATAAACGACCAAATTGAAGCCTCAAGATTCTCATTTCTTATTATGGATTTTCATGTTTCACTTGTTTTGCTCGGTTAAAAATCTTCATTGGATCCTGTAGGCCCCTCTAGTGGCTGTAACCATAAAATGCAATTTTGACATTTTCCCCACCAGATGGCATCAGAGACACTCAGTGACTCAATTCCAAGGTCATCTGTTGGTTTTTGATAAAACAGGACTGATTTTTTTTTTTTTTTTTTTTTGTTAAATAATGTAGAAAAATTGCTTATTTACTTATATTTTCTTTAAAAAAATCCAGAATAAAAGGTAAATATAATAGAAATCACCCAAAAATAATAGAAATACCTACATAAATATTTGGAATCTAAGATTTCTGGAACCTATAAATCCATGGGTACGGCAAACCCAGTGCAAAATTCAAGATATTCACAAAATAAATCACAACAAACATGAATGTAGTTTAGACAGTTCATTTTAATGTGGAAAGTAAAATATTTAGAAAAAAAAACTCCCACAAAAGTGATTAAATTTAATCACTGAAATACATTTTTAATCATCTTAATTTATCATAAAATCACATCATTTCATGATTTTCAAGAATCATTAAAAATCACACCATTTAGCATAGATTTACTTCCCAGTCTTACAGGTAGCTACATATTTCAAATTATACAAAACCGGAACCACAAACTAGTGAACTAGTTGCCTTATCCCTGAGATAAGGGAACGAGTATTGCGTAGCTAAACGCTATGGGGAAAACTCCTTTTTCTCAGAATACTGAAGTCTTTTTATAAAATAATGCAGTGCTATTGCACAGCCATAACAGTGCAGAGACTAAATGCACGCTATTGGCTGGTCAGTGGGAACTGCACGAACCTATGGCGGAGCGGCGTAACTGCGTAAACCAATCAGTGCACCTCCCACCGATCTGAGCACAGAGCCCGACAGAAGGGGCGGGGCATCTGCCTATAAAAGATGCTCATTTCGCCACAGGATTTAGGTTTAAATCAACTGAAGCCACTGTAGGATTACAAATTTATTAAATGTTTTAATTTAGGTTACTGAATTTAGCATTTGAGGCATAGATGATGATATTCAAAGAATATTAAATCAAGCAACCCATGTGTCTGACATTAACCTTTTTATCTGTATGCACCTCCTGAACAGTGTCATGGTCCCAAGTTAAGCTATGATCATGTGAAGGTATGGGTGATACTGTCAGGCTGATGGGATCATTTGAATGATAGTGTTATGCTGATTGGGCCTGTTTCTCTTGATTGGGCAGAATTGTTGAGCAAGCCAGATAACCTGCCTAACCGGTTTTCACTTGATAGAATCAAATCACTGAAAGATTCATCCCTACATTTGCATGCTTTGTTTGGATTTGTCTCCACCCCAAAAGTCCCTCCTCCTTGTAAATGTATAAAAACTATACTGTATAGAACTCAGTTAGACTGTTGGACGAACTGCAGCAACGCTCAATAAAGAATAACTTCTGCTTGAACGATATCCCAACGTCTCCTGGTCTTGCTTCGATGAAGGAATAAAGTTTCCTACACCACGAACGATAGCACACGGCCGTCTACGCAATACTCGTTCCCTTATCTAAGGGAACCGAGGTTACATTAGTAACTGAGTCGTTCCCTTTCAAATGGTCAGACGTATTGCGTAGCGATACGCTATGGGAAACCAATCCAATCACGCCGTGCTATGTTTGAGCAGAACGACATGCTCTATGTTGCAAGTCTGGGATGCTTGTTATAGGGTCCCAAGGCAGAGGGCTAATGTGGCTGCCACATAGGATCCGCCAGCCGCTGCACATACATTGCCAATAGATACTCCACTGGACCATGCCCAGGAGGAGGCCATGCCTCTGGGGGAATGTGCTCTGACGCCTATGGGGCATTGTAGACCGATAGAAGCGTAGGCAAGAGCGATAGCATCCACCAGCCAACGGGATAACCTTTGCTTTGTGACGGGAGGCCCTTTGGTGCAGCCTCCCAAGCTTACAAAGAGCTGTTCTAACTGTCTGAACTGGGCGGAGCACTCTATATATGTTCTCAGGGCCCGAATCGGGCAGAGTATGTGTAATTGCTGCTCGTCTTGTGCGTGGGAAGATTAGAGAGTGAAATCACTTGTGCTTTGAACGGAGTTGAAAGCACTTTAGGCACATAGCCATGTCTTGGTCTGAGGACGACATTAGAGTACCCTGGTCCAAACTCAAGGCAGGTTACTGATGCTAACTTTAGCAGTAGCAGCATCTAAATCGAGAGGGGTTTTGATTCGGCCGATTGTAGCGGCTTGAATGGAGGCCCTTGAGGCTCTGAGGACCGTTGATAGGTCCCAGGAGGGTACTGTAGTGGGTTGAGCCTCCTCTCTCCCCTCAGGAAGCGAACAATCATGTCGCATTTCCCTAACGACTGGCTGGCCTCTGGGGCATGGAAGCTGCAGTGGCCGCCGCGTAGACTTTGAGCGTGGATGGGCTACAGCCTGCATCCAGTAGCTCTTGAAGAATGAAAGTACCAGCGGTACTCCACACAATGCAGGGTCTTGGCTCCGGGTTGAGAACCAGCTGGAGAAGACAAACCACTTACAGGCATAGACGTGTCTTGTGGACAGACCTCTAGCCTCACAAATGGTGTTTTGGACTCTCGCTGGGAGGTACTGCAATGCAGCAAAGCCAGCAGAAGTACTGTCAATGTCGAGGCTATGAAGCCTAGCATCCTTTGAAAGGCTCTGAGAGGGCAACAAGCCCCTACTCTGAACGAAGTCAAAGGCCACTGAATGATCTGAGCGCGCTCGGGTGTCAGCCAAACCTTCATTCGGCTGAGTCTATTACTGCACCCAGGAAGAGATTCTGTGACTGGGGAACAGTGAGCTCTTGGTTACATTGATTCTGAGTCCTAGGCATTCCAAATGGCTGAGGAGCACAGATCTGAGAGAGTTTAATTCTGCCTCTGACTGGGCCAGAATGAGTCAGTCATCGAGGTAGTTGAGGATGTGCATTCCCTTCTGTCTCGGGGGAAAAACACCACACACATGCACTTCGTAAACGTGTGTGGTTCCAGAGACAGTCCAATGGTATACTGGTGTGCAATCCCTTTCGAATGCAAACCTCAAGAACGGTCTGTGAAGGGGGGCAATCTGGATAAAAAAGTATGCATCTTTCAGATTCACTGAAAAAAAACAAGCCCCTGGGCATGCTAACGCAAAGATTCGTTTCAAAGTTAGCATCTTGAAAAGCCATTTCGTGAGGGCGTAGTTCAGATGTCTGAGGTCTGGGATGGGCCTGATGCCGCCATCCTTCTTGGGAATGAGGAAGTAACGGCCATAGAAGCCTGACAGCATTTTAGCCAGTAAGCTCAGTACTTCAGTGCGGAGGATGTGTGCCTCGTTGCTCTTCACTTAAGTATTGGTTGGAAGTATATAAGTGGTGGTTGAGGAGATTCCTCCCTTCCATGTAAAGCGCTTTGAGTACCTAGAAAAGCACTATATAAATGTAACAAATTATTATTATTATTATAGACTATGCCCGCAAAGCAGGGTGGTCTGTGAGCAAATTGGAGCGAGTAACCTCATGTCATCATGTCCAGAACCCATTTTTACACACTGGGGATATATTTCCAAGCCACGGCCCGGGTGGCTAAGGGCTGAATTCGTTCAGACAGCAGCTCACCGCGCTGGGTCGGGGACTGGGGTTCATAGAAGTAGTGTTTGGCCGGGCGGAGGCGTGGCTTACGGCTTTGCTTCGGGGCCTGGGTCGCTGCTGAGGTGCAGAATGCAAGAGGAGCGAGGCGAGACTTGCGCTTTGCCATGAGTGTTCATCCTCAGCCACTCTCGTAGTAAGAGCATCAGTCTTCATTGCAAGGGCGCCGTAAAGGGGTGGAAGGTTAGGACGATTCTAAGGGCCCAGGCTGATTTAGGGCCCAGAAGAGCAGACCCCCTTTTTCTTTTCTTATTTCTTTTCTCTTTTTTATACGTACATTAAATGTGCTAGGGCCCCTCATGCACTAAATGTGTATTTTGTCCGTTTTGACCATAGATTTAATATTTAAAAAACAAATAATGTATTTACTGTTTCAGTCACACCCCTCCCCTTTACAATGGTTCATTCCACCTGCGCTGTCCGAGCTACGATCGCTAGTGTAACGTCTCTTGCTTATTGCACTTGCTATGATGCAGCGCAGACAGTGACACACGCAGGCATGTCACATCAAAAGTTAGGGCATCAAAAAAAGGAAAGGAAAGAGAAGACAGAGAACGCCGAAGTCGACAGTATGTCACACAGTTTTTCAAAAAGAAAGGTATCTTGCCCTATTCCTGTATTCCAAAACTTACTTATTTTTGTTTCTACATGACCTGCTTTTATCTAGCTAGCTTAGTAAAATAATTACTGATTTATGATTTACATCCAACAATAATAACATCTCTGGGTTATCATGTCTCTACACCTGTAAAAAATAGCTACACAGATTCAGCGGCTGCTGCACACCCACGTCCTCCTTCTCCCCCCGTGCGAAATTCGCGTCCGATATTTTAGCACGTTAAAAAATAAATACAACCTCACGTTATGTCAATCACACTTGCACACTGCCTCCGAAACTTTCGTCCGTCAAAAAAAAAAAAAACGGATCGGGTTCGATTTACTGCGTTTTTCGCATCCGTAACAAGGGTTTGAATGGTGTTTTGACAGTTTAGAGCCACAGAATGACGGATACGAAAAAACGCATGGGAAAATTTCGGATTCAGTGTGCAAGGACCTTCAGCCGAACAAGGTGAGCCTGCCCGGAGCGCGAAACTTCACGAAGATTGAAGCCTCTCAACACGTCTTATCTACTGTGTTCGCCACATGATGATAACTTTACAAAACAAAAAGTAATCTATAGCTTCAAAAATCACAAAATCAGTTTGCCGTGTGTGTGTCGTGTTCTGTGAAGTGACAGTGCTGCTGCTACGATCGATTATGTCAAACTTGACGTTCTAATATGAATAAAATGCCCCAGAAAAAAATAATATAAAAAAACGAATAAAACATCTGTAGTAGCCTAACCATTGGCTATAAGGAGTTTACAAAATAGATATTTTAATATTTTATATTATGAAAACTAAATAGGCCAATAGAAATAATATGGTTATTACGTGTGTGTTTGACTTATAAGTCAAATTTGTATAATACAATTTTTTTTTTCTTGTTTTTGTAGGCTTTGTACTCCTCTTTAGACATTTTAACTACGCAATGTACTAAGTATATTTTTTAAAGTATACAGGTCATGTTTATTGGGTTAAATTTTATCTGTAAAAAATGTAGGGGGCCCAGAAATTTTGGTTTCCATAGGGCCCAGAATTTCTGGCGGCACCCCTGCTTCATTGAATGTGGCTTGTGGAGGCGGGCCCGGCAAGCCACACAACTATATGATCTGAGTCTTGAGCTGACAGGGGATTCCCTTGCTGCAGTGAACTCATTTAGTCCTGCTCACTCAGCCCTACGGCTACATTATTTCTTTGTCTCATGCTTGAGAAAAAGAGAACAGCGGAGAACGAGGGGAGGAGTCGCAGCAAGCCAACACCGCCTGATCAACTTTTCTCTTGTCTGGTTGTTACAATCCAGTTATGCTTAAAACAGGGAAGTCTTTCCTTTGAGTTTTCCACGTACAGTCGACACCGTTGTCAAAACGATCCCCATTCACACGGATCCACGAAAATGACTAAAAACACTGTATTCTGCTGCCAGGCCATCAGATGGCGATGAAACACTATACTGTCAGTCACAGAAGCCCTACGGATCGCAAAAGCTGCTTCCAAATCTTCAGTCCTCATTCTCCTGGATCTGTCTGCTGCCTTCGACACTGTGAATCATCAGATCCTTATGTCCAGCCTCTCAGCACTGGGCATCACAGGAACTTCACTCCACTGGTTTGAGTCCTATCTCACAGGTAGGTCCTTCAAGGTCGCATGGAGAGGCGAGGTATCCAGAGCACATCAACTGACCACAGGGGTTCCCCAGGATTCAGTTCTTGGTCCCCTCCTCTTCTCCATCTACACCACATCACTGGGACACATCATACAGGCACACGGCTTCTCCTACCACTGCTATGCTGATGACACACAGCTCTTCCTCTCGTTTCAACCAGATGATCCCACAGTAGCTGCACGGATCTCAAGCTGTCTGGCGGACATCTCGACATGGATGAAGGAACATCACCTGCAGCTCAACCTGGCAAAGACTGAGCTTCTCGTCCTCCCTGCCAATCCGTCTCTACAGCATGACTTCACTATCCAGCTAGATTCATCATCAATCACCCCATCACCCTGGCATCCTGGCCAAATTTGCCCCTTGGCCTCTATCCATCATGGCCTCCTAACCATCCCCATATACTGATTGGCTTCATCACTGTCTCCTCTCCACCAGTAAGCTGGTGTGTGGTGGGTGTTCTGGCGCAATATGGCTGCCGTCGCATCATCCAGGTGGATGCTGCACATCGGTGGTGGTTGAGGAGATTCCCCCCTTCTATGTAAAGCGCTTTGAGGTCTCAGATAAAGCGCTATATAAATGTAACGAATTATTAATTATCAAGGTCGGTCAGAAATCTTGGAGTAACGTTTGATGACCAGCTGACCTTCACAGATCACATTTCAAAGACAGCTCGATCATGCAGGTTTGCACTGCACAACATCAGGAAGATCAGGTCTTTCCTAACTGGGCATGCAACACAACTTCTCGTCCAGGCCCTGGTCATTTCTAGGCTTGACTACTGCAATGCTCTTCTGGCCAGACTTCCAGCATGTGCAACCAAACCCCTACAGAGGATCCAGAATGCTGCAGCTCGTCTTGTCTTCAACGAGCCCAAGAGGGCCCACGTCACTCCTCTGTTCATCTCTCTGCACTGGCTACCTCTTGCTGCTCGCATCAAGTTCAAGGCATTGACGCTTGCTTACAGATCTGTCACAGGCTCAGCTCCCTCCTACTTTCACTCACTCCTACGAGTCTACATCCCTACCAGACGCCTACGATCGGTCAACGAGCGACGTCTCATGGTTCCATCACAGAAAGCCACAAAATCACTTTCCAGAACATTCTCATTCACAGTTCCATGCTGGTGGAACGCACTCCCCTCCCTCATCCGGAATGCAGAATGCCTGACAACATTCAAAAGACAGCTGAAAACCTATCTATTCCGTGAGCACTTAACCTCATAAAAAAAAAAAAAAAAAATCCTTTCCCTTTGAAACATCACTTATCAGGCTTATGCTACTCTGATTAATGCCTGAACTTCGTATTTTGAGCACTTCTTGCGTTGTTGTTGTTTTTGCCTCTTCATGATGACTTGCTTAATTTAGTCCTAATTTGTAAGTCGCTTTGGATAAAAGCGTCTGCTAAATGACTAAATGTAAATGTAAATGTAATGTAAATGTGTAAATGCACGACCTCATTGTCTTCAGAGATTCACATTTTGATTGTTTACGAGGAGATTGTTTTCAAACGTTTGCGTTATCAGGCCCCAAAACACCATTGTCGGGAAAATGAACGAAAAAAGTGTAACATGGAAAACGGTGTTGTGTAAACAGCCCCTAAGAGAGTTAAAATAACACTGAAGCAGTGTTAAAGTTATAATTAAGATATAATTAAATTATAATTAATTATTAACTAATTAATTGAGTGATATTTGACAATAATTGAAGACACCTGATGTTAACAAGCAGAATCACTGAAGGAGAAAATCACACCGTTATGGTGATCAGTGTTTGCTTTAGTTGAGCTCTTGACTCTTTAATGTACCCTTATTTTAAAACTTTTGAGTGTGGTCTGAAATAAATTCCCACGAGAGTTAATTTAACACTGGAGTTTTTGCTGTGTATATATAGATGATGTGACGCATCTGTCAATGCAACACTTCTGGAGGTTGTGAATTTGTGGTTTCACAAGCACAAACTTAGTAGCCTAATAAAAGCTTCATGGTACACACACCCATATAGCAAGCGATCTTGGCCCGAATGTGGCCTCACGCAGGCCTGACGTCAGCAATGGCATGAATCCTGTCAGACAGTTATGGCCCATGTGTGGCCCTTGTCTTTAATCCAGATCTAGGCCACTCCAGGACAGTCATTCTTTGCGGCATGAGGACCGAGGGAAAAGGGGCTGGAGGCTGGAGCTGGGCAAGAAAAACATTGATATGTGGGAAGGTGTGATGAAGCAATGAAACTGCCATGAGGTTTTGTGAACAGAGTTTGCTGCTGTCTCTGTCTCTGTCTCTCTCTCTCTCTCTCTGTCTCTCTGTCTCTCTCTCTCTCTGTCTCTCTGTCTCTCTCTCTCTCTCTCTCTCTGTCTCTCTCTCTCTCTCTCTCTCTCTCTCTCTCTCTCTCTCTCTCTCTCTCTCTCTCTCTCTCTCTCTCTCTCTCTCTCTCTCTCTCTCTCTCTCTCTCTCTCTCTCTCTCTCTCTCTCTCTCTCTCTCTCTCGCGCACACACACACACATTGCGCATGTTATTATATGCTTTTTTTTTTGAATGAATGAATGAATGAATGAAGGTTTATTCGGTTACTAAAACATAGGACAAAATACATATACCGAAAATTCATTACAAACAAGGATGGTAACCGAAAAGGTGTAGGCTGAAGCCATGGCTTATTACGCCTACCCTATTTACAAAACAACATCTACCATCAAAATTTAAGCATAAACAATATACATGTATAATACATACATACATACACACATAAATATATACATATATAGATATATACATACATATATACCTATTCATTGCTTGTGTTGTTTAAGGGCGAATGCTTGGCCATTATCAATGTAGCGTGTGCACAACGCCCATACACTTTCTCTCATCTACACAGAAGCAGCCGTTTTCATTTTCGCAAATCATATTACGATAGATGGAAAATTCGCCGTTATAATAGCAATCCGCCATGGATCAAGCGCGCCTGCTCTTAAAGGGAATGTGAGATGATGCTCTGATTGGTTTATTTCACGTTACGCCCAATTCACACCTATGAGTAATGAAGCTACTTCAGACCAACACATTTTAGATTTGCGTCGGGGACCGAGACCCGCCCACAAAGTTACTTGCGTTTCGCGCTTGATACTTGCGTTTCAGACCGTTAAAATAGGGCCCAATGTGTTGGTGGTGTGATGCAAAAAGATCGTGTAAATAAAAAATAAAAAATAGACGCTTCCTCTCTTCGCTGAACCGCCCCTGGAGCACAAGTTCATTCCCTAATTTACAGACATGCGTCTGTGGAGTGGAAAGTCTGCTGTGCGCGTGTGACACATGCGTCTCTGTACAAAGTCAATAGCGCTGGGTGCAAGATAGGGCCTCTGATTCATAAGTTAAAAACCACCTCAAGCGGGCATGAAAACTTTTTTGCAAATTAAGGGATTTTTATTCGAAATTTGACATTTCCATCACTCATTTCACAGAGTCAACACAGTTTTACACCAGAGATCTTTCTGACCACTTCTTCAGCTGTGTCATAGAGTCAGGACTAAACACTCGGTTGGTCAGATGAGAGGAAGTTAATAACCACAGGAGGAGATGATGATGTTTAAAGGAGGAGCTGTAACTATATATAATGAAGAGGGAGACTGACAGAAACAGAAAATGGCTGATAAGTGTGATCTGTGTCTGCTGGGACTGATCATTCTCTCTTCACTTCTCACAGGTAAAGAAATCTGTATTTTCTCTAAAGACATTTAGTGGAATTAGTCTGGAAAGAGTTCATTTGAACATGCTCAGTTTATTCTTGCACACATTCACGTTGTGTTGATCTCAGAGTTGTGTATTGATACACACAGATCATACTGTATTATTCCCAGTGGTGGACAGTAACGAAGTAAATGTAATTCGTAACTGTACTTAAGTAGCTCTTTTGTGTATCTGTACTTTCCTGAAGTATTTCAATTTGGGGAGACTTTTACTTTAACTCCACTCCATTTCAAAGTCAGTCGTTCCTTTTTATTTATGAGTGGATAAAAACTTAACTGATCAAACGAGCCACCAATCACAGTACAGCACGCGTTTTGTTTTGAACTTGTTTTGTTTGCCCCTGTTAGCGGTATCTACTTAGCGCGAACATAAGGTTCAACGTGACATCAGTGCAACAGCATAACATCTTGAGTGCCAATGTCTTAATAAATGATGGAAGAAACTACTGACTCTAACTTATCACAACTCCCATGGCCTTAGTTGTGTCACTGTGGGACCTAAAGTGAAGAGTAGTGTAGGGTTAGAATAAGAATAGCCTGTAAGGGTGGATTTCCTGCAGGGGTTCAGTCTGCAAGACTGCCGAATGACTAAAGAAATGTTGTCAGCAAGATGGTAGAAAACTGCACATTTCTTGTCTATTCCACCCACTGCCACTTATACCAACGACGGAAATAAGCGCAGTTACAAGAGCTTAATATGTGGGAGAGCGTTGCTGTAGAGAGGGATGATATTGTATTGCAATATGAAGCACTTCAAAGTCAATACCAAATCAAAACTAGTTAGCACATTAGTTGTAATTGAAAAGGTTTAATGACAAAATATGGTTATTGTTACACATAAAATAGTTACGAAATAGATGAATGAGATTATAACTTGTACCATTAATCTTAACCAGCATGTAAATGTTTCCTGAGAGATAGAGAGAGATAAAGAGAGAGAGAGAGAGAGAGAGAGAGAGAGAAAGAAAAAGAGAGAGAGAGAGAGTAGGAGACAAAGAAAAGAGGAAGTAGAGAGAGAGAGAGAGAGAGAGAGAGAGAGAATTTTTTTATAACACCTTTATTCTACAAAACCATTACAAAATCATCATTAAATTATCCCATAGTCTCAGCAAAAAACAACCCATCATTTTCAACCCAACACAGCATTTTTTCAACACTCCAAAATGTCTTCAAACTTTTCCACATTCTTCATAAATAGATAAAAAACAAAATCATGCCTCACTCTTGCTTTTATAAGCCTTTTAAAACACAAATCAACTACACAATTTGAGTCATGAAGAATCTTGTATCTTCTACTAGCATATAGCCATTTTTGCTTGTCCTAAAATGAAATTTAACCTTTTAACCGTCCTTTCCTCTTCTTTTTTTTACAGTATTCAAAGCCACAAATATACACAGACATTGTAAACTTCTCATTGGCCGAGGAAAATAAAGTTTCCAATAAAACAAAAAGAGATTTCAGTCTCTCACAATGCATAAAACAATGAAAAATGGTTTCTCTGTTAATACAAAAAGGGCATTTATCTTGCACATTTGAGTTCAAGATTGAAATGAAAGCATTGACTGCAATAATGCCATGTAATACTCACCATTGCAGATCTCCAACTTTTTTAGTCAATGGTGGCTTGTAAAACAAACCCCAAGAAGGCTTAAAACCATCCTCAACATTTAAATGGTTTCTCCATGGTGTATCCACCCGTTGTAATTTATCTTTATTCATCATTCTTACACACACTTGATATAAACTCTTACCAGCCATTGTATCAAAAACAATATCTCCTGAACTCTTTGAAGTGACTGAAAAATTCTCCATTTCTAAAACAGTCTTAGGTATAACCATGCTTGGAAAGCGATCCATTTCATTTGGGACAGTTCGTGATAAAAAAGTCCAATCCTCTTTACTCCATGTCTCTCTAAATTTTCTCAACAGAAGATAAATTGTCCTTATTGATCTTATGCCCAGTTTCTTTGCAAATGCAAAAGTATTGTCCAGAGTCTTACCAGCCACTTCCACTAGGCTCTTCATTTTCACAACCTTAGCATTTGTTAAAACCTGTTTTAACCAATGTGTTGTATCGTCACATATATCCAAATGTGCACCATTAATCAGAGGTTCTTCTAAAAACCATTGTAAAGACTTGTAGGGCAAGGATCTTCTGATTTGCACCACACACCAAGCTTTTCTCACACTTTCATAAAAAGGAGAAATAAACCCAAAATCAATCTTATTACAGTCCGTCCAGAAAAGATTTTTCCCAAAACCCCACCCACCAACCTTACCTAAAAGGCAAGAAGTTAATCCAGCCCACAAAACGTTTGGTTTATATAAGAATTTCTCAACAAATTGTAGCCTAAGTGTTGCTTTTCTACTCTTGAGGTCTACAATACCTTGACCACCTTCTTCCTTCGGTAGATATAACACAGCCCTAGGTACCCAGTGCAATTTATCCCAGAAAAAACTTATCATTCTGACTTGTATTTTTTCAAGAATCCCAACAGGAGGCTCTAAAACAGATAATCTGTGCCATAACGAGGAGGCTACCAGACTGTTAATAATCAGAGCCCTTCCCCTAAAAGACATTTTAGGCAAAATCCATTTCCACCTTTCTAATCTTCCTTCAACATTTTCACACACATTCTCCCCATTTTTCTTATTGGTTTCTTTATCGCCTAGGAAGATTCCAAGGTATTTTAAACCACACTGTGACCAGCTCATTCCGCCTGGCAATAAAATTTTTTCCTCCTTCCATTCTCCAACTAAGTATGCTGCACTCTTGGCCCAATTCACTTTTGCAGAAGAAAAAATTTCATAACTATTAACAATATCAACTAACTTATTAATATCATTCTGCCCACTTATTAAAACCATTATATCATCAGCATATGCTGACAGTTTTATCGGTGGAAAACATTTTTCACATTTAAAACCATCTAACTCTACTCTGATTTTATTTAACATTGGTTCTAAAGCTATTGAATACAGCATGCCTGATAGGGCACAACCTTGTCTTATACCTCTTTGAATTTTAAAAGGACTGCATAAGCCACCATTGACTTTCAATATACATTCAATGTCACTATAGAGCACTTTAATCATAGCAACAAACTCAGGTGGGAAACCAAATGCCTCAAGAGTATGCCATAAAAACTGATGTTCCACCCGGTCAAAAGCCTTTTCTTGGTCCAGTGAAATCAGACCAACCTTTTGAACAGAGAGTCTAGAGACTTCCAAAACATCTCTAATTAACGATATGTTGTCCACTATCGATCTGTTGGGTACACAATAAGACTGATCTATATGGATGACCTGCCCCAATACCTCCCTCAATCTGTTGGCCAAGGTTTTCGACAGGATCTTGTAGTCGGTGCATAACAAAGACACTGGTCTCCAGTTCTTGACCTCTTTGAGGTCCCCTTTCTTTGGGAGCAGAGTTAAAACGGCTCTCCTGCAACTTATTGGCAATCGCCCTTCAGACAGACTGCTACTTAGCACTGCAAACAAGTCTTCTCCCAGGAAGTGCCAGTATGCCTTATAAAACTCCACAGGCAGGCCATCTAAACCTGGTGCTCTGCCAGTTTTCATGCTTTGCAGTGCCTTAAAAAGTTAATCTCGTCAAAGGATGCACCAGACCAGCACACGACTCAGTCATCTGTGGAAGATATGAAAGGAAATGATTTGTTGACTGATCTACTCCACATTCACAGGCATACAGCTCCTTGTAGAAGCTAACAGCCCTCTTCCGAATGTCAGAGTCCCTAGTCAGATCTTTCCCCTCCACGGACCATAAACATTGAATACTCTTTTTTTGACAATTTTTCTTTTCCAGATTAAAGAAGAATCGGGACGGGGCATCCATTTCAGAAATACTTAGAAATCTGGACCTAACTAAAGCCCCTTGAGCTCTAGTGTCCAACAGATCCGCTAGTGCAGTGGTTCTCAATCCTGGTCCTGGGGACCCACAGCTCTGCACAGTTTGTATGTCTCCCTTATTTAACACACCTGATTCAGATCATTTCGTTAGGAAAGAGCTCTATGAACTGAACTGGGAGTGTCAGATAAAGGAGACATATAAAATGTGCAGAGCTGTGGGTCCCCAGGACCAGGATTGAGAACCACTGCGCTAGTGCAACTTTTTTCTCCTTAAAGGCCATTGCACACTGAGTCCGAAATTTTCGTATGCGTTTTTTCGTGTTCGTCAGCCTTAAAATTCGTCACGCACAGAAACCTTGCACACTGGGTCCGATGCGTATTTATTAAACCTTTGCGGAAAAAAACGCAAAAAAATACAAAAAGATTCGTCAAGCAGTGAGGATGAATTTGTTGCACTCTTTCTTCTTAAAAAGAAAAAAAGAAAAAAAGAAAGAGGAAATATTGGGTCCATCCAATACTGAGATTGCGCCGAGAGGAAGGAGAGTTTCACCTCCTTATCAAGGAGTTGCGAAATTATCCCGAGCGATTCAAAATTTACCTCAGAATGTCAGTGGAACAGTTTGATGCTTTGCTAGCGATACTGGAACCACATATTAAAAAGAAGACCACCAATTTCCGTGAACCAGTCGATCCTGAACAGAGACTGGAAGTATGTCTATGGACGGACACACACACACAACACACACGCGCGCGCGCGACCGGCAGAAGCGCTGGGCAGACAGAACAGCTGTATACAGGTTATATTTTATTCAGTGTCTTTGTAATCACTAATCCGCATTTTATTACTTGTGCTGCGAGACGAAGTGTATCAACTTGTCAGACGTCATTCTGGATTTTGTCGTTCGCTTGTACGGTGGCTCTGAATTTTCAAAAAACCTCTCAAAACACTGTCTGTGGATGCGAAAAACGCAGAAAATCGAACCCAATCCGAATTTTTTTTTTACGGACGAAAGTTTCGTAGGTCAGTGTGCAAGCGTGATTGACATAACGTGAGGTCGAATTTTTTTTTTAACGTGCGAAAATTTCGGATGCGAATTTCGGACTCAGTGTGCAATGGCCTTAAGAGTCTGAATTTGACCTGGATATCCATGAGCTCCACACAGCCCCTGGAGCTCCACAATATCCATCTCTAAAATCCTAATATTTTTAAGAGTGTCCCCAGTGACATTAGAAGTATACTGATTACATAGTTTTTGTATATTTAACTTCCCGATATCCCACCATTGCTGTATTGAAGCGAAACTAGGCTTTTGACTTCTCCATCCCATCCAAAAAAAAGTAAACATTGTCCAAAAGCAGCATCCTCAAGCAAAGCATTATTAAAATGCCAATATGCACTCTTTTGCTTAACAGATTCAATGAACACACAAGCTTCCACCATTGAATGGTCAGAGAACCCAACAGGACAAATAGAACAAGACTTAAAATACTGTACTTACGGTGGCCGAGAGAGCTCAACGCGCTGCAAATGAAGAAAACACATGCAAACAGAAAAAAAACGCATGCAAACAGAAAAAAAAACATGCAAATTGAAAAAAACACATGCAAATAGAAAAAAACCCACCAGCGAATAAGAATACATCTTCATCAGTTTTACAACTCACGTGCGTCCCAATACTCACAACACAACCAAATACGGAAATGCGCTGCAATTACAGAAACGCGCTGCAAAAGTTCACAACAAAACCAAATACAGAAACGCGCTGCAAATAGAACAGAACACAACGGAAATGTTTCCGGGAAACCCAATAAGTGACGGACGGACGGCTCGCGAGCTTTACCAGAGAGACGCGGGCTCTGGCTTTACCTATGCCCTAACGTTACTCTCTTAAAAGGGCAGACGGCAGAGCCCTTGAATTGGGCACTTTGGAGTGAGCGGGGCACTTGTGTGCCATTATGTTGATGAAGGGAGCAACGAAAGACAACGTAATTTCCTCATTATTTTCACCTGGGATGTTCCCATGACAACGCAGCGCGTGTCCATCAGCTGAATAGCTGTTCTTACCAGAAATATAGTATTAATGCTGTTAACATAACTGTTGCAAATAAATATACATTTTATACACAAAGTTTTTAAAATATGTGTTATATCTTTGTGTGAGTGCCTCAACTTTAAAACTCATAACTATTTGGACCTATAGCTACATTCTAACATTTCTTATGAAACTTATTATAACATAACATGACAAAATGTGTTCAATGTAACTGATGTATAGATTAATGTCTTTTCCTCGTTCTTTTTCTCTATCTTTTTATTTATTTATTTTAGTCTTCAGCTCATTGTTCTTTTTAGTATTCTTATGACATTGAACATATCGCAAATACATTTTGTATATTGTATACAAAGTTGTATGTCATAAACGTGTCATCTTTGTATGTTTTGCAAAAAAATAAAAAATAATAATAAAAGTAGACAGCTGTAAGCATAGATATCATATAAAGGCTAGATGTCTTAAGGCGGAGTCACTTCCGGCATCACCGGCGGCCATCTTAGGACAGGGCTCTGTGAATTAAGGTGAGTGAGCAGCACGCACACAAATCCTCTTATCTCGCTGAAATCTGGACGGATTTACAAACGGTTTGGTTTCTTACAAACGTTATTAACGTGGCTATAATTCTGAATGCTTAAACATTTTGAACATAATTATTCATATGTATGCAGTATAATAGCTACATCTCTGACGTTTATAACAAACCAAACCGTTTGAAAATCGGTAGAAAATTGAGCAAGTTATGGTTATTTAAAAGTACATGCACCATGTTATGAGTGAGCGAGCTCCCTGTCGTAAGATGGCCGCCGTGTGCGGATGTCGAGCTCCATTGGCCAGCAGCACGGACGAGACATCTAGCCTTTATATGATATCTATGGCTGTAAGCACGTCCTAGCCGCCCGTCCGTCACTTATTGGGTTCCCCGGAAACATTTCCGTTGTGTTCTGTTCTATTTGCAGCGCGTTTCTGTATTTGGTTTTGTTGTGAACTTTTGCAGCGCGTTTCTGTAATTGCAGCGCGTTTCCGTATTTGGTTGTGTTGTGAGTATTGGGACGCACGTGAGTTGTAAAACTGATGAAGATGTATTCTTATTCGCTGGTGGGTTTTTTTCTATTTGCATGTGTTTTTTTCTATTTGCATGCGTTTTTTTCTGTTTGCATGTGTTTTCTTCATTTGCAGCGCGTTGAGCTCTCTCGGCCACCGTATGTACTTGATGTTTAAGACAATAAAAAAAATCGAATCACGCTAACAAAACAGAATTGTCTTTCACATGAGCCCAAGTGTATTGCCTATCTTTAAAATGAAAGTTCCTCCAAACATCACAAAGTTGGTAGGTTTTAATGATGTTTAACAATTTACGTCTTGAAACCATATGTGGTTCAATATGATACAATTAAAGTCACCAGCAAGTATAAAAATGTTTTCCATATCACACTGTTTAAGATTCTCACTCAATGTTTCCAAAAAACAACATTCTTTCAATAGGTTTAACAGGCGCATAGATATTAATCAATTCCATTGTGACATTCTCAAACCTTGCTATTAGCTCTACCTTCTATTATTTCAAAGCGATCACAAGACCTTTGCATAAAATGTTTTGAAAACAAAACTGCAACCCCAGAACTAAGAGAAGTCTTATGACTAAAAAAGATATTTCCCTCCCAATCCTTCAGCCATTCTACTTCATTTTCTTTTGTACTATGGGTCTCTTGTAAAAACATAATATCTATTTTTTTAATTTTGATTAAATCATAAAGCTGCATCTGTTTTTTTGCATCCCTCATCCCATTAACGATTTTAAAAGTGCTCATTATGAGGGAAGAGAGCAGCAATATAAGCAAACAACAAAATACTGCATTATTCTTGTGACCCATTCTGCATTGTCTGGGTGCGTGCTTTTTGCACAATTTTCTTTAATCTATACACCTCTGGATTCGACAAACACTCGTCACCCTTTTGTTTCATTAGATTTTTTGCTGAGTCAATAAACAGAGAAAGATCCGGGAAAAAATCTATCACCTCAACATTTCTCATTCCTTTTGTACTCTGTAAGAAAGTCTTCATCTGTTCTAAACTGTAGCCACTGCGATCCTGGCTCCCACTATCTTCCACAGATGCCTCAGAACCCTCTTGCTCACTTCCTGAATCCAATACATCAGACATTTGCTTATTTTTCCCATCCTGCATCTTTTTCTTAGATTTATCAGCTGTTTCACAAGGATTTAATTTTCTTTTTACTGTTGGTACTTTAAAAATGTTCTCCTCTTCATTAAGGATTTCATTCTCTACCTCATCAATCTCAATATCCATTGTCTCATCACTTCTCGGGTTTCCCTTTTTACACTTCTTACTTCCACTGTCCTCTTTCTCCCCATGTACTACATTCGTTTCTGCCCTTTCGTCAGCTTGCCTATCCCTTTCCACATTAATTCCTTGGTCTACATTTTGACTTTGAGGTTCATTCTCATCTGCAGCATTTACTAAACGACCTTTATCAGGGCAAGCTCGTGCTAAATGCCCTTCTTTTCCACATCCAAAGCACTTCATGTTTTCCGTTGTAGCAAAAATAACATAATCAAAGCCATCAACTTTGAACTTGAAAGCAGCGTTTATTTCCTCAATATCCGTTCTCAATATCATGTAAACAAATCGTCGGAAAGACACCACATGTTTTAACAGGGGAGATTTGCAACCCATCGGAATTTTTTTTATTGCCAACGCGAACTGTCCATATCTAGACAGTTCACGTTGCAAAGTTTCATCACTAATGAACGGAGGTACATTAGACAACAAGACTTTCCTTGCTGAATTAACCAGTGGAAAAATCTTAACGAAACGCTCATTGAGAACTATGCCACTTTCTACAATGTCGTTAACTTTTTCAACTTTGTCCAAGAACAAAAGAACCGCTCCGTTTATCCTAGAAGCTGATCGAATACATCATGACCCACTATTTCTCCCACCGCTAGAACAGTCTCCTCAACCGAGCACTCAGCGCCAACCGGGACCTTCAGCCCGTGCCGCCGAGTGAGCTGGGCAAAACTAACCTTCTCCGCCATCGTCGTAGCCGCAGCTAAAAGCTGTCCGACACAACCCACTAAACCACAAGTCCTACTTTCAGTGCTTTGTAACAGTACACAGAGATAAAAAATGTGAAATCCGTGAAAGAAAAAAAACATTTAAAACAGACAGACCTTCAGATGAAAAAGGAAAAACCGCAAACCACTCTCCGAGTTAGTCACACTCCACTCACTCACTCACTCAAGAGAGAGAGAGAGAGAGAGAGAGAGAGAGAGAGAGTAGGAGACAAAGAAAAGAGGAAGTAAAGAGAGAGAGAGAGAGTGAGTAGGAGACAAAGAAAAGAGGAAGTAAAGAGAGAGAGCCCTAAGAACTATCGACTATTTGAGCCTGTTCTCATCCCAAGGCGTCATATACTGATGCTTTTGACATTTCGTCTACATCCAACGCACATGGCACCCTTTATCGTCAATATGAGACGCAGACAGATATGGGCCAGAAGGCGCCTCCTAGCGGTCTAACCCTAACCCTACCCCAGACCTAAACCTACCCATAACCGAACAAAGCTCTGTGCGTGTCATATTGATGCTAAAGGGTGCCATGTGCATTAGATGTAGACGAAATGTCAAAAGCGTCAGTATATGACGCCCTAGGATGAGAATGCGTTGACTATTTTTGACTGTCAAAATGCCGGCGGACACACAGCTACAGTGAGTTGGTCAAAATCTTTCTCTTTAGTAAACTCTGTGTACACAAACGCTGTTCTCAATGCTGGAGTTCATGTGTAGAGCCCCTGGTGAGACTTCCAGCACAGTTTCATGTTGTGTCGAGCCTTCTTAGTGTTTTAAAAATAGCGATTTTTGATGCTATCATAGTCGTGCCCCAAGCACTCCCATTCACAAGGCAATTTGATCGAAAACGAAAATACGATCAAACTTAAAGGCACAATATGTACTTTTTGCTTTAAAAATAACAAAAATCACTATATCTATGTTATATTTTTTTTTTGTGTGTACTTACATTATCCCGACTGTTTCCAACAACTTTAAAACCAGGAGAAATTTGTGATTTAATTCGAAGACACGTCACGTTTCTTTATTTCTGTTTTGTCGCCGTCAATGTCGTCATATCCACGTTCTCCCGGGTTTCCACTCATACTGCCATAGCAACCAGAGCCCTCTGATAGTAAACAAGGCGACAGACATGGACCACTGTGTAGTTCGTAATGTCTCTGCACGCTGTTGTTGTTTCGTTCAAACATTATGGACCATGGCAAGCAGACTTTGGATAAAAAAGGAGAACTAAAACGAGAGTCAATATCAGCGCAGTGTTTTCGAGATGCCGAGAGCTCCATGTCCGAGACTTCGACCGCTCCTACATGTACTTTATTAACCTGTTAAAAATGTTTAAAAAAAAATAAAAAATACAATCACTATATACATTTTTGGGGTCATATTGACCCCAAATGCACTGAGTGTAAACAGGAAACTAGAGACATATGAGGAAAAGATGGTTCAGTCCTGTGTCTACTGGGAAACGTCCCGCTAAAACTGTATAATAAATGTTTAGAGAGTGTTATCCTTCCTTTTAGGAGAACATTCTGGGAACAAAAATACAATTATCTACAGAAAACATTACAAGAACAAAACATAATGCTCTCAAAACATTCATAGAACAACAACATTTCTATCTGGGATGAGCTCATATTATCAAGTCAAGTCAAGTCACCTTCATTTATATAGCGCTTCTAACAATATTGATATCGAGATCATAGTATGAGCACACAGTGACTGCGCTGTGAGTAACAGAACTACAAATAACCATTTTGTTGTACTGGTGGTGTAAAGGAATACAAATATTCTCCTAGTGCATGTTTAATCATATTGTATTAAATGATTTGTTAATGCATTATTTTGTCATGACTTTTACTTGAGAGGGCCCTAATCATGATCAGATTCACTGTTAACTACTTCCCAATCTCAGCTCATGATTGATCATAAACTGACTGTCAAACACACAGCGAGTGTTCAGCTCAGTGAAGTGATGTTGTGTGGTCAGAGAACAGAAGTACAGTATCATCACGCCTGTGTCTGGATGGAGAGTGAACTACTGATCCCAGCAAACCTTCCCTGAGTTTTGCTCCTTCCTTTGGGAACTGTTCCACAAATATTCTTTGTGGGTTTTGAGTTGTTATTTAGTATTTAGCTGTGCATAGGTCACAGTAGGGTGAGTTTGAAGGAAAGAGAGAAACACAGAACAGATAAAGAGCTTTTAAGGGCAGTTATTAGTGTATTTCTACGGTTGAAAAGGAGGATCAACTAATCCTGTGCCGTCCAGTAATGTTTATGACAAAGCTGAAATTAAAAGTTCAAGATATGATGATATTACATTATTTAAATTTGTTTCAAAGTCAGAGTATTTCTTATTCCATCTTAAAGAGGCGTTTGATTTGGTTTATCTATAAATGTTAATGAATGCATTAACTATCAAACAGCGGAAAAAGACTGTATGATTTGAATCTTCTGCTTTGTATGCTGGTGGGGTTTATGTTTTTTCATTTATTAATATCATAATGATCACTGAGATATACTGTGTTTCAGGAACCAGTGGAGTGACTAAGTTCATCAGTTCTGGTGAAAATGTCTCTCTGTCCTGTAATAAAACTCTTTCTGACTGCAAATCAACTACATGGATCTACTATAACAGACATTCGGGGATAGTTAAACTGATTTCTGGAGGGATAAAGAATAAAGACACAGAGAGACATGAGAGACTGAGTCTGGAGTCTGACTGCTCTCTGAACATCAAGAACGTCACAGGAGAAGATTATGGAATATACAGATGCAGACAATATGTGAATGGAGAACAACAAGGACCAGGTGCTGATGTTTATCTGCGTGTTCTTCATGGTAAGTTTATGATTATGTGGTCAATTTAAAAACGGCAGATTCTCCCTTTAAACTCAGATGATGATTGAAGAGTCTGTGATTTGTGTCTTGTGTTAAGTTTCAGTGTCTCCATCATCATCATCATCATCATCTTCATCATCATTATCATCATCATCTTCATCCTCACAGACTGAGATCAGTCCAGGCCGCTCTGTGACTCTCTCCTGTCGGTTGTATTTATATGTTGGATACTCCTGTGTTGATTTGGTCAGTTCTGAGGGACTTAAGCTGTTGTGGGTGAATCAGGCTGGTGTTGATCTGAAGACAGACTCCAGATATCAGATATTATTATCATCAGATCAAGATCTCTGTATCCTCACTCTGACTACAACACTCCTGAATGAAGATGACAACAGAGAGTGGAGATGTCAGCTTACTCGCAGAAATCAACTCGAGACCTCAGTCAGATACACTGTCAAGTATTCAGGTGAGAAAACACTCTTTTCTGACAGATTTGTGAAAACTTCCACAGATTGGCTCTACTCTTTCTGATGGCTTCATACGTTTTGAAGTTGTAAAATATAACATCATTCCCAATATTGGCCTCCTACATGGGTCATACATGATATATTGCATAAATCAGACTAGTGTATTAAAGCCTAGTATGACCCTTGTAGGAGGTCGGGTTTAGGAATTATAAGGCTTATGTCCTTCATTCAAGCTGAAGGTTTATTTGCAGAAGCTCAACTGTGTTTCACTCTCATATAAACCAGGAATAAATTATACAGTAACAGTTATACAGTAATACAGTAATACAGTACAGTCTCTTCTCAACTACCGCCACTGTAAACTGTGATGATGAACACAAACTGCATGTCATGATCGATATGAAAATATGATGTTAATGTCCTACAGATGATGCGTCTGAACATTCATCTTCTGCAGCTCCAGTCGCTTCACCAACACTGATTCCAGTCAGAAGCTCAAACTCTGAGAAGAAATCAAGCCGAACTACAGCAGCAGCTCCTACACAAGGTTCATGATCACATGATCACTGTATAAATAGATTTATTTTTGGTCAATGGCGATAGTCATTCTCCTCCTGACAGCTTGAGAGTGAAGTAAGAAGATAATAGATGACAGACTCGTGCACATATTCATCATTTCTGTGATGTGAAGCTCCAGTATTATGTGATGATGATGTTGTGTATATGTGGCATTATGTGTTGAACTGAACTAACAGACGTGATCCACAGATCCAGCTGATACAGCATCAGAAACTGGAGTCAGTGTGACTGCTGGATCATTATACAGAGGTACGACACGTTCATTTATACTGACAGCTTTATAACATTAAACTATCAGTCAGTCTGTAAAAGCTTCATCAATAACTGTTGATAGTTGAATACCCTTGACTTCAGTCATGTACAGTTTCTCTTCTTCCTCTCATGTTTCCTGCAGTGATTGTGATTATTGTTGAGATGGCAGTGTTTGCTGCTCCTACTGTGATTCTTCTTCAGATCATCTGTGCAAGAAGAGCTGGTGAGTTTTGAGCCGCACACAATCTGATGATTCACACTCATCTGATCTGGAACAATCTGCAATCATGATAAAAACACATACGAGAGGTCAGTCAATGCTTTTATTTTGCAGGGAGGAAGGACTCGAAGCACCCAGAGGAAATAGAGATGCCGACAATATTAGAATAAAATACTGATGAGTTTAGAGCCAATCTGCAGCAATATTTACAATAGCAAAAACTTACAGAGGATTGTTCATTGTTTTATTTTCTTCTTCTCAGAAAACAGAGAAAAAACTCTGATCAGCCTGAAGAAATATTGACACCAAATTTAGATTAAAATGTTTTTTGTTGTTGTTTTTTTACAAATAAAAGGCCAGATTTTTTTTCATTAACATCCAGTGATCTCTGCATATGATCACAATGTGAGTCACAAGTGTAACCTCACAGTGCACTCACTGTGTGCTCATATAATGGCCACAATGTGAGGTCACCCCAGCTAGAAATGTTATTGGACATGAACTTCATCGTTTAGACGTCAAATTTTGGTTGAAAATGAAAATTGGGTTGACGTGTTAGGCCGGCTACACACTGGCTGTGTGGCGTGTCCGTTTTTATTTCAGCTTCCATGTTAACAGGTTAGAGCTTGCACACTGCCTGCGTGAGACGCACGTCTCAGGTGTGGAAGAAAACGCGTGCATGCTAGAAATAGAACCAACACCTATTTTTCACACGACACGCAAGTGTGTTGGAAGCGTTTCCAGGCAAAATAGAATAGGAAAAGATGTTTATATATCATGTTTGACAGGTTTGTCATGTTAATAAATGATATTTTAATGTGTGAAAGTCTCTAGGTTTTGACATAAATCCAGTGTGTAGCCGGCCTAATAAATTGATGTCAGGCTCCAAATTCATTAAACAACTACACAAACAGCATTACCAGCTTCACTTATTACTAACCAAATTTACTTTATTTCTGTCATATGTGTGGAAAAGTTCTTATTGAGATTAACAGAGGTTTAGATGTTGATGATTTATTGAAATTAATAGTTTGCTTTGATCATCATTATGGTGATCAGTGTTTGCTTAAGTTGTCCAGTTTGACTCTTGATGTTTTAATGTTAGTTTTTCTCTGGCTGCTGGAACTGTGTGTTATAACGATATAATCATAGTGTAGTGCTTTGATCAGCTGATCTCTTCTAAACTGTCATGTGTGTTATTAATTTCATATAATTCATTATAGTAATGTTTCTACAGTATGACATCCAAAAGTGTTTTAATAAAATAAACTGTATAATTGCTAATCAAGGTCTTCATGATTACTTCAACATCAAACTCTGAGAAGAAATCAAGCCGAACTATAGCAGCAGCTTCTACACAAGGTTTCGAACTCCTGTCGACTGCCATCCCACACTCCCCAGACATCGTCCAGAAACCGAAAGTAGGATAAAGGGACCTTCTCGCATTTAGGAATGACAGTTTCCTCCCATTGGGCCATGTATATATCTGCAATCTGGTCAAGAAGCATCAGGGAACCTGGCAAAACAATCTCGCACTGCCTTTAATCCTAGGGGAGTCTCAATGTTAGTATTAAGACTCTCCACATCCAACGAGAACAAGAACGCATCAGGTGGCACTCTCAGACTTTTGACCTTTTCCAAGAAGTAATAGGTATCCCTAATGTAACTAAAATGATTGGGAGATAAGGGATTCAAATAAAAGTCAATAAACTCTGCCACCCTGTGACTCTCACTTCCACAGTCCGAGACGATCGGATGACCGGGAGGCATGAAGGGGTTAGGCCATTTATCCCGAGGATTATGAACCTTAGGAAGTAAATAAAACCACCTGGGCCTAGGCCTCACTTCCCCCAACAAATAATTTGCTTGTCGCTTACAAATGAAACCTGTCCTCAGTAAGGTATTCACTACTCTTTCAATGCGGGGTACCGACTCCATAAAGATGGGGGCCGACAACTTGGAAAAAAAAGACTCTGTTAATTGTCTCAGTCCCTCCTGCACATAACGTGCCCTATCCATAATTACCACTGCACTTCCCTTATCTGCAGGTTTAATCACAACATCCCGTCTGCGAGCTAATTCCTCTAACGCTTCCACTTCCTCCGGGGGTAAGTTAGGTCTCGGGGCCTGTGCTCCCGATAAGGCTACCTGGACCCCTTCCAAGTTCCTCTCAAAGAAATCCCATACTTCCCCGGCCAATTTCTGGGGTGGTGGTACCCACCCCGATCTCTCGCAAAACGGTCGGCTTTGGACGTCAATATCAGTACTCGGACCGAAATACACCGCCCTTTTGATTTTGTCATGAGACTGACCCAGATCTGCTAGCAATGGGCTTCTGTCAACCTTTTTCACTAAATGAGAAGGGATAAACGATAAACCCCTATCCAGTAACCTAACCGGTGCCGGTGTGAAATGAAAACACTGAGACAAGTTTATGACAGAACCCATTTTATTTACATCAAAGTCAGGACCCTGATGGGAAGGCCCCTTTCATACACAGACATTACACACACTCTGTGGTTACTCAGTGCCATTCACTCTCACAGGAGAAGGCTCATCTGTGGAGGCAGTGTGGCGGATGTGCCAGTCTTCTCCTTCACTCTCTGGGCTATTTATATATATATATATATATATATATATATATATATCTAATGGAGATATCTATCTATCTATATATATATATTTTTTTTTTTTTTTTCTCCAAACAATAATGGTTTCACAATACGATTTTCTCGCAATTTTTTTTTAAGACAAATTATAAATAAAAAAGTGTCTCTTTTTAATATTTCTCAGACAAAATGCTGCACATTTCTTTTTAATTTTGAAATATATTTTGTCAAGTAATAACACTAAAATTAAAAGTCTGTGTGTGTGTGTGGTCCAGAGGCTGGACACTGGTGCCTTCGCTCGCTATATAAAGAGCCTGTAGCATTAGCACTGACACTGTAATAAAGGCAAGACTTTAATTCTGTTATAATTTGTCTCATTACACTAGCAAGAATTAAAGAAAAACACATTTAGAAAAATATGACACAACCATCAACAAGTTATGTAAAATAAAAAATAAAATCCATGTACACAAAACCACACCTTGTTCTCTTTTTGTTACCATTTTTAGTTTCCGTTCATACAAATTCTAATGACTAAAATGAAATTGTGTAGATTTTTTTTTGTGTGTGTGTGTTATTTAATATGATTATTAATTAAATATTTGTTCCTTTTGACTTAATTTGTAGTGGTTCGCTACAGTGTATATACAGTATATATATATAGCTCTGGAAATAATGAAGAGACCACTTCAAGTTCAGAAATCAGTGTTGAGTGGTCTCTTCATTATTTCCCAGAGCTATATATATATATATATATATATATATATATATATATTAGATGTTTCCGTTGCCCACTGTGTCATATTCACTGTGCTGGAAGTAAAATTAGTGTTACCTTGTTTTTTAATAAATTATGACAGAGTTTTCATTCTTGGGTAATGAAGACTAAAAAATTTACTGTTTAATGTTATGTATTTGTATTATTTTTCTTTATTCATAATTTCATAATGTATTTTGTCAAGCCAGAGTCATGCATGTGTTCAGTGCATGAGGAGATTATAGATAGAATGGAACCATGTGAAGATCATGTCACATGAGACAGGTGGTTGAGCTATATTTTGTAGAGGGTATGTACTGTAACATGTTTTCAACTGATGCAGATGTAAACAACAGAGATATGTTCTTAATATGGAAGTGAATTGTGCCATATGTTCTATGACATATACGTTCCATTTTTAAAGCTAAGCAACATAGTTTGTTACCTTAAAAGGAAGCTGCTCTATAATGTATATAAGCTCTATCTTACTGTACCACCTCAGAGAAACAGAGATATGAGAAACAGAGGCATATGAGAAACAGAGGCATATGAGAAACAGAGGCATATGAGAAACAGAGGCATATGAGAAACAAAGGCATATGGCATGAGAAACAGAGGCATATGAGAAACAAGGGTATAAGCTTAGAGAACCTTGATGGCAGAGAAACATAAAGCCAGAGAAACCATTTACATCTAACATGATGGGATGAGAAGATTAAGAATGGGGAACAGAGAAATCTGGAATGAAGACCTCTCATGTAGCCTGGTTCTTATATGTTGTTTCTCTCTGTCTGACACATGATACATAATAAATTAAATCTCTTGGCAAAGGTAACTGGTGTAGCTTCTGTGATTCAACCATAAAGGGGAAACCATGATTTTTAAATCCACAATTTGGCGTGGTACGAACAGGATGAATATTTTCAGGAATTCCAGGTAAGACCTTATTTTATTCTAAATAATTATGAGTCTGCCTGATGATTAAACATAGACTGAAACTGCTTAAAAGAACTGTGCTATTTAAATTACCAGTTGTGTTGCCAAGAAACATGTGTCAGACATGGTAAAAATTGGAATTAAATTAAGTAATTAAATTTAATTTGGAATTTTTAAGTTCCTCTGAAAAGTAAACCTCTAGGGTATTTGATATGCTGGGATAGAGATAGATCTTTTTTAGAAAGAAGACTATCTAGTCAAAAAATTGGAGAAATTAGCTGTAAGACGGTTAAGCTAGAAAATATTTGAGGATACTTGATTGACAGGAGCGGTTAAGTGTGGCGAGTTCCCAGAGAAAGGGGTAAAGATAGTCTCTAAAACATTAACACGCTGGAATTAATACAAGTATGAAAAGGCAGCAAGACTTGATGACAGGAGTGATTAAGTGTGACGAGCGCCATAGAAAGGGTTAAAAAATGCTCCAAGGACATTAACACTGGAGTCATACAGGTATGAATGTGCCGATGTAACTAGATAAGATCGCAGGCATTTCTGATTTTGACCGTAAAGCTGTTCAAATATTTGAGAATACTATTCTGAGCAAGCTTAAAGGGAAAAAAATAAAAAATTCAAAAGAAATTAATCTGAGATAATACTAAAAAGAAAAGGAAAAAAAAAAAAGAAACTGATCTGAGTTTAACTGAAAAAAAAGGAAAAAGATAACTGAAAATATGAGGGTTAATTTTGTGAGTGAGAAGGAAGAGTGAAGCAGCCCCTTCCTTATACCCTCCTTTAGACACACACATAGAGAGATATAAATAGAAAGCCTGTTGCTTCTCTAGAATACACAAGGGTAATTGTATAGCAAAACATTATCTTTGGGGTATTTGAAGAGAAAAACAGAAACAAGCTAAGCTTTTTAGCAGATTTCTGGTGTTAAAGTGTGTTTGAAAGTTGATCATTGTTTAACATTACAAAATTTAAGTTATATCTGAAAAAGAACAAGACATAAAACAATGATAATAGTTGTATAGTTAATTGACAAGTACAAGCTGATGAAAATTATAGATAATGACTCCATAAAATGTGAGTTGGAAAATATATAAGGAGAAATTACAAATATAAACAAAGATGTTTATTTGGAATACATGTTATTTCTGACTAGGTCAGAATAAAAGTGAGTAGAATGAAATTATAAAAGTATTGAAAATGCAGAATTACTCTGAGACAGTCTCGACATTCTCTCAGAGTCTTTCTCTTATTCAAAGTCATTTAGATTTTGTTTTTTGAGCCTGTGTCATAAGTAACAAGCCATTTAGAGTGAGCACAGCGTCTTAGTTGGAAATTATAGACACAGAGATTTTTAATCAATAATATATGCAATTGGGAGTTAAATGTTTTAATGATATTCTACCTTGAATGATAGAAGTGACCATTTTTATTTGTTTATTCCATGACCAGTAACTTCTTTGTCTCATCTTTGTCTTCACCATGTACAGGACTGATGGTTCCAGTTATTGATTGGTTCCGGCTATTGATGTAAAAGCACATTACACTAAATTAACGGTTGTAATAACTAGATTCACTGAGTAAACTCAGCATTGATATGTTGAGGTGTGAAAATGTCTGATGGATTATAGTGATTAAATACTATCATTAATTTGTATTCATGTTCACACTATTAGGCATTCCAAATGGCTCTGATGGCTCTTGAATGCACTTTCCTGAGCTTTGAAAAATACCTATTAAAAATGTCCTAATGGGAAGGAGCGGTTACCAGTGTGAATGATGTGATTTCTCAAAGACGGGTAAGATCCTTTTTTTTGGCCAAAAGAGGACAATCTAAGCCAGGGGGGTCACCACCACTGGGCACCTACCCGGAAGGGAGGTGTTATGTGAGATGGTTGAGCAGATGTTTGTTAGGCCAACAGCATCACTGAGGGTTACAGTAGTCTGCCCTCCAAAAAAGTGAGCTCACCGATGCCTGATCACCAGAGACCGCATTCCTTGAATGGTTTGTATTTCATTGAGACAAGTGTCATAACTTGATATATCTATGTCGGGGGACAACACCCTGAGGAGGAAATTATACGAAAGAGCTGATGGGAAAGAGTTTTCGAGAACTAGCTGAGACCATGAGGGTAATTGTCATTAATGATATGGAGAGTAAAACAAAGATTGTTAATTATTTTTTTTTATTTCTAATGTTGTTAGTTGCTTATAAATTGTCTAGAAGTTTTAGATCCTGAATATGTGATGGCTGTATGATGTTGAATTAATTTATATCATAGTTTTCACATTTCAGATCATTAGACATGGCATTGGATAATTCCAAGACATGGTGGTGTTTAAAGATGAAGACTTTGTTTTTGCTAATTCAAAAGAAGTCTGGGTAACGGGGAATAAATCAATAAATTAATTTATTAATAAAACTAAAGATAACTTTAGAAATGCTCCTTTGATGACAAATGGATAGAACTGAGAATGGGACATAGGGAGTGAAATAAGAGATTTTATACACTACTTACAAAATACAACTCCACAAACAATGAACACTTGTTCACTGATTTTCAACCCCAAGGGATAGGATCTTTTTAAAATCAACGTTTGTTTTGGTTTGTTGTTTTGGCCGGGAACTTGAGGAGTTAAGTACTTAACAAGTCAAGGCACCAGCAGAAGAATTATTAGTTTTTATTTTCTTAGATGATTGGGGTTCATGTTAAATGCTTACACATAGACGTTAAAATACACATAGTACACGGGGACATGACATGGTGGGGTTGTTTGTTTGTTTCGTGTTTTCCCTTTTCCTTATGTTTCTATTGTATCTTTATTTTGTTTATTTTGTTTTGTTATTGTGTCTTTCTTTGGTCTGCTTTTCCTTTCTTCTATCGCTTCATTAGATGGCCACTGGTGGAGTGACGGTGTGGAACTTACTGCCGTAGTTCCAGTGGAGGGACTGAAGACTAAAAAATTTACTGTTTAATGTTATGTATTTGTATTATTTTTCTTTATTCATAATTTCATAATGTATTTTGTCAAGCCAGAGTCATGCATGTGTTCAGTGCATGAGGAGATTATAGATAGAATGGAACCATGTGAAGATCATGTCACATGAGACAGGTGGTTGAGCTATATTTTGTAGAGGGTATGTACTGTAACATGTTTTCAACTGATGCAGATGTAAACAACAGAGATATGTTCTTAATATGGAAGTGAATTGTGCCATATGTTCTATGACATATACGTTCCATTTTTAAAGCTAAGCAACATAGTTTGTTACCTTAAAAGGAAGCTGCTCTATAATGTATATAAGCTCTATCTTACTGTACCACCTCAGAGAAACAGAGATATGAGAAACAGAGGCATATGAGAAACAGAGGCATATGAGAAACAGAGGCATATGAGAAACAGAGGCATATGAGAAACAAAGGCATATGGCATGAGAAACAGAGGCATATGAGAAACAAGGGTATAAGCTTAGAGAACCTTGATGGCAGAGAAACATAAAGCCAGAGAAACCATTTACATCTAACATGATGGGATGAGAAGATTAAGAATGGGGAACAGAGAAATCTGGAATGAAGACCTCTCATGTAGCCTGGTTCTTATATGTTGTTTCTCTCTGTCTGACACATGATACATAATAAATTAAATCTCTTGGCAAAGGTAACTGGTGTAGCTTCTGTGATTCAACCATAAAGGGGAAACCATGATTTTTAAATCTACAGGTAAATTATGCCTTTAACTCGTGTGTGTGTCTGTTTTTAGTAGATGTCTGAAGATAAAGCAGAGTGAAACAGTACAATACCTGTGTGTGTTAAACTGAGACTTTACGTTTGGCCCGTGGTGTTTCGTCTGCCGTCTTTCTCCTTCTGACTTCGGCACTGAGACATTCCTCTGTGGCCGGCAGCAAAACACAGCCTGCAAAACAAATAACATAATAATGTATATCTCTGTACAATAAACACTAGATCAGAGGAGTGACCAGATCCACTTCACCAGAGTCCAGTTTCAGGCACACGCTTCAAGTCAAATACAGACGACAGCATCTGATAGTTCATCTGTACCAGTGTGAATATTCCCCTAGCCTAGAGTCACTTTCTTTTTTACCATATCACATTTACCACAGATTCTGTAACCCTGCCCCAAACATAACCATTTCATAGATAACATAAAAAGAATAAATAAAATGAAATGGACAAAAATGAGTAGAAAAAAGACAACTGTTGTAACAATATTGCATTAATAAGGTATTTCGCGACCCTAATCCCACTTCTACGTCTAACCAACCCATAACCATTTCTAAATATATGTACTTGTATAGAGAAAAGCATATCAGGCACACAAGTGTAATCTTATGATAATGTATTATTGCAGATATGCGTCTAAACCCAAATGCAGATGTGTTGCAGTCGCAGTCCTCTGTGTGTCATTATATTACTGAGCTAAAGAGCAGAACTTAACTTTTCTGTTATATGAAATGTGTTGTAAATAACTGATCTACATAGAAATTAGTGGTCTTACAGCTTCGCTAATATTCTAATTTATGCAGATTTATGTGTGAATTTCAGGGGGATTTGGCGTTAACGGTCTCTGCCTGAATCTGATGAATCTGTTCCTGACAATCGTGCGGATTATAAAGACTTTGGCTATTTTGTGGATTTATGCTGCGTTTACAGAAAACGCTTATTGTGTCCTGGCAAACAAAATAAATACGAGGCAACAAAAAAAGTTTTAAAGTGTAGTCTTGTTTAACAATATTTTAATTATCATCCGAAACGAGCACCGCAATTCCCGAACATGTATCGTGGGCTACTTATGCACACGTGACTAAAGTTAGCATTCCCCAAAACTAAATACTTTTAGCCAGGATCTCTCCCTGTTTCTCATCTAAATTAAACCCCTCTCAGTCACCCACTGTGTCCAGATGTCTGCTAAAATGATCTTTACCCGTCCACATTAGGCACATTACTGGAACAAAACTAGGAAGATGGGCCTAGTAGGGCCACTAATTAATGAAAACGTCTCGGTTACGTATGTAACCCTCGTTCCCTGAGTAGGGAACGGAGACGTTACGTCGGATGACGACGAATGGGGTTTCGCTTAGAAATCCTATCATCTTCGAGTATTAAAACACGAGCCAATGGCAAAGAAATGCCATGGGTCTGCGGAATTTGCATAGCGTAACTCCGCCCCACCCTGGGGGTATATAAGGAAGTCGCGAGCAATATGCAGATATGTCTTCGCTGAGGAGCCGAGACTGAACTCAGGCGTTCCAGCGGTACAGCGGAAGTGGCAGGGAGACGTAACGTCTCCGTTCCCTACTCAGGGAACGAAGGTTACATACGTAACCGAGACGTTCCCTTTCGTTGTCACTCCGAGTTACGTCGGATGACGACGAATGGGGTTCCCGTATAATCACGCCACCTCTCGACTGTCTTCCAGTGCCCTGCGTAAGTCTGAGCTCCCTGTCGTGAGACTAGCACGGACGAAGGAGTCCTACTTAACACAGGAATACCAAGGTACACTGGGAAGCATATCCAGAGGAAATATGCAATCATGCCCAACCCGAAGGGGGGGACTTGGAATACACATATGACCCCGAAGGGCTGCATACGGAGCAACACTGGGGTGTCCAGCCGCAGGTGGAATATTTCAACCCCAGGGGTGGCAAGGTGGCTTGCCAAGGGAAAGACACATGCTCAAAGAGGCTTACAGTGGAATACACATGTGGGGGTCGCCCGAAGGGAACCATGCACATGGAGACACCTAGCCAAGCGCGAAAGCTGCCAGTGGCATAACTCTGGCGTTGACGTCGTCAGTGCTGGAGGAGACTCAGGGCTTATGAGGCTCAACTGAGGAATATCGCACGTATCCCGTCCGTGGAGAGGAATGGCGAGCAAGCGAAGACACCTGAGCAGAATCTAGCACCGGCTAGTTGAAGCGAGTACATGAGAAGAAACTGGCTCTACTCGGAGATTGTAGAATCTCGCGAATGTGTTAGGTGTCGCCCAGCCTGCAGCTCTGCAGATGTCTGTTAGCGAGGCGCCATGCGCTAGAGCCCAAGAGGATGCCACACTCCGAGTGGAGTGGGCCGTCACACCAAGGGGGCACGGTCGACCTTGCTGCTGGTAAGCCAAAGCAATGGCGTCCACTATCCAGTGAGACAACCTCTGCTTGGAGAGAGCCCTTCCCTTCAGCTTCCCACCATAACAGACAAAGAGCTGGTCTGAGGTCCTGAAACGTTCTGTCTACGTAAGCACGAAGGGCGCGTACTGGACAGAGCAGTGCCAAGGCTGGGTCTGCCTCCTCCAAGGGCAGCGCTTGCAGGTTCACTACCTGGTCTCGAAAGGGTGTGGTAGGAACCTTGGGCACGTATCCAAGCCGGGGTCTCAGGATCACGTGAGAGTTAGCCGGCCCGAATTCCAGGCACGCTTCGTCAACCGAAAATGCCTGCAGGTCCCCTACCCTCTTGATGGAGGCCAATGCAACCAGGAGCGCTGTCTTCATTGACAGGAACTTAAGCTCCACTGATTGCAGAGGCTCAAAGGGAGCACGCTGCAGGGCAGTTAAAACCACTGAGAGGTCCCAAGAGGGTACGAGGGGAGGACGAGGAGGATTTAATCTCCTGGCTCCCCTCAGGAACCTGACGATCAGGTCGTGCTTTCCCAAGGACTTACCATCAACTGCGTCGTGATGTGCGGCAATGGCGGCAACATACACTTTCAGGGTGGAGGGAGACAGCCTTCGCTCCAACCCTTCTTGCAGGAAGGAAAGCACGACACTGATGGGCCATTTTGTGGGTTCTTGATGTTTAGAAGAACACCAGTTGACGAAGAGGTTCCACTTCAACGCATAGACATGTCTCGTGGACGATGCTCTAGCGGAAGTGATGGTAGCCACCACCGCTGGTGGTAGGGTACTCAAACCTGCCTCGTCCCGTCCAGGAGCCACACGTGGAGGTTCCAAAGACCGGGACGAGGGTGCCACAGGGTGCCCCGTCCCTGAGAAAGGAGGTCCTTCCTCAGAGGAATTGGCCAGGGAGGTGCTGTCGCAAGGAGTATGAGTTCTGAGAACCAGGTGTGGTTGGCCCAGTATGGGGCAACCAATATGACCTGCTCCTCGTCCTCCCTGATCTTGCGCAGGGTCCGCGCAAGAAGGCTCACTGGGGGAAACGCATACTTGCGGAGGCCCCGCGGCCAGCTGTGCGCCAGTGCATCCGTGCCGAGCGTGCCCTCGGTCAGGGAATAAAACAGGTCGCAATGGGACGAGTCGTGGGAGGCAAACAGGTCTACCTGTGCGTCGCCGAACTGATCCCAAATCAGCTGGACCGTCTGGGGATGGAGTCGCCATTCTCCAGAGAGAGGCCGAACTCGAGACAGCTCGTCGGCCGCCTGGTTCAGGTGTCCCGGGATATAAATGGCTCGAAGCGACCTCAGATGCTTCTGACTCCATATGAGGAGGTGGCGGGCGAGTTGTGACATACGGCGGGAGCGCAGACCACCTTGATGGTTGATGTACGCTACTGTCGCGGTATTGTCTGATCGGACTAATACGTGCTGACCCCTGAGCAGCGCATGGAAGCGGTGCAGGGCGAGACGTACAGCCAGCAACTCGAGGCAATTGACATGCCATAGGCGCTGGGGTCCTGTCCAGGAGCCCGCGGCAGCATGTCCATTGCACATGGCGCCCCAGCCCGTGGTGGAGGCATCTGTTGAGACAACAACATGCCGGGAAACTCGTTCCAGGGGCACACCGGCCCGTAGAAAGCTGAGGTTCGACAACGGGGTGAAGGTCTGACGGCAGGTCGGAGTCACTGGGACCCGGAGCTTGCCGTGTTGCCATGCCCACCTCGGGACTCGATCGCGAAGCCAAAGCTGAAGCGGTCTCATATGAAGCAATCCGAGCGGCGTTACTGCGGCTGCGGATGCCATATGCCCCAGGAGCCTCTGAAATAATTTCAGTGGAACCGCACTCTTGCCCTCAAATTGGCGAAGACAAGTCAGCAGTGACTGCGCGCGCTCGCTCGTAAGCTGCGCGCACATGGCGACCGAGTCGATCTCCATACCGAGAAAAGAGATCCTCTGCACGGGGCAAAGTTTGCTCTTTTCCCAGTTGACCCGAAGGCCCAGACGGGCTAAGTGTTGGAGCACCAGATCCCTGTGTTCGCAAACCCGGTCTCGAGAGTGAGCTAGGATCAGCCAGTCGTCGAGATAGTTCAGGATGCGAACCCCGTGTTCCCGGAGGGGAACAAGGGCTGCCTCAACGACCTTCGTGAAGACGCGAGGAGACAGGGCTAGCCCGAAAGGGAGAACCGCATACTGGTATGCCTGCCCCTCGAAAGCAAACCGTAGAAACGGTCTGTGTCGAGGTAAAATGGAGACATGGAAGTAGGTGTCCTTCAGGTCGATCGCTGCAAACCAATCTTGTGGCCGCACACACTCGAAAATGCGTTTGGCCGTGAGCATCCTGAACGGCAGCCTGTGAAGGGAGCGGTTCAGGACGCGCAGGTCCAGGATCGGTCGTAACCCACCCGATTTCTTCGGAACAATGAAGTAAGGGCTGTAGAAGCCGGACCTCATTTCGGCTGGAGGGACAATCTCGATCGCACCCTTCGCCAGTAGGGTGGCGACCTCCGCTCTCATGACCGGGGCATTGCCACCGACCATAGTGAAGCGGACTCCGCTGTAGCGGGGAGGAGATCGCGCGAACTGAATCGCGTAGCCGAGCCTGATGGTTCTCGCGACCCAGCGGGACAGTCTGGGAAGCTCTAGCCAGGCTTCCAGAAAGTGCACCAGCGGGGTCATATGAACCACAGACGTACCGTCGGGGGTGCAGCGAGGCGGAATGACCGGCCCAGGCATGGGTGGCATAGCGGCCCGGTGCGGGGGCACGGTCATTAGCCGCATCCTGCCAGAGGAGGCCAGGGGAGGACCAGCGTCCCACGGGGGCGTGCTCTGGCAGGGGTCTGGCGACAGAGGGGGACGAGAGGAGCGTGGCCCGTGGGCGGCGCGTGCTCTCATCCGCACACTCCGTGTGCTCAGAGATGGGATAGTGAGTTCTTTCTTTAACCATTTTAGGGTGCTGCCCGTCGTGGGACGAGCAGCGGGAATGGGAAAACCAAGGATTCTCCCCCGGCCCTCCACCGGGGGAAGGAGCGGCCCTGCTACCGGCTCCTGTGCAGAACTCATCGGCATCTCTGAGCAGCCCGTCTCAGGAGCGCCGCTTAGCCTGGCGTTTAGCGGGGCGCGGGGCGGGAGAGGGCTGTGGCGCCTTCCTACGGCTTCCTCGACGACGCGACCCGGGAGCAGCGGACTGCTGGGGCCGATCGGGAGGGGCGGGAACCGCAGGAGGGCGCCCTCGGCGGCGAGCAGGCTGAGGCACCTGTGCTGACGGCTGCGCCGCCGAAGCAGCGGGCCGCCGGGGCAGGACATGTTTTAGAGCCTCAGTCTGCTTCTGAGCAGTCGAGAACTGCTGGGCAAAGTCCTCGACTGCACCGCCGAATAGGCCAGCCTGGGATATGGGGGTGTCGAGGAACCGGGTCCGCTCGGCCTCCCGCATATCAGCCAGGTTTAGCCATAGGTGTCGCTCCTGGACCACCGAAGTGGCCATCACCTGACCCAGCGAGCGTGCGGTCACCTTCGTCGCTCGGAGAGCAAGGTCGGTGGCGGCACGCAACTCATCAAAGAGTGCTGGGTCAGACCTCCCCTCGTGCATATCACGCAACATCTGGGCCTGGTAGACCTGCAGAGTCGCCATGGCATGCAGTGAGGAGGCCGCCGTCCCCGCAGCTCTATAGGCCTTCGCCACAAGTGTGGAGGAGAACCTACAGGCCTTGGAGGGGTGCTTTGGGTCCCCGCGGGAAGAAGCACTCTGAGGACACAACTGCATCGCAACAGAGCGTTCAACCTGGGGAACCCCAGTGTACCCTTTGGCGGCCGCCTGATCAAGGGGAGGCAAGGCGGAGGCGGTCGCCGAGCGATCACGGGAAGACAATGGTGCCTTCCAGGACCTCGTGACCTCCTCATGCACATCCGGGAAAAAAGGCATTGGGGTTGGCCGCCGACGTGGATCAGCAGCCGCACCCAAAAACCAATCGTCCAGCCGCGAACGAACCGGCCCAGGTGGCGGGGACCACTCAAGACCGATCGCCGCGGCTGCCCGGGAAAGCATGGCCGTCATCTCGGGATCAGACTCGGACAATGCTGGGGCACCCGAGGGTGGCAGCACAGCCGAATCCTCACTTCCCGAGGACTCCTGCCCACCTTGTGATGCAGCGATCGACATCACGTCATCCTCTGGAGCGCCGAATGAAACTCGCGGCAAGTCAGAGGACTGTACAGCGGTTTCCACGCGGACACTCGCGGGTTGCACGGGAACAGAGGGAAGTGTGGAGCGTGGAATAGTCGGCGCTTTGTTCCACACTGTAACCCTCAGATCACCCTGGCCGCCAGCCGAAGTACCAGCCCTCTCGGGACCAGTAGATCGGGGTGCGGATGAGGGGACTCTCACATGAAGATCACTGAGTCTCGATCTCAACCGTGCGATGGGCATGTTCCCGCAGTGGGAACATGACTCATCCACAAACGCTGCCTTAGCGTGCTCAACACCCAGACACACAAGACAGCGATTGTGCCCATCAGAGTCAGACACGAATAGACCGCAACCAGAAGTGCACGGGCGAGGCATCTTTAAAAAGACGTGCCGCGTGCAATGCTCTTTTGTGAAAGGAGATTTCTCCGCAGAGTGTTGAAGCGACCAGGGAGAGAACACACAAACTCTGGCAAATCACTGCACAGATCAGCAGGGAATGTGCACTCGCTGGAACTCGCTGTCACACCAACACCTGGAGAGAGGCTCGTCTCGAAGAGATGAAGAGATAAACTCAGGATTTGGCTGTGGAGTGAAGTACATCAACTTGGCTCCGAAGCGAAAACATATCTGCATATTGCTCGCGACTTCCTTATATACCCCCAGGGTGGGGCGGAGTTACGCTATGCAAATTCCGCAGACCCATGGCATTTCTTTGCCATTGGCTCGTGTTTTAATACTCGAAGATGATAGGATTTCTAAGCGAAACCCCATTCGTCGTCATCCGACGTAACTCGGAGTGACAACGAAAGGGAACAATACCTATAATAATATACATTACTTTGAGTTATCCTTACCTTTTCTCAGCACGAAGGCGAAGGTGAATAATGGCTTTCAAAGTGTCAAGCTCGCTCTTCGACGGATGAGTGGATTAATGACACAGATTCTGATTGGCTGGAAGGTGTGCGTCCAAACGGTTGATTCCAGTCCGCTTAATCACGCTTCTAGATTAATGCGCTGCCTTCACTGAAGCGCGCGCGCGCGAGCACACGCGAATGCAGCTCCGCTTCCGGCCTATGCTTCCGGCGCGCGAGCACTTCAGGTGGATATCTCCATTTCCTGTTTTCAATATATACAACTACAACAACAATGATTATAATCATAACGATGAAATTATTTAACATTAATAAAATAAATGAATAGTATTATTGATAATAGTAAAGTATATTGTAGTTGTCTAAAGATTTTTTTATTAGGCTATTTTTAACTGTAATGATTTGATATTATAATTATTATTATTATTTTATAAAAAGCAGATAGAGTGTGCATAGTTTTAATGCAAGTCGATATAGTCATATAGCCTATAACCACAGGCCTTCCTAGAATTCCACATTAGCATACTATTGAGACTGTAAAGTAATTTAGGTGGTGTAATTGTTGATGAGTTAAAGGGAAAAACAAGTTTAAAAAAATCTTATTTTTAGATCTGCATAACTAATAGGCTACACTAAAGAAAACTTCTATGCTCGATAAGTCAGGGCAATATGTTTTTCCAATACTTTAACTCATCAAAATGTTTCAAACAATTTCAACTAATTTTTAAAGTCAGTTTAATATAATTTAAGTCTAAATGACTTGTACAGCCATGCAATTTGATTATACTTTGATTACTTATACATTTTTAAGGCAACAGCTGAACTTAAGGTTTTAATTTGTAAGGCAAATGGGCCAAAAAAGAGATTTAACTGACACTGAATTAAAATTAAAAAGTTATCAGACAATTAAATGCCTTAATATTGCAGGGTCACAAAAACGTACTGAGAAGGACAGATGCACCTTGTGGATCTCCACAACTAGCATTGTACAAACTCTAACTTTAACAACATTCCCAAAATATGCTCAAAATGTTGCAAGTAAAATGTTCTAATTGTGTAAACTCGTCACATTAGAAGAAGGTTTTATAAAGAACATTCAACATACCATATATGCCTTTTCCATGTGTTTTTATGATTAATAATGATCATTTTGTGTTGAAATTATGTAATAAAATATAATTATTTAGGCCCTATAGTTCTTGAAACATCAGCTGTGCCAACCTTTGTTTGCATGAGCAGTTTCAGGTACAATGGGCCAGTCAAACTGCAAAGGGAAATAGTCATTTATCATCACTTTTCATTTTAAAACACAATTGCTTATACAGCCACATAACATTTAAACTGCATTAAACAAACACATTCATATGTGCCATTAAAAAAGTTTGGAACAGCATAGATCAGTGAATCAGTGGTGGGTGTGTGTGTGTGTGTGTGTGTGACTCAGACACACCCTCACACACACTCAAACACGTGTATGTGTGTTTGTGAGTGACACAGATGATGGCCCATTTTAGCTGAAACCATGCGGCCCATTTGACCTCAGTGGGTTAGGGTAAATTAGGCCGCCAAGAAAAACAAAAAATATGTTCATATACCAAACTAACAACATTATTTCTGATTGATGCCATCAAGACAGATATTATGCATATTTTTTATAGATTTATCATCCGTATAATAGTTTAGTTAGATCTGGGTTGCGTTCAGCCCCGACAAAACGTTGCACAACGTTTTTTAAACAGAAACGGTGATGCGTTGAACACACTGTTCTGATGACGCAAGAGTTGCAACTATGGCAGCTGAGAAGGCCATTCTTTGTGTTCTTTGTGAAGAATTTTCGGAGCCTGATGAAGTCGGTATAAATATGTGTTTAATACTACAAAATATGCCCGATGTTACAGTTACTGCACTTGCCGCCCAGAACAAAAGAGAACATCCCAATCGAGTGAAGGGATTGCTGAAACTGAAGCACACATCTTACCTAATTCAGACTAAAACACATCTATTTAGCCTCACATATTGACTTTATTTGTAGTTCATACTGTTTTAATACCCTGTATTTTCCTTCTCATTTTTAGGAAAAGCACTTAATTACCATTGTTTATTTCTATACCAAATGTCATACACTTGCAATGAAGCTAAAAATATAAACAACTACATCATTATGTTGATATCCTATATTTTTACAATAAAACTTACGACAAACATGTCTTCTAATATCCTCAGTTGTTGCGTATACCGAGCTGCACATAGACAGTGGAGCTGCATCCAACACATTTGTAAATTACTTTCCTTGAACCCATTGTGCGAGTTCACTTTAATACCGCGTGCTTTATATACATGTTGCTGCTGATTGGACTGCAGTTCTGACACACCCACCAAACAAGAGAAAACGTATCTCAAACCCCGGTGCACGCCGTTTCCAGGAAACATGACGTTCAACCCGGAAACCGTAGCAAAATGTTGCGCACCGTTTTGAACTTGAATGTGCCCCTGGTATGCCATGCAGCTTTCTGGTGCAGTCTTGATTTGCATTATTGCCCCGCCCACCATAGCAACCACAAACCAATCAAATCACCTGTTACTTGTCAAGCACAGTCATGACAACAGTTTGAAATCCTGTGCAGTCATTGGCTCTAAACTCCAGAGGGGCTGGCACCCCCAACACCTGACATGGCCCATTTTACCCGATATCACCCTATTATACATCGAGATCTCAAAACTTGCAGAACAATTTTCACATTTTTAATGTCATTTTGTGACAAAATGTGGTGAGTTGATTTTACAGTACACAGCATTAAAGCAGTCGACAGTAATCTTATATTTGCTGTGATAATCACGCTTTGCAGATCTCGGGGATTCTCGGGATTCATGTCTGAAAGCATCATTTGGGAAGTGGGTAACACTTTAGAATAATGGTCCGTAGTTAACAAGTAACTATGCAGGAAGTAATAGGTAGTACTGCATTAACACCGAACATAATACTATTAACTAATATGGAAGCAATATTAACTAAGCAGTAAGTAATATCTAAATTAGTACAAAGGTAGTTCCTTGGTAGGTATTTGATTATTACTAAAGAAATGTATCCTCACTGAGAACTACTTGTGAACTAAGAAAGAATAACCAATTAATTACTAATCACAAAAGTAACATGTCTAAAAAGTGAACAATTGTGGGGTTTTTTTTTTTACTCTTAACATGGTCATAACATTTCAGAAGCTTGTGCCTCAAATGGGTTCTTAGTGGAAACCAGTTTATGAATATTATATTTCCCCAAATACATTAGCTACAGGTTGAGATTGTGACTACTACTCTTGCCAAAGGATGGACACATGTTCTCTGTTTATTTCAAACTTAAACATAGAATAATACTAATAATGATAATTTGTTTAAAATTTTAAACAATTAGGAAGTGATGCTGACACTCATGATTGGATTAGTTCACTATTATGAGCTCTTGAGTGTCAGTTCAATATGTCTCAGACTCCAAAGACCTACCTTTATGTTACAGTAGCCGCCAGAGGAGGACTTCTCTTTAGGATGTGAATATAAACATTGATGTTCTCTTGTCAAAAACAATTTGCATCCTTAATGAAGAAATTGGCTGCATTTATGTTGCGATAATCGCAAAACCACATCTTCCAGATTACAATGTTTGTTAGAATATTACTAGTGCCTGTACAGTATGTGTTAAATATAAAATTAAATAACTTGTATTACTTGTGAAAAACATGCTAAATCCTCACTAATTACTCAAGCGTTACCTTGTTATCCCGCAGGAATTACTAGTGATGTGGCCCCGTGAAAAACATGCCAACTCCTCACTAATTAATCGAAATTAATGTTTTGACTCTATTGCATTCAAGACCCATAATACACTAAAACACAACATAAATTCACAAAATATATCAATTTTATTAGCTTGATGTAATCCAAATATTTAGAATCCATACGTTGTTTGCAAGAAACAGATCCAAATTCAGCCCTTTATCCAGTGATCTTCATCTCCATTTCCGCTTCTCCCGAAACGTTAGGACATGTTTTACAGCAGTGATATCAGACGCTTATTGGCTCTCGCATGCTTCGTCACAGATTACGACATGCAGTGTTTAAATTGGTGTACTACATTTGAAATGGAGAAGCGCGCGCGCCTTCACAGAGCGAACAGCGAACCGAAACCGGATTAACATTTTCATGGATTAATAATTTATATTCTGCTCTGTAACGTTACCTCATACAATACTGCCAGAGAGGACTGCGACACATCGTCATGTGAACAACTTTTGGTACCGGTTTTGATATTTTCTCAATAAATAAATGATTGTGATTATACCTGTCTGTTGTTTTTCTTTATAATTCTAGCCTACGTAACTTAGTTTACAGAAATTGTTAGGGGTAACGTTAGGGGTAGGATTAGTTTTACTATGTTTTAATGCTATATTGTTAATAAAACTGCCATTTCCCTACACATATCTGTCCATTAAGTTTTATCCTTTTAATTTTGTCAATAAAATGGGTATGTTTAGGTGTGGGAGTAGGGTTAAGAGATCTTACATTTATAATCTATAAAATGGTAAAAGGGAAATTATACAGATATCGTTATGATATGAAATATTAGTAAATAGTTTACATTTTTTAGCTGTAAAATCGTAATAATGTTACGTTTAAACGTTGCAGATACGTCCATATTAACGTTATACGTTTCAGCATCGAAACGTACAAAAAAGTATGTTTTCTATCTTTGAGAAAATTACGTATTAATACCTACGTATTACAATGAGACCAGGCTGCACTAGTAGTTAACAAGGAATACCAAGGTAACGCTTGAGTAATTAGTGAGGAGTTGGCATGTTTTTCACTTTAAAATAATGGGCCACATCACTAGTAGTTCCTGCGGGATAACAAGGTAACGCTTGAGTAATTAGTGAGGAGTTAGCATGTTTTTCACAAGTAATACAAGTTATTTAATTTTATATTTAACACATACTGTACAGGCACTAGTAATATTCTAACAAACATTGTAATCTGGAAGATGTGGTTTTGCGATTATGGCAACATAAATGCAGCCAATTTCTTCATTAAGGATGCAAATTGTTTTTGACAAGAGAACATCAATGTTTATATTCACATCCTAAAGAGAAGTCCTCCTCTGGCGGCTACTGTAACATAAAGGTAGGTCTTTGGAGTCTGAGACATATTGAACTGACACTCAAGAGCTCATAATAGTGAACTAATCCAATCATGAGTGTCAGCATCACTTCCTAATTGTTTAAAATTTTAAACAAATTATCATTATTAGTATTATTCTATGTTTAAGTTTGAAATAAACAGAGAACATGCGTCCATCCTTTGGCAAGAGTAGTAGTCACAATCTCAACCTGTAGCTAATGTATTTGGGGAAATATAATATTCATAAACTGGTTTCCACTAAGAACCCATTTGAGGCACAAGCTTCTGAAATATTATGACCATGTTAAGAGTAAAAAAAACCCCCACAATTGTTCACTTTTTAGACATGTTACTTTTGTGATTAGTAATTAATTGGTTATTCTTTCTTAGTTCACAAGTAGTTCTCAGTGAGGATACATTTCTTTAGTAATAATCAAATACCTACCAAGGAACTACCTTTGTACTAATTTAGATATTACTTACTGCTTAGTTAATATTGCTTCCATATTAGTTAATAGTATTAAGTTCGGTGTTAATGCAGTACTACCTATTACTTCCTGCATAGTTACTTGTTAACTACGGACCATTATTCTAAAGTGTTACCGGGAAGTGAAAGTAAAGTCTAAAAGGCTGGAGCTCAAACTGTGATAAAGTTGAACTATGTGATGTTTCTTGAGTGTCTTACCATCAAAAATGAGAAAATTGAAATAAAAAAATAAATAAAAAAGAATTTAAAAAAAATGAGAAATTTGTCTAAATCAGAATCTAAGGAAGATATTGTACGGATTTAAGACATGTCAGATCTCAAATATCTCTATTTTAGCCATGCTTGAGCGCTGTTGGAAGTATTAACTGAATGAATTTCCATGTTTTTGCCTTTTTGTGTGTGTGGAAATAACTGTGCAACACTTTATCAGACTGGACCCTTGAACAAACAAGAACTACATGCTTTAACCAGACACACAGACTGACACACAACTATATAAAGTGCATGTGTGCAAATAGAATTGGACAGTACAAATATATACTATGAAATGTACCACAAGTTATTATAAAAATGCTATAAAAACATAAAATACAATTTCTGACTCAGAGCAAGGCACAGTGAAGGACAAGAGAGTGAAAGAGTGAAAGCACAGTCTGATCCACATGAGGATAGTGGAGAGACCCAGAACGAGAGGAGAGGACCACCAGATGACAGTCACAGGCAAGAGAACACTGATATACTGGAACAGAACCATGTAGAAAATGCTGGACCCGTGTCCCTTTCTCAGAGATGTTTGGCCACCCATCAAGCTTGAGCTCAGAGACAGCTCCAATGAAAAGCTTGCCCTGTAAATTAAAAGACAAAGTTGCTTCATTTACTGAAATAAAGAAAAAGACTTCTTACGTCATGCTGTATGACAATCCAACCAGAAATGCTGCATGGGGGTATGAGATACTGAATGAAAGCATTGTAGAAGAAAATGATAAAAATAAAAATTTGGCCCAAAAATTTGAAGCGATCATCTCCTAAACCCTTTCAGACGCCTGATGGCAAGAACCCATATAAGGAACCCTTTGACCGAGGTCATCTCGCTCCGGCTCACGATCAAGTCGAGTCAGAGAGCCCTGGACGACACTTCTCTGCTCAGCAACATTTCACCACAGATTAGGGGATTAAACCGCGGGATCTGGAAAACGCTGGAGAATCTATGTGTGGAAAAAGCTGAGGAGAGACAGGTCTGTAATGTTCATGTGTTCACCGGCCCACTTTACCCATCAGCTGGTAATGGGATAAAGTTGTGGAATATGAGTTTTAGTCCAGTCATTTTAAGCCAAAATGGGGGTCAACCTTGAACAAATTGCAACAGAAGCAAACTCAACTGATTTTGTATCCTCAATATGTCCTGAGTAAGGAAAAAAAAGTCCCGAAGAATCCCATTAGGGGAAAGTTTTGAAAAAGACCCAAATATATCCTATTCATACGCCTATTCATTATTTCTCTCACGTGAATAGGGTAAAAATTTTAACCTTTAGATATCACCATGAAAATTACTGAGTTGATTACTTACATCAAGACAAACAAAAAATGTATTACAAGTTTTTTTAAATTGTTTGTTAACATAGACAAACGGTGCATAATCTAATTACGTATGTGCTAATTTGCATAAATACCACAACAGATCTAAACATTGGGTATAGCCAGGTGAAAATGTCTTGTTGAATCTTGTTGACACATAACAGTAAAATACTTAATATTAAGGTCTGAATGGAACCCATTACGGCTACCCATGAGCATTAATACATAGAGGCAGGAAGAAGTACTTTAGAAACCAGCCTTTATTAATTATTATTGCAGAGATGGGGTTTGGGGCTGGGTCCGTGGGACTGTTTCTGGGGATTCACTTTTTATTTTACCTACCTTTTGTCTTCTGCATTCTCCTTACCATTGTCTCCTGTTCTTCCCTCAGACTCGTCCCCCAGAACCAGTCCCACGGACTCAGCCCCGAACCCCATCTCTTAAAAATGAATAAAGGCTGGTTTCTAAAGTACTTCTTCCTGCCTCTGTATTAATGCTCATGGGTAGCCGTAATGGGTTCCATTCAGACCTTAACATTAAGTATTTTACAGTTATGTGTCAACAAGATTCAACAAGACATTTTCGCCTGGCTATACCCAATGTTTAGATCTGTTGTGGTATTTATGCAAATTAGCACATACGTAATTAGATTATGCACCGTTTGTCCATGTTAACAAACAATTTCAAAAAACTTGTAATACATTTTTTGTTTGTCTTGATATAAGTAATCAACTCAGTAATTTTCATGGTGATATCTAAAGGTTAAAAATTTTTTATCAGTTAAGGCAATTATCTAAAGGCAAGTCATTTGTATCTTTTACTGATTTTGAGAAGGTCATCCACGCTTTATATTGTATGTACAGCACTTTGGTGAACACCTGCTGTTTTAAAAAGGTGCTCTATAAATAAACTTTGATTTGATTTGATTTGATTTGATTTGATAATTGTGGAGAAGAAGGATGGGACCGTATTACAGCCAACAGAGATTGAGATTTTAAGATTCCCAAAAATTTCCCAAAAAGCAACTAAAAATCTGAAAAAAAAAGTGTCCAAGAAGAAATTACAAAACAAAGATGAACTGGCAGAATCTGAGAGGGATATTAAAGATATTGAGAGGGAATGTGGTCTGATCTTCACAGATCGCAGATGCGAGGAAGGAATGATTGACAGAATCTTGACAGTGAAGGGAAACGACAATCCTGATCCCCTGGGCCCAGTTTTTCAAAAGTAATCCAGTGGGATTTCGGATCACGGATCGGATCAAATCTTGGAAATGGGTTTTTCAAAAGCATGAGAGGGATTCTGAACTAAGATCAGATCATGTAATCCGATCTTACATTTGATCTGGATCAAACCTGTCCTTTGGGTTTTTCACAACTTTGAACTCGGTTTGGGAAAACAGGATTATCCTGATCCCATCAGAAGGGTGGATTCAGTTGTGATTTTTCGAACCAAATAAAACCAGAGAGTTTTTTTTTTTTAAGTGAATGATCATAAAATCAATGTTTACTGATGATATATACATTTCTTCATATTTGAAGCATATATGAAGCATGTCACATCTAATGAGATATGGTAAAACAAAAAAATCTACAATTTAAAATTATAACAAAATAAGGAAAGTAAAATGTTTCTGTTTATTACAGTGTTTCTGTTTCTTAAAATTTAAATAAACAATGGTTATTTGTGGCCACCGGTATTTTGCCAGCTGTTGTTCTTTGCTAAGCCAGTAGGCTACACTGTTGGCTCCATTTAAGGCTCTAGTAAACAGGATTTGGTAATCCTGAAATTTGGTATTTGGATCACAGTGATCCAATCCAAGGTTCCTTTAAAAAACTGGCATAAAAGTAAAATGGATCAGGTGATCCTGGATAGCAAAACATGGGATTTCCAAATCCGGATCAATTTGATCCAGATTACATTTTTTGAAAAACTGGGCCCTGGCCTGTAGATCTGAGATAAGAGTCAGGATAAGCACTCTCTGATCCGGCTGGAATCTGACGTGTGTATTATTACACTGAAACCTGGTTGATCTACTCTCATGAGTGTGTTTGGATGGACTGAATGTTTGTGTGACTAAGATTGCAACTGTTGTGTAAATGTTTTCATGTTTAATAGTATTATTGTTCCTCATTTGAGAATGCATGACTTGGAACGAATAGCCGACGTGTGTGTCCAGCGCACACAGGACTCCAGTGTAGTGTGTGAACCTATCACTATCTCAACTGTACTTTCATATTTACTGTCATACAAAACTGATATTTTGAGGAAGAGAAAATGTAACATTTTGATTTGCTACACTTTCTTTTAATAACTCCTGCTCTTCAGTGTTTATACTTCACATGACTTTTCTATTCTTCTTGATTGTGTAAAATATATGTGTCTGAGTGAACTAATAGCATTCGATGAGTCTGTCTGAATAAGATATTAATAGATTTTTATTCAAATCAAATCAAATCAAATCAAGTATATTTGTATAGCGCTTTTCACAATACAGATTGTATCAAAGCAGCTTCACAGTATTAAAATAAAATAATACAACAAAGTTTGTTTCTAGTGGAATTTATTGATTGATAGAATAAAATTAAATATCCCCAAAATATCCCCAACTGAGCAAGCCAAAGGCAACAGTGGCAAGGAACCGAAAAAACTCCATCAAGCGGCCTAATGGTGTCCTAAAACTCCATCAGGTGACCTAATGGAGAAAAAAAAAACCTTGGGAGAACCCAGGCTCAGTCGGGGGCCAGTTCTCCTCTGGCATTTATGAACTAGAGGCCGGATTGTAGTTTGAAACTGTGAGATTAACAATATTATATGAATGCCTGGCTGAAAAGATGCGTCTTTAATCTAGTTTTAAACTGGGAGAGCGAGTCCGAGCAACGAACAGTATCAGGAAGGCTATTCCAGAGTTTTGGAGCCAAATGTGAAAATGCTCTCCCTCCTTTGGTTGATCTGGATATCCTAGGTATGACCAAAAGCCTCGAATTTATTGATCTTAAAGAGCGCGATGGATTATAGGGTGATAGAAGATCCGTTAAATAGACTGGAGCTAAGCCGTTTAGGGCTTTATAAGTCAGTAGCAATACCTTGTAATTAATACGGAACTTTATAGGTAGCCAATGTAGTGATGATAAAATCGGTGTTATATGATCATATTTTCTTGATCTAGTAAGAACTCTAGCGGCTGCATTTTGGACTAACTGTAGCTTGTTTATTGAGGATGCAGGACAACCAGCTAATAAAGCATTACAGTAATCTAGTCTCGAGGTCATGAATGCATGAACTAACTTTTCTGCATCAGAAACTGATAGCATATTACGTAGCTTAGCAATGTTTCTAAGGTGGAAAAAGGCTGTTTTTGTAACATACGAAATATGATTTTCAAAAGACAGGTTACAATCGAGTATAACACCCAGGTCTTTTACTGTAGAGGATAAAGTAACAGGACATCCTACGATGTCAAAGTTGTATTGTGAGAGGTTCTGTGGGCGGTTTTTTGAACCGATAAGTATTACCTCTGTCTTGTCTGGATTTAATAATAGAAAATTACGCGTCATCCAATCTTTTATATCTTTAACACACTCTGTCAATTTGGATAATTTAGCGTTTTCATCCGGCCGTGATGAAATATATATTTGAGTGTCATCAGCATAACAATGGAAACTAATTCCATGTTTCCTTATAATATTTCCAAGTGGCAGCATATATATTGAGAATAATAGAGGGCCTAACACAGATCCCTGCGGCACTCCATAGTTTACTGGAGTTATGATCGATTTTTCTCCATTTAAATAGACAAAATGGTAGCGGTCTGATAAGTATGATCTAAACCAGCTTAATGCTTGTCCTTGAACACCAGTATAATTTTGTAGTCGATCTAAGAGTATTGTATGATCTATAGTATCGAACGCAGCACTTAGATCAAGTAAAACTAGTATTGAGATGCAGCCTTGGTCAGAAGCTAAAAGTAAATCATTTGTGATTTTAACGAGCGCAGTTTCAGTGCTATGGTGCGGCCTGAATCCTGACTGAAACTTTTCATAGATATCATTTTCTTGCAAGAAAGAGCCCAGTTGAGCGGACACAACTTTTTCTAGTATTTTAGACATAAAAGGTAGATTTGAAATGGGTCTATAATTTGCTAGATTATGCGGGTCTAATTGTGGTTTCTTAATGAGAGGTTTTATCACTGCCAGTTTAAATGTTCTTGGAACATGACCTAAAGATAAAGACAAGTTAATAATATTGAGGAGAGGCTCTTCTACTACAGGTAACACTTCTTTCAGTAGTTTAGTTGGTATAGGATCTAATAAACATGTTGTTGTTTTAGATGAAGTGATAAGTTTATTTAACTCTTTTTGTTCTATAGTTGTAAAGCACTGTAATTGTTCTTGCGGGGTGATAATTGAGGCTGAATTATAAGGTGCGATTGAGGATTGAACGTTTACAATTGTGGTTCTGATGTTTTCTATTTTCTCAGTGAAGAAGTTCATGAAATCATTACTACTAAACTGTAACGGGATATTTTGTTCGGGTGACGTCTGTTTATTTGTTAGTCTAGCCACGGTGTTAAATAAAAACCTAGGATTGTTTTGGTTGTTTTCTATTAGTTTGCGGAGATGCTCAGCCCTGGCCGCTTTTAGGGCCTTTTTATAACGTGACATACTGTCTTTCCACGCGATTCTAAAGACCTCTAAATTAGTTTGTTTCCATTTACGCTCTAAATTACGGGTTTCTCTCTTTAGAACATGCGTAGTATTATTGTACCATGGTGCTTTAATTTTCTCTGTGACCTTTTTTAATCTAACGGGTGCAACAACATCCAATGTTCTAGAGAGAATGGTGCTCATAGTGCTAGTTAGTTCTTCTAGTTCATCTGTTTGTTTGGGTTCAGGCAGCAGCTGAGACAGATCAGACAAGCAACTCGAGAAATTATCTATGGTGGATGGAAGGATTGTTCTGCCTGGTCGAAAACGCGGCGCCGCATGACATATTACAGCAGTACGTAATATGCAAGTTACCAAGTAATGGTCAGTGACATCATCACTTTGTGGAATGATATCTATATCGGTTGGATCGGTTCCATATGATATAATTAAATCGAGTGTGTGAATAAGACGATGAGTTGGTCCGGTGACGTTTTGTTTGACCCCAAAGGAATTTAATAAATCTATAAACGCAGCCCCTAACGCATCATTTGGATTATCTACGTGTATGTTAAAATCTCCAACATGTGTTCATGCGACGAACAACCGTATAAGTCCAAAAAAACAAAAATTTAGATAACCATGGGACTTGAATGTATGTGTGCCACTTTGTATACAGAATCACTTTGGGGGGTGTTCGCGCGACCAAAACTCTGTATTTAAAAATTTAAAATAGTCTCACGCGGAAAAACCGTTTATGTCCACTAACGAAAAATGGAGACGCCGTTTGCTTTCATGTCCGCTGCGGACATTAATAGGCAAAACCTCGGCAAAAAAAGGAGAGCGAACGTGAACGAATGGAAGGACAGAGCAAGGAAGTATTTGAGGAATGCTGGGAAACCCTATGTGAACCGGAGAGGAGAGCAAAAACAAGGAAAAGGTCCACCAAAAGAGGTGAGTGAAAACCCGTATACAAAGTATCTAACGTTAAGTTAGCGGTTACAGTCAGAGGGGCGTGTAGGCTCTGTCTACTACAGTTCATATAGCTCACTCTGTTTAAAGGATAATTTCATGAATGGGTCGAAATGAAAGCTGAGAAAATTAGGATTCAGGGGACGTTTTAAACATGTCTGTACTCCTTATAACCACGGAGAAATGAATCGAAACGCTTTAGGTGCGTCTCTAACACCAGCCCAGCTGCGTCATTCATAGATTGTGTTATACGTAACGTTACTGCTGGCAGAATTGTATATACATAAACAAACATAATATGTAAATTCATCCCCAATCTTTAAGATGTTTAGAGTAGAATTTGATTGCTTTATGTCTTCACTGAAATTGGTAAAAAAAAAAAAAAAAAAAAAAAAAAGTCATTGACGTGTTTAAAATATTTTGATATAATTTTTGGATCCCGTTACCATTTAATGCAACACGTTGTTTTGTAATATTGTATGCTATGTTATGTTTGTTACTTGTTATCTAATAAATAATAAAAATAAATTAAAAAAAGGTAATAATAAAAAAAATGCATTGATTGTGTAAGCTGATATTCTAGCAAGTAACCTTAATAGCTGCTAATAGCTCTAGTTTTTATAGCTAAAAAAAAAAAAAAAAACGCTAATGTGACTTTGTTTCTGTTAAGGGCAAGGTGTGCAAGGAGACGTGTCCCAGGCAATGTTCAAGCCTAACAGATGAAAGAAAACTCCAGCTCTTCACAGAGTTTTATGCTGTCTCTTATGAGAGGCAGCAGGCTATCATTCTCTCTGGTTTGGAGCAGGTAGGCTAACTTAAGCAATACATGACCATATCATGTCAACAGTATGCAATGCATTACAATGTAGGCCCATGAAATAACCAGTGAATTGAATACTACTGTATGCCTTCAATTCACTAAGACTGCACATGTGCTTGATCACTGTAAATGTTAAATTTTGTGAGGATGGATGAAGGATGACCAACATCAAGTAGGCCACCAAGTGCATTAAAGACCACAGCGCTTTGGTGCCCTAAAAGGCACACACATGGCTTATTCATTCTCCTAACCAAAGCCTACTCACATACTTAATGACCTTAACTTGACAGCATACGACGGCTAGCCTGCTACGCTATGGTAAATGTATTTTTACTTCATGTCTTTTTACTTCTAGCACAAGGTGAGTCGCAGACGACCACGTGGGCCTGACACTGAGAATACTAAGAGGAAGTACACCTTCAAGTACAATGTGCAACAAGGAGGCCAAAGACTTGCTGTTTGTAAGCTTACATTTATGTCAGTCTTTCAACTGACCAACAGTCGCTTACAGGCAAGTTTTCTATAGCCTAGCGTTTTCCGTTTAACTTTTCATTACATGCATGATTTTAATTAGATACATTGTCCATAACATATTTATTTAAAGTTACATATCTTTGAAAAGGTTATTCAAGAAAAGTTAGGCAGTCAGTCTGAGGGAACAGAGCAGGTAGCTAAAGTCAGGTCTCCATTAGAGGACTTCAGAGGAAAACATAAGAACAGGTAAGTAAAAAAAAAAAAAAAAAACTTCACCTCAGGAAAGATTAATGTGTATTTAAAATGGGTCATTTATGTAGTAGAAATGTGAAATTATTTTTTAATTTGGAGCCTTCTAGACTGAGAAAAGCCAGAAAATTAATTTTTGATTTATGGGAATGAAAGACAACAACTCCCAGAATGCACTGGGACACAGAGACGCACTGGTCTCGTAGGCTATCTCTCACGGAGGAGAACGCACATCAACTGATCACTTGGTTAGCGTCATGTAAACACTACATTCAGATTCACAAATCGTAATAAATTCAGTTAGATTTAAACAAAAGATGTGCATGTAAACAATGACGATTTTTGCGTCATCGCTGGATTTTTTCCAGACAAAAAATACATAAATCTCTCGTCTCGGGGATATGAGGGAGGAAAGCACGGTAATTCGAAAAAACTACAGGTTTTCTACTGATACAAAGCGTAATGCTAAATCCTGAAGTATCCCTTTAATGACTGTATGTGAAAAACAAAATCCTATAATTTAATGTCAAAGAAACAATGCAATTTTGCAAAACAGACCAGCATAGTTTATTATATTTCCCGTGTTCATGAGTTGTGTTGTTTATTTTTTAGGCCTCATAGCATTCATCCTGCAGTGAGAGAGGGGATAAGAGAGCATATCCTGAGCTTCCCACGCCAACCGAACCACTACTCACGGTTGAAGGGAGATGTGGAGAGGGAGTACCTGAGCCCTGATTTAAACCTGCTCCGCATGTTCCGCCTGTACAAGGAAAACAATCCAGCATCCACTGCAAAGTTCTGGCTCTATAGGGACATCTTCAAGCAGCAGAACCTCAGTTTTGGGCAGCCAAGAAGTGACACTTGTGCGAAATGTGACGCCCTGTTCTCAAAATTAACAGCTGCTACAACAGATGGAGAAAGGTTGAAGATCGCAGCCGAGAGTGAGCTTCACCACCGGAAAGCTGAAAAAGCGTACACCCAGTTGCAGGCTGACACAGAGTGGGCCAAAGCCAATGATGACTGCCATGTCATTTGTATCGACATGCAGGGGGTAGTGTTCACGCCAAACCTGACACACTCCAACGTGTACTATCAACGGCAGCTGGCCAACTACAACCTCTGTATCCAGGAGATGGGCACTGACGATCCTCCTACAATGTGCCTCTGGCATGAGGGCATCGCTCACAGAGGTTCCATCGAGGTGGCAAGCTGTCTTTTGAAGTGGGCAGAAACATCTTTCGCTCCCCTAGTCCAGGCAAAGGAACGGAAGCTCATCATCTATAGTGACCGATGCTGTGGGCAGAACAACAACTGGCGAGTCCTAAACCTCATGGCCCTGCTCATATCTAGAAGGTACTTCAGTCAGATAGAGCAGAAGTTCATGGTGTCTGGTCACTCCTTCCTTCCCTGTGACCGTTCATTTGCCACGCTGGACAAGAGGCGTAAGGTGTCCACACTCCACACCCCCAGCGATGTTGCCGAGATGATCCGTGGAGCCAGGCAGCAGCAGCCATTTAAAGTAACTGAGATGAAATGTGCGGACTTCAGGCAGCTCCCTGATGCAACATTAAAGCGTCCACCTGGCCTCCTAATCACATCCATGATGTGGTTGAAAGTGACAGGTAAAAAAACGAAGAACTAAACTAAAACTAAACTGGTTTTCTGAGATTAACAGTGTTGGGGATATGTGCGTGAAGGAAGAATCTTTATTGAATTTCTTGTTGAATCATGATTTCAGCTGCTGATCCATGGTGTGTCCACACAAAACGGAGCCACAGCCTTTACGAGGGATGGAAGACCTGGCTGATCACCAAACAGAGGAAGAATCAACCACCTCCAGCTCCCTTGTTCTCCACCACGTATGCTCGTGCTTACGAGGACCCTTTGCCCATCAAGAAGGAGAAGCACCGTGACCTTATGAAAATGCTAGCCTACATGCCAGCAGAGGCCCAAGCATTTTATGGGACATTAGAATGTGAAGAGTAGCCTGGTATGTGTAGGTCATGTGCAGGGTAAGGTGGGGTATATTGTGTATATTGTGTAAAAGTAATCATAAAAGTAGTTGTTGCTTATCTTGTATGCCTTATCTTATGTTGTATAATAGGAATTTATAGGTATTTATTTATTTAGTAAATGAATGAATGGGATGATTATTTATGAAATGTATTATAAAAGTTAAAGGAACAAAAAAAAGGAAGATGTACATGTAAACTAGCATGGAACTATAGCATGGAATGATGATGATGTATGTATTGTAAATATGTATTGTTTACTGTTATTACTGTTGTTTATTGTTTGTATGTATTGTTTATTGTATGTACGGTTTATTGTTTGTACTGATGTTTATTTTTTGTACTATAAGTAGGCCTATGTATTGTTCATTGTTCGTACCGTATTGTCTGTGTTTTTGTTCTGTGATTTACGTTGGCAAAAAATTAAAGAAATTGAAAGAAAGAAATGCTTAATATTTTCTTTAAGGTTCTGTTACTGTATTAAAACTAAGATAAAGCAATCAAATCTCCAGTGGCTTAAAATGATAGGATGAATTGGACTTATACTGTTATTCCACATTAACTGGACATAAACTGTTCTTCCACATTCCAGAAATGTAAATTACTCTAACTTTTTATTTTTAAGATTGATACTAAAAAATCTTATCTCATTAGAATTGGGAAGCTTTTGTTGTCTATCTTCAAGTAAAAAAAAATATATATATATAATATTCAGAGTCCAAATTTAAAAAAATGTATTATTCAAAATTTGCAAATATGGACTTATATGGTTCTTCGTCTCAAGCCCTCAATTAGTGCTTTATCTACATTGACCAATAGATCTGAGAGAAAATCTGCAAACTCTTTTAGGAAATCAGCGTAAGGCCCAGGCGGTCTATATACGGTAGCCAAGGCTAGAGATAATATGGATTTTTTTCTAACATCTAAGAGCGTAACATTTAGTACAAGTATTTCAAACGAAATAAACTTATAACCCGTTTTCTGAGTAACATTGAGAATATCTCTATAGACCGCTGCAACACCGCCGCCACGACCAATCAGACGGGGTTCGTGCTTATAGGAGTATCCTGATGGAGTAGACTCATTTAGACCGAAATAATCATTAGGTTTAAGCCAAGTTTCAGTAAGGCAAAGGACATCGAAGCTATTATCTGTGACTATTTCATTTACAATAACTGCCTTAGGTGTGAGTGATCTAATGTTTAGAAGACCTAGCTTTAGAAATTGTTTTTGTTTACTAATAGCAACATTTTCTGGTTTAATAACAATTAGATTTTTTCTAGATCCTGCAGTAGATTTATTATTTGATCTCACTAAACGAGGAATAGACACAGTTTCTATGCAATGTTCTACACTATTTATATCAGTTAATTTGGTGCAGCAGAGACTATGATTTGAACTTTTGGTTACTAGTCAAAAGGTATTTAACATTTTGGAGATGTTATCTGACAGAAGATCCGATCCGAATCTGCTTGGGTGTAAGCCATCAGCACGGTAAAGCCTAGGACGCTCCCAAAACAGATTCCAATTATTTACAAAGAGCAGTTTCTGCTCATTGCACCATGACATTAACCATTCATTTAGCGCGAATAATCTACTAAACTTTTCATGACCTAGTCAGTACGTGGGAAGCGGTCCTGACACAATGATCGTTATATCAGGCGATGTGCTGCGTACCGTATCGATCAGATTCCTGAAGTACGGTGTACATTTTAGGACATCCTCAGACCTCAGACATATGAAGACAAGGCATCATGCCTCAGACTAAAAGGCTTCAGTCATTGGACAAAACGGCATCGCGCCTCAGACTGAAAAGCTTCAGGTCTCAGGAAAAACAATGTCAGGTGTCAGGTCTCGTACAATTAGGCATCAGACGAAACAGCCTCAGACAAAAAGGCATCAGACATAAAGACATCGGACGAAACGGACTCAGACTAAAAGGCATCAGACATAAAGGCATCGGACGAAACGGACTCAGACTAAAAGGCATCAGACATAAAGACATCGGACGAAACGGACTCAGACTAAAAGGCATCAGACATAAAGACATCGGACGAAACGGACTCAGACTAAAAGGCATCAGACATAAAGACATCGGACGAAACGGACTCAGACTAAAAGGCATCAGACATAAAGGCATCGGACGAAACGGACTCAGACTAAAAGGCATCAGACATAAAGGCATCAGACGAAACGGACTCAGACTAAAAGGCATCAGACAAAAAGGCATCAGACGAAACGGACTCAGACTAAAAGGCATCAGACATAAAGGCATTGGACGAAACGGACTCAGATGGAGTTTGGAGGTTCGCATTGCCCCGCCACATGTGACATCACATGTACGCAACACAGAGTAGGGAGTGAGACTGTGTTGATGTACGCGATTCATAGCTCGAAAGAACGCTTTACTTGTTACATTTATGAAGTCTCTAAGGTTGATTAAAAACAAGAAAAGTGACAGATTCTTGAAATATTATGATGATATTTTTGACAATACCACTGATGCATAATGTTTCCTCTGTGTATTTATTTATTTATTTATTTGAAGCTTTACATATACTTATCAACATAATTAGTATATATATATATATATATATATATATATATATATATATATATGTATATATATATATATATATATATATATATATATATATATATATACAGTACAGGCCAAAAGTTTGGAAACATTACTATTTTTAATGTTTTTGAAAGAAGTTTCTTCTGCTCATCAAGCCTGCATTTATTAGATCAAAAATACAGGGAAAAAAATGTAATATTGTGATATATTATTACAATTTAAAATAATTGGTTTTCAATTTATTATACTTTAAATTATCATTTATTTCTGTGATGCAAAGCTGAATTTTCAGGATCATTACTCCAGTCTTCAGTGTCACATGTGACATCCAGTCTATCACATGATCCTTTAGAAATCATTCTGATTTATTATGAGTGTTGGAAACATTTCTGCTGCCTAATATATTTGATGAATAAAAGGTTAAAAAGAACTGCATTTATTCAAAATAAAAAAAAAAAATTTCTAATAATATAAATCTTCTTTACAGGGGCGGATCTAGAAAAATATTTATGGTGTGGCGAGAGGGGTGGCAACATATGGCAGACATATATATACTGAATTTAATCACAGTTAAATTGGCTATAACATTTAATTCGTTGCTGCCAACTAGGGTGATCCGCCCCTGCTTCTTTACTATCACTTTTTATCAATTTAACACATCCTTGCTGAATAAAAGTATTGATTTATTTCAACAAAAAAAAAGAAAAAATGACTGACCCCAAATTACTGACCAGTGTATATTGTTGTTACAAAAGATTTATATTTTTAAAATATTTCATATTCAATATTTTTTATTCATCAAAGTATCCTAAAAAAGTATCACAGGTTAGGAAAAAATATTAAGCAGCAGAACTGTTTCCAACTTTGATAAAGAATCATCATATTAGAATGATTTCTAAAGGATCTTGTGATAGACTGGAGTAATGATCCTGAAAATTCAGCTTTGCATCACAGAAATAAATGATAATTTAAAGTATAATAAATTGAAAACCAATTATTTTAAATTGTAATAATATATCACAATATTATTATTTTTTTCTGTATTTTTGATCAAATGCAGGCTTGATGAGCAGAAGAAACTTCTTTCAAAAACATTCTCTCTGTCCTAGCATGTATCCCATATTTGTATAAAATTTGTGGTTAAAAACTTTTTTTGTAAAAAAACAAAACAAAATTTAATAGGCTATGTTTCAAAAATTTTGGCCTGTAGGCCTACTGTATATATATATATATATATATATATATATATATATATATATATATATATATATATATATATATATATATATATATATATATATATATGCTTTAATGAAATGTTACACTAATTAAGTTGTTTACAGAAGAGAACATGCATTTTGCAATATGCCATATTTCAACTAGCTAGTTTGTATGTTGGCAAACTAACGTGGAGTTAAAGCGTTCTTTCGAGCTATGAACCGCGTACATGTGACGTCATATGGGGCGGAGCAATGCGAACCTCCAAACTCCATCTGAGTCCGTTTCGTCCGATGCCTTTATGTCTGATGCCTTTTAGTCTGAGTCCGTTTCGTCTGATGCCTTTTTGTCTGAGTCCGTTTCGTCTGATGCCTTTTAGTCTGAGTCCGTTTCGTCTGATGCCTTTTAGTCTGAGTCCGTTTCGTCTGATGCCTTTTTGTCTGAGTCCGTTTCGTCTGATGCCTTTTAGTCTGAGTCCGTTTCGTCTGATGCCTTTTTGTCTGAGTCCGTTTCGTCTGATGCCTTTTAGTCTGAGTCCGTTTCGTCTAATGTCTTTTTGTCCGAGTCCGTTTTGTCTGATGCCTTTTAGTCTGAGTCCGTTTCGTCCGATGCCTTTATGTCTGATGCCTTTTTGTCTGAGGCTGTTTCGTCTGATGCCTAATTGTACGAGACCTGACACCTGACATTGTTTTTCCTGAGACCTGAAGCTTTTCAGTCTGAGGCGCGATGCCGTTTTGTCCAATGACTGAAGCCTTTTAGTCTGAGGCATGATGCCTTGTCTTCATATGTCTGAGGTCTGAGGATGTCCTAAAATGTACACCGTACTGAAGTCTTTCTTCAGAACCTCTGTCTGTCGCAGCCTGATGTCGGCCCCTCCCGCGTGCAGGACCACAGTTCCGACGCGCTCGTTCAGAATCTCGGGAACGTGAGCAGCGATTTCAGAAACACGAGCACCAGGAAAGCAGTGACTATGCACCTTACTTTTATTTAACGTAGCTTGTACGTGTCGAACGATGGAATCACCGATGATCACAGCATCGCGTTCTGTTTCGCGAAGAGGGGAGAAGCGGTTTTGTGTGGATATCTCGAAAACCGGGAGGGTCGGAGAGAGTCTTGGTCTAGACCTGACTCGCGTCTTCCGCTGCGGAAATATCCAGGCTTCGTGGTGGCATGTTGGAGCCGGCGTAAACGAGACCATGGCTGATCGCGGCCTCGACGCTCGTGACCGATGCTGAGTAACGCACGGAGTAGACGAGGTCGGAGTCAGCGGGTTAGTAACGTTGATCACTGATTTGTGTTCATCGGCGCGTGATGTTTCAAGAGCTAACCGCCGGTCTATCAGCTCGGCTTTTCTCACTAAAAGGTCGTGGATCTGTTTCTCAACAGCTTCCAGCTCAGACTGCAACGCGTGTAGCTCAAATGTGTCCTCACCTGCACCAAAAGGTAGACTACTTACATCTGATATATTCGCCATTTTAACAGATGGACAGTAAGTTAAGTTAGCAACGACGCTACCAGTGATGCTATCAATATTAATACTAATTTATGACTGAAGTCTTGGATATAATCCGTCTTTTTAGTGGTACAGGTGTAGAGTAGACGCACGATAGGCGAAAAAAATGTTTGTTTGTAAGTGAGTGTGGAGAAGACGCGTTCAGCCGTGATCCACAGGAGTAACCTATAAGAGTATCCGACGTTGGATCACTAATAGGCTTGAGACGCGTCTGCTCAACAGTCCGCGTTGTAACTATGAGGTGAGGAGAAATAGAAAATGTTCGTTGTAAGTGAGTTTAAAGAGAAATCAAGAATTATAAATCAATCGATGGAGCTCCAAAGACAACAACGCGTTCAGACGCGACGCATGCGCATTCGAAACAGCATATGTTGTCACAATACTGGAATAGTATTCCAGTATTGTGATATAATATGACAATATTCATATTATATTAGCGCATATTATATTACAGACAATTCATTATTTTTTATATTATTTTATTGATTGATTGGCACCTCATTTTAATACTTTGTTGATATTTGTCATTGTCATATTTCCTTGTCATAATTTCTTTTGTGCATTTATGATTAGACAATATTGTAAGCATAAACATGTCAATAAAGTAAAACATGACATTAAACTGAACAAAGTCAGTGCATTTGCATATCTCAGTCAGTCAAAGGCAGCACTGCTGTTGTAGAAACACACCTCAAATGTGCCTTTCATGTCAGATCTGAATCCACTTTTCTGTGAACACTGGAAACAGAGCTGCCAAGTCAACACTAAAGTGAACACACAGTATTCGAGTCCAGTGTGAATGTCTCATAGGAATCCTCTGTTTCTATTCAAGATCTTCTGTTTCACCTCTGCACTTTAGGCTTTTCCAATGGCACATCCGTATGAAATGCAAAAAGACTTTAAACTCCTAATAAATCCCGTTTCCCCCCACACGCCTGACATTCAAATAGTGTTTATAGTCACCATTCCCACTATGAGGCTTCATGAAGTCAGAACTGTGAAGACATCCCAGTTGTACGTGCGCTTCCGGTGTGGTGTTCTCCCATAGCTAACTGTGCTGAAAGTAAACTCTTTGTGTCATATTTCGAATAAACATCGATCACAACTAATTATAATAGCATAGCATCTTAGCATATCAAAATAACGGCCCTATCTTGCACCCAGCGCAATTGACTTTGTACAGCGATGCATGCATCATTCCTATTTCTCACCCGTGCACAGCGGACTTTTCCCTCCACAGACGCACGTCGGTAAACTAGGGAATGAAAAAATAGGCATAAATCTAGATTACACATTTACCCAGATTATTATACGCCTGTTTAACCGAAGCTAATCTGTGTGTGTTTCTCCATCCCCAATGTCACTTCTCTGTGTTTTACGGCCCTGACGAGAACGTCGGTCTCCTCGGCTGTGAACCACTCCTGGCAAATCCGCCGTTATAATAGCAATCCGCCATGGAACAAGCGCGCCTGCTCTTAAAGGGAATGTGAGATGTCGCTCTGATTGGTTTGTTACGCCCAAACCACACCTATGAGTGATGAAGCTCCTTCAGACCAACACATTTTAGATTTGCGTCGGAGAGTCATTTATCCCGCCGGTATAATAGCAACAGCGCCCGAGACCCGCCCACAAAGATACTTGCGTTTTGCGCTTGATACTTGCGTTTCAGATCCTTAAAATAGGGCTCCAGGTGTCACTGCAGCTCTAACTGATAACAACTGAAACTATACAGACATTAAACAGATTTACTGCATTTATAACAGATATTAAACACCACTGGGTAACGATGATGACGTTACTTACATGATCAGAGACACCGTGGACTTTATCTTACAACCACAGACGAGTTACAGGAGCAGCTGATGACCACAACTGATGATGAAGATGAACACACACAGATGATGATGAAGATGATGAAGATGAACACACAGATGATGATGATGAACACACACAACTGATGATGATGAAGATGAACACACACAGATGATGATGATGATGAAGATGAACACACACAGATGATGATGAAGATGAACACACAGATGATGATGATGAACACACAACTGATGATGATGAAGATGAACACACACAGATGATGATGATGATGAACACACAACTGATGATGAAGATGAACACACACAGATGAACACACACAACTGATGATGAAGATGAACACACACAGATGATGATGAACACACACAACTGATGATGAAGATGATGATGAACACACACAACTGATGATGATGATGAACACACACACACACACAGATGATGAAGATGATACAACCCGACTTTCATTTCCAACCAAAATGAACCCCTGCAGCCAAAATCATGCCGACTGCCGTTACTACTCTGTACTCGAGGAGCTTGACAGAAATGCAGTGGAGTAATAAGTGCGATACTGAAACATGATCTGCAGTGTGTGTGTCTGAACAGAAACACTAGAACACAGAGAGAATATACAGGTTTTATTCCTCCGTCTACATCACACACACACACACACACACTTCAGCTGTCACCTACTCTACTGTTACCACCTGTGAGTATTTTAATTACATTATCAAAAGGAATTTACAGAATCATCCAGAGAACACACACACACACACACACACACACACACACAGTCATCAGGATTAGAAACTGAGCAGGAAGAAATACAAGTGTTAATTTCACTCTCGCTGGTTAAATATTAAAGTGAGAGTGTATCTATGAAAACTGCTGCTTTCATCACAGAATCAGAAGAAAAGAGTCGCTGGGATCCAGTCCGTGATCCAGTCCGTGATCCGGTCCGTGATCCAGTCCGTGATCCATTCTGTGATCCGGTCCGTTCACATGTTCTTCTTGTCGGGATTCTCAGGAGGATAATATGGAGGCGGCTGATCCTGAAGAACAACACATGAGGAATTGTTTGGAATGACTCACGTTCACTGATTCACCAGTACAAGAGTGAGTGTGTGTGTGTGTGTGTGTGTGTGTGTGTGTCTCACCATGGGCATGTAGACGCTGTGAGGGTTGCTGGGATTGTAAAATGCACTACTGGCCGCTTCTGCCGCTTTGGCATTTCCTGGAGCGACTGTGAACGACAGACAGAGATCAGATCATGTGACTAAAGACCCGATATACTGTGTGTGTGTGTGTGTGTGTGTGTGTGTGTGTGTGTGTGTGTGTGTACCTGGAGCAGGACACCAGTCCTGTGGGGGTCCGGGATACGGAGGAGGCGGAGCCATGTACATGGGAGCGCTGGGATACACACCTGTTCAACAACAGAGTTCATCAGTACTGAAGAGTTCATCAGCTGAGTGTGTGTGTGTGTGTGTGTGTGTGTGTGTGTGTGTGTGTGTGTGTGAGGTACCTGCAGCAGTGGGGGGGTATGGGTAGGGGTTGTACGCAGCCTGAGGCATGCTGGGATACGGGTACGGCTGAGGCATGGCTGGACTGGCGTATCCGTTCATCCCTGCGGCCGATCCGTTCTGAGCCGGAGGAGCTCGAGACGCTGAGCAACACACACAAACACACACACACATTCATTTATAAATATATGGACATATATGTGTGTGTTTGTAAAACACAAGAGTGTTTGAGCATGGATGAATGAGTCCCACCGTTGGTGGCCAGTTTGAAGAGCTGCTGTCCCAGCTCGATGGCGCCTCCGCTGGGGAAACACACCTTAAAGTTGGCCTGGCCTTCCCAGCCGCCTGAGAGAGAGACACACACACACGTGAACACAGCAGCAACACACACACTCAGTGCAGGTGCATGCTGGGTAAAGCACTCTACCTCCCGCCTCGGCCTTGATCAGACCCTGGATGTAGTTGGCGGCGAACACTGGCTGTTCAATGCTGCAGTTCTTCATCAGGTAATACGGGAACATGAAGGAGCAGAACTTGTCCTTCATCACACTGCTCACAAACACCATCTGAAACACACACACACACACACACACACACACACACACACACACACACACACACACATGTCTGATTAACCTGTGTTTGTGTTATGGGTAACTTTAAACTCTACTGGGTCAGTTAAGATGTGTTTGGGTGGGTTATGGGTTACTTTAAACTCTACTGGGTCAGTTATGGGTTAGTTAAGATGTGTTTGGGTGGGTTATGGGTTACTTTAAACTCTACTGGGTCAGTTATGGGTTAGTTAAGATGTGTTTGGGTGGGTTATGGGTTACTTTAAACTCTACTGGGTCAGTTATGGGTTAGTTAAGATGTGTTTGGGTGGGTTATGGGTTACTTTAAACTCTACTGGGTCAGTTATGGGTTAGTTAAGATGTGTTTGGGTGGGTTATGGGTTACTTTAAACTCTACTGGGTCAGTTATGGGTTAGTTTAGATGTGTTTGAGTGGGTTATGGGTTACTTTAAACTCTACTGGTTCAGTTATGGGTTAGTTAATATGTGTTTGGGTGGGTTATGGGTAGGGATGTTAACCGATGACCGTTTGACCGATGGTTGACCGTATCAAAGTTGTCGGTAGTCGGTTAAAAAAAAAAAGTGATCTCTAAATTAGGCTATTATAGACAGTGGACTAAACGCTAATACAGTTAGCCATTTCATTCCAATATCTTTTTGTGTGAAGTGAACAAATCCCTCACACAATTTTTTTTTTTTTCATAACTCGCCTGTTTGTACTTAATAAACCAATAAAAACATTTGGCGCGAGGTCACAGCGTTTGGGTTCGCGCGCTCACAAGGTTTGCGAAAAGTAAAGGCTACAGGCTAAAACACTCGAGGTTAGAACCAGGGCAGACGACAGGATGAAGCGTGCAAAGAAAAGTAGTGTGTGGGACCATTTCACCAAAAAGAATGACACAGATGTAAGTTGCAACTTGTAAGGGGGTCGCACACCGGACGCGCAGTGCAGCGCCGCGCCGCGCCACATCTAGGACAACTCGAGGTATCGCACACCGGACGCGCACTTTTTCAGTTTATGGCCAGCAATATTGTTATGTTTAAGGACATTATGAAATTAAGATAATGTCTGTACTATGTTATGATTGTACTGTACAATTAAATAGAATTGTTGCTGAGTCTGCAGTCTGAACACGTTACCTCAGAGCGTCCGTTAACTGAATGAATTGAAAATATCACCTGAAAATCCGATAACATCATCCATTTTCATTCAAGCAGCTGACTTCTGTAAATTAATGTAAAACTAAATGTATAATGCAGCACAGGGTGAAGTCAGTATATACATTAGTGGCAGGATTTTGAACAAGGTCCTGAGCCGTAGCTGGGCGCCGCGGACAGACGCCGAAAGATGTCGCCGGTGTGTATACAAGCGCGGATATACTCATAGAGAATAATGTGTTCGAATTTAAAAGACGTGGCGCTGCGCGACCCCCTTGTGTGATACAGTGCTTAAATACAGTAGTAGCACATCATCTATGCATCACCTGAAAACGCGACACCCGCATTGCGAAATTGCAGACACGGCTGTTATTTCAAATAATGTAGCATATTTTAAACTAATCGGTTAACCGGTTTCAACCGGCTAATGAGGCTCGGTGGTCGGTCAAGAAAATTTTTAGTTTTCGCCATCCCTAGTTATGGGTTACTTTAAACTCTTCTGGGTCAGTTATGGGTTAATTAAGATGTGTTTGCGTGGTTATGGGTTACTTTAAACTCTACTGGGTCAGTTATGGGTTAGTTAAGATGTGTTTGGGTAGATTATGGGTTACTTTAAACTCTACTGGGTCAGTTATGGGTTAGTTAAGATGTGTTTGGGTAGATTATGGGTTACTTTAAACTCTACTGGGTCAGTTATGGGTTAGTTAAGATGTGTTTGGGTAGATTATGGGTTACTTTAAACTCTACTGGGTCAGTTATGGGTTAGTTAAGATGTGTTTGGGTGGGTTATGGGTTACTTTAAACTCTACTGGGTCAGTTATGGGTTAGTTAAGATGTGTTTGCGTGGGTTATGGGTTACTTTAAACTCTACTGAGTCAGTTATGGGTTAGTTAAGATGTGTTTGGGTGGGTTATGGGTTACTTTAAACTCTACTGGGTCAGTTATGGGTTAGTTAAGATGTGTTTGGGTGGGTTATGGGTTACTTTAAACTCTACTGGGTCAGTTATGGGTTAGTTAAGATGTGTTTGCGTGGGTTATGGGTTACTTTAAACTCTACTGGGTCAGTTATGGGTTAGTTAAGATGTGTTTGGGTGGGTTATAGTTACCCTGTACTGTGTGAGGAAGACGGAGCCCTTCTTGGTGCCCTTGAACAGGTCGTTCTTGGGTGTGATGTCACTGAAGGACAGTTCGACGTTCTTACATTCTCGTAAGATGCTGAAAGACCAGGATGAAAACAGGAAGTGAGGTCACGATGGGAAATCAAGCGCACAGAATGGCCGCAGTTTCTCAACAGATATGAACAAACACTGTTACTACAGTTCCTGCAGAAATCACCACACTGCCTATAATGATGATGATGATCTTAAATCACACACTATCTGTGTATTAGTCAACTCACTAAATCATATATGATTCATATCAAACCAAAATTATTCATAACATTATAGATCTGATTAAACACATTGTTATTTGTCAAACTAATAAAGATTATGATATGATGTGAATCAGATTCGGTCAAAATATAAACAACACAATACATAAGCAACATACAAAATGAATCCTCCGCCCGCGTGTTATATCAGAGGGTGAGATGTGTGTGTGTAATTGTGATTATGTGTTGTTGTTGTTGTGTGTTTTGTAACTTACCTCTCTCCGGCTTATATCAGCGGGTATGATGTGTGATTATGTGTTGTTGTTGTTGTGTGTTTTATTGTACCTCTCTCATATCAGCGGGTATGATGTGTGTGTGTGTAATTGTGATTATGTGTTGTTGTTGTGTGTTTTATTGTTCCTCTCTCCGGCTTATATCAGCGGGTATGATGTGTTTGTGTGATTATGTGTTGTTGTTGTGTGTTTTGTACCTCTCTCCGGCTTATATCAGCGGGTATGATGTGTGTGTGTGTGTGTTTGTTTATGTGTTGTTGTTGTGTGTTTTGTACCTCTCTCCGGCCTGGATCAGCACTCCTCCGTTCGGGTGATGGTTCTGGTTCAGCGTCATGTTCTCCACCGATCAGGACTCAACTAAAGCAGATGTTAACTTTAGCGCGATGGTATTTAATAAAGGAGTGTGTTATTAATGTGCGATCACTCACTGACGATCCTCTTGGTAAACAGTTGCGCACTTTATTTCCGGCACCACGTGACTCCTCTCCGCTGATCACGTGGCCTGTGCTGTGACGTGTCAGGTCTGGCAAAGAAAACCCATTCAACTTCAAAAGACCATTTTATCGTTTTTGACGGAAAACCTTTTTTTTGTTTCGTTAAGGACTCTTATATTTTGATGAGATGTAATACTTTACCTAGTGCTTTTCACTCCTCCTAGTTATAGATCATATGTAAATAAATAAAATTCTCCAACATTAAAGGGGCTCTGTGTAGGTTTTTACTTAAAAAAATCTTTAAGATAGAGTTTTCATTTGTACATGTATGAGCCAACCATGATGTAATAAAAAGAATGACACCTTTATGGGGGTATTATTGTTGCAATATTACAAATAAATAGATTAATATTCACAAATAAATGTAAAGAGATTCACAAAAATGTATCGAATTCACAAATAAATAGATTAAGATCCACAAATAAATGTAAAGAGTTTCACAAAAAAATATAAAATACACAAATAAATAAAATGAGATTTGCAAATAAATAAAATATTTACAAATGTTTTATTATTTTACAAACACAACTCTGCCTGGCATTTATTTGTGAACCGCCTTCTGTGCATTTGTAAATCGCTGCACACATTTGTGAACTGGTTCCTGTGCATTTGTGAATCTCCTCACGCATCTGTGGATTTTGAAACACTTCTAGCGTCGACGTGCAGACAGATCCACAAATAAGTGGACTCCACCCACCGCCTACTCAAGCCAATCAGATAACGGCCACGTCGAGCTGGCCAATCGTAGCACGTTCTCGCTTCAACCAATCACGTTTAGCTATTTTTTATTTTTAAAAATAAAAGAGATTTTTTCAATCTCGCTGTGTTGTGGACTGCAAACGTCAGTAATGGAACAGATCGAGTTAATAATGATGTGATGAGCAATAAAATGATGATACACATGGGAATGGATTATATAGTTAAATAGATCGATTATCATTTCCTGGGATTTACTGATTTTTTTTTAGTTGTTCAGTGATTTCTCCAAGGCAGGTAAGAGATTTTTTTTTTTTTTCAAACATCCTTCTCCGCCTCTCTTTAAGCCTTCTTCGGCGCTCCAAGTCAGGCCGCACTAGTGACTCTAGAGCAGCTGTTCTCCTCTCTGAATGCGCTTCGTAAACTTCACAGAATGTGGATGCTGTATGTCTCCTTCTGTGCATGTCTTTGGAGGGCATAGCAGTGGAGGGACCTGGTTGTTCTTCTGGGAGAGGCTGTTCTTGGGAGCCTGTGCAATTGAGGACTTGGTCTGGGATGAGGTAGTGTTGAACAGAGGAGTCGAGCAGATTGTGCCTGATGGTGCACTCCCAACTCCACATTTCCCAAATAAGTCTTCCATTTCCTTTGAGAAAACATGTAAAACAATGTAAATAGAGATGCTTTAGAAATTATTTTTTATGTAAACCCAGTGATTCTGCAGTAATTTCAATACAAAAAGCACACCAACCTTGTAATACTCCCATGGAACTTTTCCCTCTCCTGTTGACCGACACCGGTCTTTAGCCCTTTTGTAAGTGGTGATCATGTTGCCAAGTTTTTTGAAGATTGTGTGTGTGTGTGAGATTTATTTTCCTTGTTTCAACAGGGCACTCGACAAGGGATACTGGATGATCAATCACAGGAGGGGGACACTGAGACAGAGATGCTGGACGTGGGTAGTATCTGCTAAAGAGAACACAGTAATAAAAAATCCCCATGATCATTTTAAATGTTATAATGTTATTATGGTTAAAAGAAAAATGCCTTACCTTGTTTCTGTGCTGCAGATCTCACTTGTTGCATTATATATGCTGCATATTTTTTGTCTATAAAAAACGAATTTCAATCAATAAAAATAAAATTCATTATTTTTACATAATCAAGCAACCAATTTTTATTTTTTATTTTTACTTACCATTCTTTATTCTCTCAGCAATTTCTTTGCTTACTGTTAATGTGATTGCTCCCTGGGAGTCTGATAGTGTTAGTAACATATTCTCCTTCTTGCTACAATTGTAGACTTTGTGGATGCCTTTTATAATCAAAGCCATAATGAGAAATGATGATGCTGCATTAAATTTACATTGTTATCCCTAATTATGGGTTAAACATGTAAGAGTGGGACATGGCACAGCTGATTAACTTGATGTCTATCCTACTTAAGGGAGAGTTTACCCAAAGAAAAAAAAACTTTGGGTGAACTATCCCTTTTTTACATGAAAAAGATTCCATATAAATATATTACACAATTGTGTGTCACCTTAATGTAAA